>NC_084954.1:15468056-15793414 GCF_949316205.1 Platichthys flesus
TTAGCTTCCATAGATCCAATGTGTCCAAACGCACCACGGTTTACAGTTGAACATTATGAACTTGAGTATGTGTATAATGTCTCCTTGTAAAGTGTGACTTGTGTAGAATAAATGACAAGTGACAGATGGCCGCACAGCTCCTGGTTTGTGTTTAACAAGCCGTCTCCCTCTTTCCATCTCCTCTCTTCACAGTCTTCATACAACCCGGGACAAAATGCTGACTCCCCCTCTCTAGTGGGCTCTCCCCAGACACAGCCAATAAATGCACAGTCACAGAGTCGCCCGGTGAGTGTCCCTCCAGTGTTTCATTTACACCTCACCCACCTCAGAGCAACCAGCTGTTGTGATTGTATTAATTACCGTTGTTGAGAGTTGGGACTTGTCCGTAATGGAGGGTTTCTGTGCTGGCTGTAGATATTTTATATGTAATAAGTTATAAATTTTATTTGTAATGTAAATCTCATATAGTTCGATCAGTGTCGTCTAAGTTAAGATTGGTAGTACAAGTAACACATTAAGACCTTTTATGCAAAATCTCCCAAAGCAACAAGCCTAGTAAGAAGTATCCAAATATGATATTTTCCAACATTCTTGGTTTGATTACACTTAATATTGATTGGTTCCTTTCAATCAAGAGAGCAAGACTAACAAGACCTGAGTCAGAACCCTCACTCATGCAGGAATTGTTTTTTTATATCTGTTATGTTTATCACTTATTGACAATTTGGAATTATAAACATTGTCCAAGGGCTGGTTGATATATCAAGAATTATCACAATAAATGTCGCATCAGCTTTTTTTTAAAGATTATAGGCAGATTTTTGATCCTGAGTGATGATCTATGTCATCAGAGTCCTTTTCCTATATTGTTGCTTAAGATTAAGGGCAGATTTTAAATCTGCCTTTAAATGTAGTGACTATAGGCATTTTCCTTTGTTGAACTGTCTCTAAACACACAGTTATGTCAGGGTCACTCTGGACATCTCCTCACAACCAAGCAGTTTGCTACAGAACCTCGACTGACCCATATTCAGGTAATTTACCCAACTGTAAATTCCCTCCTGCTTCTGTTCTTTCACCATCATATCAGTTTGCTGGTACCTGCATGCAAAAAAAGAGATCAAGAATTAATCAAGTGTTTCTCTCCCATCTTACCTACAGTAATTCCAGAGGACTCAGATACAGACTGCTAGGCCCTACATCGTGACAAACACAACCTCCATACTCACAGATTCCTTACATCCGTCTAACCCACGAATATGCCTTCCAGAAAGCACAAGCCTTGCCGTTCCAAGAAGGCTGCAAAGAGCAACTTCCCACAGGTGAAAGAAAACACACTGACCTGTTTACAGTTAATGTTTGCTCTCTTTTAGGGGTAGGGGAACGTTTTTTCCATGTTATCACTATATTGCATATTTAGGATCAGTAGCATGTACTCAAATATGTTCTGCAGACGGCTCACATTAAACACAGATAAAATACCCATTTTCTGATATAACCGAATGATGACACCTCCCTAAAAATACTTATTTTGACTCACAAAATCTGGATCCACAATAGATTTCACCTGTTTATGGAATCTACCACTCTAAACATCAAGATCCATTGAAAGTGAAACTGTAACAATTAGGGTTGCAAAATTCCGGGAATATTCAAAGCTGGAAACTTTCCATGGAAATTAACGGGAATATACCGGAATATACAGGAATTAACAGGAATCAACAGGAATAAACTGGAAATTGTTTGGATAATTTATACTAACTGTATTTACCTTGACATATACAGACATAACTATACACATTTTGTTTTGTCATAGGCTGATTTGAGCCCTGAGGAAACTTTGGGCGCTTGACTATATGCTTCTGCATCTTTGTGTCATTCTTAACATAGGTCTTTGCACAGTATTTGCAAATGTCCACAGCCTTTCCTTCTACATTGGCTGGGTTGAAATGTCTCCACCCATGAGATAGTACACTTGGCATTCCTCTGTAGAATAAGATGAGAAAAAAACTTGTAAAAAAACACTAAAGCAATGTCAGAGATATAAATAGTTGGCCAATTGGAATCATATTTAAAAATATTTTACAATTGATGGATAAATGAATAGAAATAGGCTAGATGAACATATGAACAATCCTCAATCAGCACGCTAATATATTTTCCCCAGTAATATCATCGAAACTTACCTGACTAGTCCTGCACACTCCAGCAGGCCTCAATTTTTTCAAAATTCCCGAGCTGAATATTACCATGGAAAGTTTTTCGGAAAGTTAAAAAAATCGCCCCTTTGCAACCATAGTAACAATAAAACATAACCTCCTTTGTGGAGGAACTAATCAGCCGTCTGGTAAAATGGGTGTGGATGCAATTTGGAAACTGAAAATGTTTGGGAACTCTGCAATTCATTTATAATCATGTTAACGTGTATATACTTGTTAATAGTTGAAAGTTTGGGAAATGTGCTATAAGTTAATGCATACAATTTAATTTAGTTTTATTTTACAGAATGAAGATGTAAAAATGATGATACAATTTCTAAATATTTTCTTGTATTTATGTTTTATTTCAATTTATAGTTTGTGTCCATGGTTAGTGGATTTGATACATCATGTATAAGTTCTTAGCAGTGTGTAACACAGCTGACGGCTCACACACATTGTGTCATTGTCCTCCCAGATCCGTAGCCTGGACCCCAATCAGGCTGGCAGGGACGTCGTAGAGGACATCATGGAAGGGGGTCGAGAGCGCTGGTGTTTTTCACCTCCTCGAACTTACCCCTCCTCTATCTTCAGCAAGGATTCATCTCCTGCTGGAGGTCACCGCTCCTCTCGCCCAACCCAACAACAGGTGAGGCTCTCTCTCTCTCTCTCTCTCTCTCTCTCACACACTCTCACACGCTCACGCTTGCCCAATGTCTCAGCCGCAGTAGTTAGAGGTAGTGTAGTGTTAGCTTCAGCTCATCAGCCTGGATCTTTAGCTGAGGGATGGAGAGATTGTTGCCTGGTAGCAGAGTGAGCGCTCCGCTCTAATCCTTGATTCACAAAATCTGGATCCGGACTAGATTTCACCAGTTTATGGAAATTACCACTCTAAACATCTAGATTCTTTGAAAGTGAAACTGTAACAATAAAACATAACCTCCTTTGTGGAGGAACTAATCAGCTGTCTGGTAAAATGGGTATGGATGCAATTTGGAAACTGAAAATGTTTGGGAACTCTGCAATTCATTTATCATTATGTTAATGTGTATATACTTGTTAATAGTTTAATGTGTAGGAAATGTGCTAAAGTTTAATGTATACAATTTAATTAAAATGATGATGTCAGCTGATAAGAGCCTTTCATAGACATATCAGAATTGGTTTTATTTTACAGTTTGAAAAAATGTAAACAAGATAAAACAATTTCTATATATTTTCTTGTATTTATGTTTTATTTCAATTGATAGTTCATGTCCATGGTTAATGGATTTGATACATCATGTATAAGTTCTTAGCAGTGTGTAACACAGCTGACGGCTCACACACATTGTGTCATTGTTCTCCCAGATCCGTAACCTGGACCCTGATCAGCGTGGCAGGGACATCCCAGAGGAGATCATGGCAGAGGGTCAAGGGAGCAAGGATTCAACTCCTCCTGGAGGTCACCGCTCCTCTCGCCCAACCCAACAACAGGTGAGTCTCTCTCTCCCTCTCTCTCTCTCTCTCTCTCTCTCACACTCTCACACGCTCACGCTTGCCCAATGTCTCACCCACAGTAGTTAGAGGTAGTGTAGTGTTAGCTTCAGCTCATCAGCCTGGATCTTTAGCCGAGGGATGAAGAGATTGTTGCCTGGTAGCAGTGTGAGCACTCCACTCTAATCCTTGATTCACAAAATCTTGATCCACAATAGATTTCACCAGTTTATGGAAATTACCACTCTAAACATCTAGATTCTTTGAAAGTGAAACTGTAACAATAAAACATAACCTCCTTTGCGGAGGAACTAATCAGCCGTCTGGTAAAACGGGTGTGGATGCAATTTGGAAACTGAAAATGTTTGGGAACTCTGCAATTCATTTATCATTATGTTAATGTATATATACTTGTTAATAGTTTAATGTGTAGGAAATGTGCTATAGTTAAATGCATACAATTTAATTAAAATGATGATGTCAGCTGATAAGAGCCTTTCATAGACATATCAGAATTGGTTTTATTTTACAGTTTGAAAAAATGTAAACAAGATAAAACAATTTCTATATATTTTCTTGTATTTATGTTTTATTTCAATTGATAGTTCATGTCCATGGTTAATGGATTTGATACATCATGTATAAGTTCTTAGCAGTGTGTAACACAGCTGACGGCTCACACACATTGTGTCATTGTTCTCCCAGATCCGTAACCTGGACCCTGATCAGCGTGGCAGGGACATCCCAGAGGAGATCATGGCAGAGGGTCAAGGGAGCAAGGATTCAACTCCTCCTGGAGGTCACCGCTCCTCTCGCCCAACCCAACAACAGGTGAGTCTCTCTCTCCCTCTCTCTCTCTCTCTCTCTCTCTCGCTCTCTCTCTCTCTCACACTATCTCATGCTCACACTTGCCCAATGTCTCACCCGCAGTAGATAGAGGTAGTGTAGAGTTAGCTTCAGCTCATCAGCCTGGATCTTTAGCTGGTGGATGGAGAGATTGTTGCCTGGTAGCAGAGTGAGCGCTCCGCTCTAATCCTTGATTCACAAAATCTGGATCCGGACTAGATTTCACCAGTTTATGGAAATTACCACTCTAAACATCTAGATTCTTTGAAAGTGAAACTGTTACAATAAAACATAACCTCCTTTGTGGAGGAACTAATAAGCTGTCTGGTTAAACGGGTATGGATGCAATTTGGAAACTGAAAATGTTTGGGAACTCTGCAATTCATTTATCATCATGTTAATGTATATATACTTGTTAATAGTTTAATGTGTAGGAAATGTGCTATAGTTAAATGCATACAATTTAATTAAAATGATGATGTCAGCTGATAAGAGCCTTTCATAGACATATCAGAATTGGTTTTATTTTACAGAATGAAGATGTAAAAAGGATGATACAATTTCTATATTTTTTCTTGTATTTATGTTTTATTTCAATTTATAGATGGTGTCCATGGTTAATGGATTTGATACATCATGTATAAGTTCTTAGCAGTGTGTAACACAGCTGACGGTTCACACACATTGTGTCATTGTCCTCCCAGATCCGTAACCTGGACCCTGAACAGCGTGGCAGGGACATCCCAGAGGAGATCATGGCAGAGGGTCAAGGGAGCAAGGATTCATCTCCTGCTGGAGGTCACCGCTCCTCTCGCCCAACCCAACAACAGGTGAGTCTCTCTCTCTCTCTCTCTCTCACACTATCTCACGCTCACGCTTGCCCAATGTCTCACCCGCAGTAGTTAGATGTAGTGTAGAGTTAGCTTCAGCTCATCAGCCTGGATCTTTAGCTGGTGGATGGAGAGATTGTTGCCTGGTAGCAGAGTGAGCGCTCCGCTCTAATCCTTGATTCACAAAATCTGGATCCACACTAGATTTCACCAGTTTATGGAAATTACCACTCTAAACATCTAAATTCTTTGAAAGTGAAACTGTAACAATAAAACATAACCTCCTTTGTGGAGGAACTAATCAGCTGTCTGGTAAAACGGGTGTGGATGCAATTTGGAAACTGAAAATGTTTGGGAACTCTGCAATTCATTTATCATCATGTTAATGTATATATACTTGTTAATAGTTTAATGTGTAGGAAATGTGCTATAGTTAAATGCATACAATTTAATTAAAATGATGATGTCAGCTGATAAGAGCCTTTCATAGACATATCAGAATTGGTTTTATTTTACAGTTTGAAAAAATGTAAACAAGATAAAACAATTTCTATATATTTTCTTGTATTTATGTTTTATTTCAATTGATAGTTCATGTCCATGGTTAATGGATTTGATACATCATGTATAAGTTCTTAGCAGTGTGTAACACAGCTGACGGCTCACACACATTGTGTCATTGTTCTCCCAGATCCGTAACCTGGACCCTGATCAGCGTGGCAGGGACATCCCAGAGGAGATCATGGCAGAGGGTCAAGGGAGCAAGGATTCATCTCCTGCTGGAGGTCACCGCTCCTCTCGCCCAACCCAACAACAGGTGAGGCTCTCTCTCTCTCTCTCTCTCTCTCTCTCTCTCTCGCTCTCTCTCTCTCTCACACTATCTCATGCTCACGCTTGCCCAATGTCTCACCCGCAGTAGATAGAGGTAGTGTAGAGTTAGCTTCAGCTCATCAGCCTGGATCTTTAGCTGGTGGATGGAGAGATTGTTGCCTGGTAGCAGAGTCAGCGCTCCGCTCTAATCCTTGATTCACAAAATCTGGATCCACACTAGATTTCACCAGTTTATGGAAATTACCACTCTAAACATCTAGATTCTTTGAAAGTGAAACTGTTAAAATAAAACATAACCTCCTTTGTGGAGGAACTAATAAGCTGTCTGGTTAAACGGGTATGGATGCAATTTGGAAACTGAAAATGTTTGGGAACTCTGCAATTCATTTATCATCATGTTAATGTATATATACTTGTTAATAGTTTAATGTGTAGGAAATGTGCTATAGTTAAATGCATACAATTTAATTAAAATGATGATGTCAGCTGATAAGAGCCTTTCATAGACATATCAGAATTGGTTTTATTTTACAGAATGAAGATGTAAAAAGGATGATACAATTTCTATATTTTTTCTTGTATTTATGTTTTATTTCAATTTATAGTTGGTGTCCATGGTTAATGGATTTGATACATCATGTATAAGTTCTTAGCAGTGTGTAACACAGCTGACGGTTCACACACATTGTGTCATTGTCCTCCCAGATCCGTAACCTGGACCCTGAACAGCGTGGCAGGGACATCCAAGAGGAGATCATGGCAGAGGGTCAAGGGAGCAAGGATTCATCTCCTGCTGGAGGTCACCGCTCCTCTCGCCCAACCCAACAACAGGTGAGTCTCTCTCTCTCTCTCTCTCACACACTCTCACACGCTCACGCTTGCCCAATGTCTCACCCACAGTAGTTAGAGGTAGTGTAGTGTTAGCTTCAGCTCATCAGCCTGGATCTTTAGCCGAGGGATGAAGAGATTGTTGCCTGGTAGCAGTGTGAGCACTCCACTCTAATCCTTGATTCACAAAATCTTGATCCACAATAGATTTCACCAGTTTATGGAAATTACCACTCTAAACATCTAGATTCTTTGAAAGTGAAACTGTAACAATAAAAAATAACCTCCTTTGCGGAGGAACTAATCAGCCGTCTGGTAAAACGGGTGTGGATGCAATTTGGAAACTGAAAATGTTTGGGAACTCTGCAATTCATTTATCATTATGTTAATGTGTATATACTTGTTAATAGTTTAATGTGTAGGAAATGTGCTAAAGTTTAATGTATACAATTTAATTAAAATGATGATGTCAGCTGATAAGAGCCTTTCATAGACATATCAGAATTGGTTTTATTTTACAGTTTGAAAAAATGTAAACAAGATAAAACAATTTCTATATATTTTCTTGTATTTATGTTTTATTTCAATTGATAGTTCATGTCCATGGTTAATGGATTTGATACATCATGTATAAGTTCTTAGCAGTGTGTAACACAGCTGACGGCTCACACACATTGTGTCATTGTTCTCCCAGATCCGTAACCTGGACCCTGATCAGCGTGGCAGGGACATCCCAGAGGAGATCATGGCAAAGGGTCAAGGGAGCAAGGATTCATCTCCTGCTGGAGGTCACCGCTCCTCTCGCCCAACCCAACAACAGGTGAGGCTCTCTCTCTCTCTCTCTCTCTCTCTCTCTCTCTCTCTCGCTCTCTCTCTCTCTCACACTATCTCATGCTCACGCTTGCCCAATGTCTCACCCGCAGTAGATAGAGGTAGTGTAGAGTTAGCTTCAGCTCATCAGCCTGGATCTTTAGCTGAGGGATGGAGAGATTGTTGCCTGGTAGCAGAGTCAGCGCTCCGCTCTAATCCTTGATTCACAAAATCTGGATCCACACTAGATTTCACCAGTTTATGGAAATTACCACTCTAAACATCTAGATTCTTTGAAAGTGAAACTGTTACAATAAAACATAACCTCCTTTGTGGAGGAACTAATAAGCTGTCTGGTTAAACGGGTATGGATGCAATTTGGAAACTGAAAATGTTTGGGAACTCTGCAATTCATTTATCATCATGTTAATGTATATATACTTGTTAATAGTTTAATGTGTAGGAAATGTGCTATAGTTAAATGCATACAATTTAATTAAAATGATGATGTCAGCTGATAAGAGCCTTTCATAGACATATCAGAATTGGTTTTATTTTACAGAATGAAGATGTAAAAAGGATGATACAATTTCTATATTTTTTCTTGTATTTATGTTTTATTTCAATTTATAGTTGGTGTCCATGGTTAATGGATTTGATACATCATGTATAAGTTCTTAGCAGTGTGTAACACAGCTGACGGTTCACACACATTGTGTCATTGTCCTCCCAGATCCGTAACCTGGACCCTGAACAGCGTGGCAGGGACATCCAAGAGGAGATCATGGCAGAGGGTCAAGGGAGCAAGGATTCATCTCCTGCTGGAGGTCACCGCTCCTCTCGCCCAACCCAACAACAGGTGAGTCTCTCTCTCTCTCTCTCTCACACACTCTCACACGCTCACGCTTGCCCAATGTCTCACCCACAGTAGTTAGAGGTAGTGTAGTGTTAGCTTCAGCTCATCAGCCTGGATCTTTAGCCGAGGGATGAAGAGATTGTTGCCTGGTAGCAGTGTGAGCACTCCACTCTAATCCTTGATTCACAAAATCTTGATCCACAATAGATTTCACCAGTTTATGGAAATTACCACTCTAAACATCTAGATTCTTTGAAAGTGAAACTGTAACAATAAAAAATAACCTCCTTTGCGGAGGAACTAATCAGCCGTCTGGTAAAACGGGTGTGGATGCAATTTGGAAACTGAAAATGTTTGGGAACTCTGCAATTCATTTATCATTATGTTAATGTGTATATACTTGTTAATAGTTTAATGTGTAGGAAATGTGCTAAAGTTTAATGTATACAATTTAATTAAAATGATGATGTCAGCTGATAAGAGCCTTTCATAGACATATCAGAATTGGTTTTATTTTACAGTTTGAAAAAATGTAAACAAGATAAAACAATTTCTATATATTTTCTTGTATTTATGTTTTATTTCAATTGATAGTTCATGTCCATGGTTAATGGATTTGATACATCATGTATAAGTTCTTAGCAGTGTGTAACACAGCTGACGGCTCACACACATTGTGTCATTGTTCTCCCAGATCCGTAACCTGGACCCTGATCAGCGTGGCAGGGACATCCCAGAGGAGATCATGGCAGAGGGTCAAGGGAGCAAGGATTCAACTCCTCCTGGAGGTCACCGCTCCTCTCGCCCAACCCAACAACAGGTGAGTCTCTCTCTCCCTCTCTCTCTCTCTCTCTCTCTCTCGCTCTCTCTCTCTCTCACACTATCTCATGCTCACACTTGCCCAATGTCTCACCCGCAGTAGATAGAGGTAGTGTAGAGTTAGCTTCAGCTCATCAGCCTGGATCTTTAGCTGGTGGATGGAGAGATTGTTGCCTGGTAGCAGAGTGAGCGCTCCGCTCTAATCCTTGATTCACAAAATCTGGATCCGGACTAGATTTCACCAGTTTATGGAAATTACCACTCTAAACATCTAGATTCTTTGAAAGTGAAACTGTTACAATAAAACATAACCTCCTTTGTGGAGGAACTAATAAGCTGTCTGGTTAAACGGGTATGGATGCAATTTGGAAACTGAAAATGTTTGGGAACTCTGCAATTCATTTATCATCATGTTAATGTATATATACTTGTTAATAGTTTAATGTGTAGGAAATGTGCTATAGTTAAATGCATACAATTTAATTAAAATGATGATGTCAGCTGATAAGAGCCTTTCATAGACATATCAGAATTGGTTTTATTTTACAGAATGAAGATGTAAAAAGGATGATACAATTTCTATATTTTTTCTTGTATTTATGTTTTATTTCAATTTATAGATGGTGTCCATGGTTAATGGATTTGATACATCATGTATAAGTTCTTAGCAGTGTGTAACACAGCTGACGGTTCACACACATTGTGTCATTGTCCTCCCAGATCCGTAACCTGGACCCTGAACAGCGTGGCAGGGACATCCCAGAGGAGATCATGGCAGAGGGTCAAGGGAGCAAGGATTCATCTCCTGCTGGAGGTCACCGCTCCTCTCGCCCAACCCAACAACAGGTGAGTCTCTCTCTCTCTCTCTCTCTCACACTATCTCACGCTCACGCTTGCCCAATGTCTCACCCGCAGTAGTTAGAGGTAGTGTAGAGTTAGCTTCAGCTCATCAGCCTGGATCTTTAGCTGAGGGATGGAGAGATTGTTGCCTGGTAGCAGAGTGAGCGCTCCGCTCTAATCCTTGATTCACAAAATCTGGATCCACACTAGATTTCACCAGTTTATGGAAATTACCACTCTAAACATCTAAATTCTTTGAAAGTGAAACTGTAACAATAAAACATAACCTCCTTTGTGGAGGAACTAATCAGCTGTCTGGTAAAACGGGTGTGGATGCAATTTGGAAACTGAAAATGTTTGGGAACTCTGCAATTCATTTATCATCATGTTAATGTATATATACTTGTTAATAGTTTAATGTGTAGGAAATGTGCTACAGTTAAATGCATACAATTTAATTAAAATGATGATGTCAGCTGATAAGAGCCTTTCATAGACATATCAGAATTGGTTTTATTTTACAGTTTGAAAAAATGTAAACAAGACAAAACAATTTCTATATATTTTCTTGTATTTATGTTTGATAGTTCATGTCCATGGTTAATGGATTTGATACATCATGTATAAGTTCTTAGCAGTGTGTAACACAGCTGACGGGTCACACACAATGTGTCATTGTCCTCCCAGATCCGTAACCTGGACCCTGAACAGCGTGGCAGGGACATCCCAGAGGAGATCATGGCAGAGGGTCAAGGGAGCAAGGATTCATCTCCTCCTGGAGGTCACCGCTCCTCTCGCCCAACCCAACAACAGGTGAGTCTCTCTCTCTCTCTCTCTCTCTCTCGCTCTCACACACTCTCACACGCTCACGCTTGCCCAATGTCTCAGCCGCAGTAGTTAGAGGTAGTGTAGAGTTAGCTTCAGCTCATCAGCCTGGATCTTTAGCTGAGGGATGTAGAGATTGTTGCCTGGTAGCAGTGTGAGCGCTCCGCTCTAATCCTTGATTCACAAAATCTGGATCCACACTAGATTTCACCAGTTTATGGAAATTACCACTCTAAACATCTAGATTCCTTGAAAGTGAAACTGTAACAATAAAACATAACCTCCTTTGTTGAGGAACTAATCAGCTGTCTGGTAAAACGGGTGTGGATGCAATTTGGAAACTTTAAATGTTAGGGAACTCTGCAATTCATTTATCATCATGTTAACGTGTATATACTTGTTAATAGTGGAATATGTGGGAAATGTGCTCAAATTAAATGCATACTATTTAAATTGGGATGTTATAAGATACAATCATACCACTGATTGTAAACGTTTACCATTTCTGTATAATGTTTGTATTTCCCTCCCTTTTTTTGTTGATAATAAGTTTCTCCTTCTCCTCTTAACTTGCAGTATCGCGAAAGACAACCCTATGTGCGACGTCCTCAGCAGTATCAGGACAAACGCACCTACGAACCTCGTCCTGGGCCAGAGGGGAGGCACCCTCACTACCCAGAACAATATCCATCATCCAGGGGTGCGGAGAGAAGGGTGAGTATCTTAGGAGTTCCTGTTGGCCGCTCCAGGAACTACATTCCTAAGTTCAGTTCAGTTCAGTCGTCAACTCGATTCGAGTTAAATAGATTAGAATTGAGGTCAGTTGCGTCAAATGGTTCAGTTGAGCTCAATGGTTCATTTAGGTTGAGTTCAGATGTTAAGTTGAATATATTAACATCTGATCTCTATAGAAACATTGATTGTTTTGCTTATGATGTCAGCTGATAAAAGCCTTTCATAGACATATCAATATTGGTTTTATTTTACAGAATGAAAAAATGTAAACAAGATAATACACTCTCACACGCTCACGCTTGCCCAATGTCTCACCCACAGTAGTTAGAGGTAGTGTAGAGTTAGCTTCAGCTCATCAGCCTGGATCTTTAGCTAAAGGAAGGAGAGATTGTTGCCTGGTAGCAGTGTGAGCACTCCGCTCTAATCCTTGATTCACAAAATCTGGATCCACACTAGATTTCACCAGTTCATGGAAATTACCACTCTAAACATCTAGATTCCTTGAAAGTGAAACTGTAACAATAAAACATAACCTCCTTTGTGGAGGAACTAATCAGCTGTCTGGTAAAACGGGTGTGGATGCAATTTGGAAACTTTAAATGTTAGGGAACTCTGCAATTCATTTATCATCATGTTAACGTGTATATACTTGTTAATAGTGGAATATGTGGGAAATGTGCTCAAATTAAATGCATACAATTTAAATTGGGATGTTATAAGATACGATCATACCACTGATTGTAAACGTTTACCATTTCTGTATAATGTTTGTATTTCCCTCCCTTTTTTTGTTGATAATAAGTTTCTCCTTCTCCTCTTAACTTGCAGTATCGCAACAGACAACCCTATGTGCGACGTCCTCAGCAGTATCAGGACAAACGCACCTACGAACCTCATCCTGGGCCAGAGGGGAGGCACCCTCACTACCCAGAACAATATCCATCATCCCGGGGTGCGGAGAGAAGGGTGAGTATCTTAGGAGTTCCTGTTGGCCGCTCCAGGAACTACATTCCTAAGTTCAGTTCAGTTCAGTCGTCAACTCGAATCGAGTTAAATAGATTAGAATTTAGGTCAGTTGGGTCAAATGGTTCAGCTGAGCTCAATGGTTCATTTAGGTTGAGTTCAGATGCTAAGTTGAATATATTAACATCTGATCTCTATAGAAACATTTATTGTTTTGCTTATGATGTCAGCTGATAAGAGCCTTTCATAGACATATCAGCAATGGTTTTATTATACAGAATGAAAAAAATGTAAACAAGATAATACAATTTCTATATATTTTCTTGTATTTATGTTTTATTTCAATTTATAGTTCATGTCCATGGTTAATGGATTTGATACATCATGTATAAGTTCTTCACAGTGTGTAACACAGCTGACGGCTCACACACATTGTGTCATTGTCCTCCCAGGTCCATGACCGGTACCCCGATCAGCGTGGCAGGGACGACCTAGAGGAGGTAATGGCAGAGGGTCGAGTGAGCCGGTATTCATCACCTCCTGGAGGTCACCGCTCCTCTAACCTCAGCCCAAAACAGGTGAGCCTCTCTCTCTCTCTCTCTCTGTCTCTCTCAAGCGCTCACACACTCACCTTTGCCCAATCTCTCACCCACAGTAGTTAGAGGTAGTGTAGAGTTAGCTTCAGCTCATCAACCTGGATCTTTAGCTGAGGGATGGAGAGATTGTTGCCTGGTAGCAGAGTGAGCGCTCCGCTCTAATCCTTGATTCACAAAATCTGGATCCAACCTAGATTTCACCTGTTTATGGAAATTACCACTCTAATCTTTTGAACGTGAAACTGTAACAATAAAACATAACCTCCTTTGTGGAGGAACTAATCAGCTGTCTGGTAAAACGGGTGTGGATGCAAATTGGAAACTGAAAATGTTTAGGAACTCTGCAATTCATTTATCATCATGTTAATGTATATATATTTGTTAATAGTTGAATGTGTGGTAAATGTGCTAAATTAAATGCATACAATTTAATTTGCATGCTATAAGATAAAATCATACCACTGATTGTAAAAGTGCACCATTTCTGTACAATGTTTGTATTTCCCTCCCTTTGTTTTTGTTGATAATAAGTTTCTCCTTCTACTCTTAACTTGCAGTATTACCACAGGCAACCCTATGTGAGGCCTACTCAGCAGTATTATGAAAATCAAACCTACGAACCTCGTCCTGGACCAGAGGGGAGGCACCCTCACTACCCAGAACGGCCAGTGTACTCCGGTGCGAACAGAATGGTGAGTATCTTAGGAGTTCCTGTTGGCCGCTCCAGGAACTACATCCCTGAGTTCAGTTCATTTCAATCGTTGACTCAAGTCCAGCTGAATAGATTCTAATTGAGGTCACCTGAGTCAAATGGTTCAGCTGAGCTCAATGGTTCATTTCAGATGAGATCAGATGTTAAGTTGAATAGATTTGGTTTAACTTTAAGATTTGACTGCTCCTAAATGTTATGAATACAAAGCAAAAACTTAATTTTCTATCACAAAGTTATAGAATAATTTATTGTTTAGCTACTGATGTCAGCTGATAATAGCCTTTCATAGACATATCAGTATTGGTTTTATATTACAGAATGAAAACAGAATGAAAACAAGATAGTATAATTTCTCTATATTTTCTTGTATTTATGTTTTATTTCAATTTAAAATTCATGTCCATGGTTAATAGATTTGATACATCATGTATAAGTTCTTCACAGTGTGTAACACAGCTGACGGCTCACACACATTGTGTCATTGTCCTCCCAGATCCGTGACCGGTACCCCGATCAGCGTGGCAGGGACGACACAGAGGAGATCATGGCAGAGGGTCAAGGGAGCAGGTATTCATCTCCTCCTGGAGGTCACCGCTCCTCTCGCCCCACCCAACAACAGGTGAGGCTCTCTCTCTCTCTCTCTCTCTCACACTATCTCACGCTCACGCTTGCCCAATGTCTCACCCGCAGTAGTTAGATGTAGTGTAGAGTTAGCTTCAGCTCATCAGCCTGGATCTTTAGCTGAGGGATGGAGAGATTGTTGCCTGGTAGCAGAGTGAGCGCTCCGCTCTAATCCGTGATTCACAAAATCTGGATCCACACTAGATTTCACCAGTTTATGGAAATTACCACTCTAAACATCTAGATTCCTTGAAAGTGAAACTGTAACAATAAAACATAATGTCCTTTGTGGAGGAACTAATCAGCTGTCTGGTAAAACGGGTGTGGATGCAATTTGGAAACTGAAAATGTTTGGGAACTCTGCAATTCATTTATCATCATGTTAATGTATATATACTTGTTAATAGTTTAATGTGTAGGAAATGTGCTCAAATTAAATGCATACAATTTAACTGAGATGTTATTAGATAATACCATACCACTGATTGTAAACGTTTACCATTTCTGTACAATGTTTGTATTTCCCTCCCTTTTTTTGTTGATAATAAGTTTCTCCTTCTCCTCTTAACTTGCAGTATCGCGACAGACAACCCTATGTGCGACGTCCTCAGCAGTATCAGGACCAACGCAGCTACGAACCTCGTCCTGGGCAAGAGGGGAGGCACCCTCACTACCCAGAACAATATCCATCATCCCGGGGTGCGGAGAGAAGGGTGAGTATCTTAGGAGTTCCTGTTGGCCGCTCCAGGAACTACATTCCTAAGTTCAGTTCAGTTCAGTCGTCAACTCGATTCGAGTTAAATAGATTAGAATTGAGGTCAGTTGGGTCAAATGGTTCAGCTGAGCTCAATGGTTCATTTAGGTTGAGTTCAGATGTTAAGTTGAATATATTAACATCTGATCTCTATAGAAAAATGTATTGTTTTGCTTATGATGTCAGCTGATAAGAGCCTTTCATGGACATATCAGCATTGGTTTTATTTTACAGAATGAAAAAAATGTAAACAAGATAATACAATTTCTATATATTTTCTTGTATTTATGTTTTATTTCAATTTATAGTTCATGTCCATGGTTAATGGATTTGATACATCATGCATAAGTTCTTCACAGTGTGTAACACAGCTGACGGCTCACACACATTGTGTCATTGTCCTCCCAGGTCCATGAGCGGTACCCCGATCAGCGTGGCAGGGACGACCCAGAGGAGGTAATGGCAGAGGGTCGAGAGAGACGGTATTCATCACCTCCTGGAGGTCACCGCTCCTCTAACCTCAGCCCACAACAGGTGAGTCTCTCTCTCTCTCTCTCTCTGTCTCTCTCAAGCACTCACACACTCACCTTTGCCCAATCTCTCACCCACAGTAGTTAGAGGTAGTGTAGAGTTAGCTTCAGCTCATCAGCCTGGATCTTTAGCTGAGGGATGGAGAGATTTTTGCCTGGTAGCAGAGTGAGTGCTCCGCTCTAATCCTTGATTCACAAAATCTGGATCCAACCTAGATTTCACCTGTTTATGGAAATTACCACTCTAAACATCTAGATTCCTTGAAAGTGAAACTGTAACAATAAAACATAACCTCCTTTGTGGAGGAACTAATCAGCTGTCTGGTTAAATGGGTGTGGATGCAAATTGGAAACTGAAAATGTTTAGGAACTCTGCAATTCATTTATCATCATGTTAATGCCTATATATTCTCGTTAATAGTTGAATATGGGGGAAATCTGCTAAATTAAATGCATACAATTTAATTTGCATGCTATAAGATAAAATCATACCACTGATTGTAAAAGTGCACCATTTCTGTACAATGTTTGTATTTCCCTCCCTTTGTTTTTGTTGATAATAAGTTTCTCCTTCTACCTTTAACTTGCAGTATCACCACAGGCAACCCTATGTGAGGCCTACTCAGCAGTATTATGAAAATCAAACCTATGAACCTCGTCCTGGACCAGAGGGGAGGCACCCTCACTACCCAGAACGGCCAGTGTACTCCGGTGCGAACAGAATGGTGAGTATCTTAGGAGTTCCTGTTGGCCGCTGCAGGAACTACATCCCTGAGTTCAGTTCATTTCAATCGTTGACTCAAGTCCAGCTGAATAGATTCTAATTGAGGTCACCTGAGTCAAATGGTTCAGCTGAGCTCAATGGTTCATTTCAGATGAGATCAGATGTTAAGTTGAATAGATTTGGTTTAACTTTAAGATTTGACTGCTCCTAAATGTTATGAATACAAAGCAAAAACTTAATTTTCTATCACAAAGTTATAGAATAATTTATTGTTAAACTAATGATGTCAGCTGATAATAGCCTTTCATAGACATATCAGTATTGGTTTTATATTACAGAATGAAAACAGAATGAAAACAAGATGGTATAATTTCTCTATATTTTCTTGTATTTATGTTTTATTTCAATTTAAAGTTCATGTCCATGGTAATGGATTTGATACATCATGTATAAGTTCTTCACAGTGTGTAACACAGCTGACGGCTCACACACATTGTGTCATTGTCCTCCCAGGTCCGTGACCGGTACCCCGATCAGCGTGGCAGGGACGACACAGAGGAGATCATGGCAGAGGGTCGAGGGAGCAGGCATGCATCGCCTTCTGGAGGTCACCGCTCCTCTCCCCCCACCCAACCACAGGTGAGACTCTCTCTCTCTCTCTCTCTCTCTCTCTCTCTCTCTCTGTCTCACACTCTCACACACTCACGCTTGCCCAATGTCTCACCCGCAGTAGTTAGAGGTAGTGTAGAGTTAGCGGCAGCTCATCAGCCTGGATCTTTAGCTGAGGGATGGAGAGATTGTTGCCTGGTAGCAGAGTGAGCACTCCGCTCTAATCCTTGATTCACAAAATCTGGATCCACACTAGATTTCACCTGTTTATGGAAATTACCACTCTAATCTTTTGAACGTGAAACTGTAACAATAAAACATAACCTCCTTTGTGGAGGAACTAATCAGCTCTCAGGTTAAATGGGTGTGGATGCAAATTGGAAACTGAAAATGTTTAGAAACTCTGCAATTCATTTATCATCATGTTAATGTATATATATTCTCGTTAATCGTTGAATGTGTGGTAAATGTGCTAAATTAAATGCATACAATTTAATTTGCATGTTATAAGATAAAATCATACCACTGATTGTAAAAGTGCACCATTTCTGTACAATGTTTGTATTTCCCTCCCTTTGTTTTTGTTGATAATAAGTTTCTCCTTCTCCTCTTAACTTGCAGTATCGCCACAGGCAACCCAATGTGAGGCCTACTCAGCAGAATGATGAAAATCGCAACTACGAACCTCGTCCTGGACCAGAGGGGAGGCACCCTCACTACCCAGAACGGCCAGTGTACTCCGGTGCAAACAGAATGGTGAGTATCTTAGGAGTTCCTGTTGGCCGCTCCAGGAACTACATCCCTGAGTTCAGTACAGTTCAATCGTTGACTCGAGTCCAGTTGAATAGATTCTAATTGAGGTCACTTGAGTCAAATGGTTCAGCTGAGCTCAATGTTTCATTTCAAATGAGTTCAGATGTTAATATGAGTAGATTTGGTTTAACTTTAAGATTTGACTGCTCCAAAATGTTATGAATACAAAGCAAAAAAATTAATTTTCTATCACAAAGCTTTAGAATAATTTAGTGTTTTGCTTATGATGTCAGCTGATAAGAGCCTTTAATAGACATATCATTATTGGTTTTATTTTGTAGAATGAAAAAATGTAAACAAGATAATATAATTTCGCTATATTTTCTTGTATTTATGGTTTTTCATTCAATTTATTAGTTCATGTCCATGGTTAATGGATTTGATACATCATGCATAAGTTCTTCACAGTGTGTAACACAGCTGACGGCTCACACACATTGTGTCATTGTCCTCCCAGGTCCATGACCGGTACCCCGATCAGCGTGGCAGGGACGACCCAGAGGAGATCATGGCAGAGGGTCAAGGGAGCAGGCATGCATCGCCTCCTGGAGGTCACCGCTCCTCTCCCCCCACCCAACCACAGGTGAAGCTCTCTCTCTCTCTCTCTCTCTCTCTACCTCTCTGTCTCTCTCTCACACACTCACCTTTGCCCAATCTCTCACCCACAGTAGTTAGAGGTAGTGTAGAGTTAGCTTCAGCTCATCAGCCTGGATCTTTAGCTGAGGGATGGAGAGATTGTTGCCTGGTAGCAGAGTGAGCACTCCGCTCTAATCCTTGATTCACAAAATCTGGATCCACACTAGATTTCACCTGTTTATGGAAATTACCACTCTAATCTTTTGAACGTGAAACTGTAACAATAAAACATCACCTCCTTTGTGGAGGAACTAATCAGCTGTCTGGTTAAATGGTTGTGGATGCAAATTGGAAACTGAAAATGATTAGGAACTCTGCAATTCATTTATCATCATGTTAATGTATATATATTCTTGTTTATAGTTGAATGTGTGGTAAATGTGCTAAATTAAATGCATACAATTTAATTTGCATGCTATAAGATAAAATCATACCACTGATTGTAAAAGTGCACCATTTCTGTGCAATGTTTGTATTTCCCTCACTTTGTTTTTGTTGATAATAAGTTTCTCCGTCTACTCTTAACTTGCAGTATCACCACAGGCAACCCTATGTGAGGCCTACTCAGCAGTATTATGAAAATCAAACCTACGAACCTCGTCCTGGACCAGAGGGGAGGCACCCTCACTACCCAGAACGGCCATTGTACTCCGTTGCAAACAGAATGGTGTGTATCTTAGGAGTTCCTGTTGGCCGCTCCAGGAACTACATCCCTGAGTTCAGTTCAGTTCAATCGTTGACTCGAGTCCAGTTGAATAGATTCTAATTGAGGTCACTTGAGTTCAAATGGTTCAGCTGAGCTCAATGGTTCATTTCAGATGAGATCAGATGTTAAGTTGAATAGATTTGGTTTAACTTTATGATTTACTTGACACAAAATGTTATGAATACAACGCAAAATCGACATATTCTTACACAAAGCTATAGAATAATTTATTGTTTTGCTAATGGTGTCAGCTGATAAGAGCCTTTCATAGACATATCAGTATTGGTTTTATTTTACAGAATGAAAAAATGTAAACAAGATAATATAATTTCTCCATATTTTCTTGTATTTATGTTTTATTTCAATTTAAAGTTCATGTCCATGGTAATGGATTTGATACATCATGTATAAGTTCTTCACAGTGTGTAACACAGCTGACGGCTCACACACATTGTGTCATTGTCCTCCCAGATCCATGACCGGTACCCCGATCAGCGTGGCAGGGACGACCCAGAGGAGGTAATGGCAGAGGGTCGAGAGAGCCGGGATTCAACGCCTCCTGGACGTCACCGCTCCTCTCCCCCCACCCAACCACAGGTGAGGCTCTCTCTCTCTCTCTCTCTCTCTCTCTCTCTCTCTCACACGCTCACCTTTGCCCAAATATCTCACCAAAAGTAGTTAGAGGTAGTGTAGAGTGAGCGGCAGCTCATCAGCCTGGATCTTTAGCTGAAGGATGGAGAGATTGTTGCCTGGTAGCAGTGTGAGCACTCCGCTCTAATCCTTTCTGCTCTCCACCATGTGTGTGGCAGACAGGGCACAGCGCCTGTGTCATTTATACGTCTCACTTTCTCATAAGAAGATCACCATGACTCCAAACTGTTACATGTCTGTTGGCTGTCGCTCAAGACATTAACTAATTAAGGACTTACTGATAACAAGTTGTAGGTAGAGGCCATGACTTTTGAAAAAGCACTTCTCACTTTCTTTTTCCTTATAGCTGTACAGTAAATTCAATGTACTGTGTTTCATTTGATACTTTCTTCCTTCCTGTCACTGTTTCTTATCACTCGCTGTCTCTTACAGTAGATGTCCTATTTACTGTGTGTATGCTTCTACGGAATCCACTTGGGTCCGGCATTCTCATTCACTTCTCTCCTTTAAACCTGCACTGTGGCTCTTTTGTCTCTTTTGTCTCAAGCACTCCAAACGGCCTGGCAAACCGACTCCTAAAGCCGTCGACCCCACTACTCAGCCTATCTTGATGAACAAAAAAGAGGCCTCCGACACCAAACCAGGGCCAGGTCTGACCCAACACTCTCAACATGCTTTTAAACTATTTCTACAGTCCTAAGAGGAAGGAGTGCCACTCTTAACAATCTAACAGCAGTTTTAACTCCAGAGCTTTTAACATGATATGAGAAATATTTCTCATGTTAATGGAGATTTGATGTCAAACCCCTAAATAATAAAGGTGGAAAGACCAAATCTCCATTAATTATGATCTGTGATATGTCAAATTTGGCATATCACAGACTCAATTGTAAAAATGTAACATTAGATCCCTCTAGAATAAGTTTTACTGCTGTGTCATTGCCTCCAATGCCAATTTGTGGTACAAATATTACCTATTGCTGATTTAATACTGAAGACATGTATTCATTTGTACTTTTCCTTCTTCCAGTTGATGGGCCAAAACTACATCAAGTTGGTCTGAGGTCTAGCTCACCTGGGCTTGTGACACCCTCTTTGGCACCACCTAACCCTCCCACCAAAGACGAGCCTCTCTTAGACGAACCAAGCACTGCCTTGTCTGTAGCAGCCCCTGAGGCTTTGAACAGCCTGGCAGAGACCACGACTGAGCTGGAGACAGCAGGCCATGACATGAGGCCACAGGATCCCACTCCACCACAGTGCCCAAACTCTGAGGCCCCGTTAACTCTGAAAAGGTATGAGATGACAATGCTGTCTGATTTTAAGGATCCTCTTGGTGTTAGGTTTCTCTGAAACATGAGGAGAATGTCTCTGTGATTCTTACATTTATCTCTCCTGTCAGCAGGATATTTATTACTCTGATTAACTAGTTTCCATTGACTTAAAAATAAATTAGTTTTGTTATTAGGGTTTTGTTTCATTCCCGTTTAGGTCAGTGAAAATAATTTGCAGTAGGTTCCAAATTAGGTGAAAAGCTTGATATTCAAAGTTTCTCATTTACACTGACGTCCTTCCTGACTCTTCGTTTATTCGTCCCCCACCAGTCGTAGCAGTTCTGGCAAAAGGGGCAGGAAGGGCAGGAAGCGCCACAACAAGCCACCATATACTGGATCTCCTAGATGAGCACAGATCGGTTTTCTTTTCATCCAACTTTTCCTGCGTCAGCTGCCTTCCCAAGTCAGAGCTGCGTTGGCCAACACCGCAATCACTGTCAACTATGGAGGACCATACATGACTTAAGTAAAAACAAAAAATTAAAAAAAAGTATAAATAAAAAAGGAAATAAATAGAATAAATACAGAAATAAATAAATAAATATGTTAATACCAAAAGAAATGTCTTAAATATATTTGCACATTTATTTATTCCCTGATACATTTCCTTTTCATTTGCAGTGTCCTTCTGCTAATGAGAAAGGCGGGCCTAACCGCAGTCTCATGCAGGATTGGTCACAAGAGTATAATGATCCAGCCCTACTACTTCTGCCTCTCAATGCTGACTGGTGTCCAGTAGCTGTTTGCAGCGTTGAGCCAGTTCACACTTAAAATGAACTAGTTCAAGTTCACAGGGTTAGTAAAGGTTATTTTTTATTGGGATGATTTAGCTGTCAGTAGTCCTGACTGTGAGCGTCACGTCTCGTGTTGTACTGAGTACAAGGAGCGAACCGAGAGGAGAAGGAGGAAACAGAAACTCCAGCTCGGTACAAACCACCTGCAGCTTCTGCTCTGATCATGAAGCAGCTGATCTCTGAGCAGATGTGACCAGAGAAACTCTGTGTTTCCACTGTTTCCACTCTTCTACAAAGTCACTAACTGGCTGTTTCACGGTGAAGAGCTCAAGTCTCAGTCACTGCCTGTGTCTCTGAGAGAGTGTGTGGCGCAGCGCAGGAGCTGTGTGTGTAGCTCAGTTGACAAATCCTGCTCGAGACTGAGGTTAGGCCCGCCTTTCTCATTAGCATAAGGACACTAAAATCCAAAAATAAAAGTTGGAATAAATGTGGAAATAAATAAATAAATGTGGAAATAAATGCAGAATTTAATGAATCAATGTCTTAAACTTATTTCCACATTTATTTATTTATTTCCACAATTATTCCAACTTTTATTTATTCTGTGATATATTTCATTTTCATTTTCAGTGTCCTTATGCTAATAAGAAAGGCAGGCCTAACCTCAGTCTCGAGCAGGATTGGTCAACTGAGCTACACACACAGCTCCTGCGCTGCGCCACACACTCGCTCAGAGACACAGGCAGTGACTGAGACTTGAGCTCTTCACTGTGAAACAGCCGCTCAGTGACTTTGTAGAACAGTGGAAACAGTGGAAACACAGAGTTTCTCTGGTCACATCTGCTCAGAGATCAGCTGCTTCATGATCAGAGCAGAAGCTGCAGGTGGTTTGTACCGAGCTGGAGTTTCTGTTTCCTCCTCCTCCTCTCTGCTCGCTCCTTGTGCTCAGTACAACACGAGACGTGACGCTTACAGTCAGGACTACTGACACCTGAATCATCCCAATAAAAAAATAACCTTAACTAACCCTCTGAACTTGAACTAGTTCATTTTAAGTGTGAACTGGCTCAACGCTGCAAACAGCTACTGGACACCAGTCAGCATTGAGAGGCAGAAGTAGTAGGGCTGGATCATTATACTCTTGTGACCAATCCTGCATGAGACTGCGGTTAGGCCCGCCTTTCTCATTAGCATAAGGACACTGCAAATGAAAAGGAAATGTATCAGGGAATAAATAAATGTGCAAAAATATTTAAGACATTTCTTTTGACATTTCTTTTGGTATTAACATATTTATTTATTTATTTCTGTATTAATTTATTTATTTCCTTTTTTATTTATTTATTCCTGTATTTATTTATACATTTATTTATTTTTACTTAAGTCATGTATGGTCCTCCATAGTCCAACAACTGGCTGAAGAGGCTGATAAATTACTATAATAATAAAAATGATTGCCTACAATAGATTATTTTTCGAGCACAAATGCTTAACATTAGAAAGTGCTTTAACTTTGTTTTAGGACTGTAGGTCCCACACATCATGCAATGTGTACCGTTTCAGAATTTTTGGACATTTTCTATCATTTATGTTATTAACATTAGTTTCAGCGCAGAAAAGGTCATCAAATAATTAAATCACATGACAAAGTTAAATCATTCAGTCTGTTCTTACATTCCATACATTGATTTTATGATTTTTATATCTAGAAAGTCACATATGTGAGACTGACTTATGTGTGTATTTATTACCAGATGCATATCTTCAGAAGTGAATTGTTTATGTTTAACATTGGTACTGAAAGTCCAACTATTTTTCCACTTGATTCCAAAGGGAAGTCGTTCTTTGCTTCCTACTTTTTAAAACTGGTGTTCGATCATATTTATTGACTTGCATTTTCTGTGTCTGGAAGCATGAATAAACCTTGGGGACACTGACCTGTGTTATATGCTGGATCCTCTATGCATCTAATTGTGATAAAATAAAGTGCTTGAATTCAATCTCTATGCATTTGTACATACTTCATTATTTGCCTTGTTAGGTAAGTATAGGGAGAAGCAGAGAGCTAGCTGCCCTGTCTGGTCTAAACTTGAGTTCATTTCAGTAAAATATTTTTGCTCTGTTTGTTTGTTTGTGTGTTTTGTACGGCATTCAGACCTTGATTTTGACAAATATGCATTCTGTTGGTGCAAATTATTAAATATGTTAAACGAAGAATGTGTTAAGTTTTATTTTATTTTAAGATAAAAGCACCTGCCACAGTCAATAGTATTCAGAAAAATAAATGAGTATTAAAAGACAATGTGTTTAATGACATTTATTTTGGGATAATTGCACCTACGTCACTTATTATTCAGACCATAATGACATTTATTTGACGATAACAGCACCTGCCTTGATTTTTACTATTCAAACCACAAATTTTGTAGTATAATAATAATCATAAAACAAACCAAGGACGGAAAACAATATAACTGCCCTTTCATGTAAACGGGTCAAACAGCGCCCCCAGGGTAACTCTCCGCAGCCAGCCTGTGTGGACAAAAACGGTGCTGCACCTTTACCAACGACTGTCTATGGCCGAAGGAAACACGGGTGAGCTAAACCTAGACCTAGATCTAAACCTAAACTCTAAACTCTTCGATGGCCTCACAACAAAGTTAAAAAAATTAACAACTCACATTTCGCTAAATTACCGGATGAGTTAACATTAGCTTAGCTTGCTGTGATGCTAATGATGGAGTCTGACAGGAGATTTGTCAACAACACAGCTTGAATTACACCAGGAAATTCTATGACATGGAGGCCAAATGGAGGAAGGAGAGGATAGACTTTGACTTTAAATAACGTGAGTCAGATTTGGTTAATGGTTAATGTCTTAGATTTGTATCTGTACACCTGAGCTAGCGGAGGTTTTATTGAAATGCTAGTAACGACCGGTCAGTAACCATTAGCCAAAGTGAATTCATTGGTTGCCTGATAAGAAATGAGTAAGAAATAACGCAACAAGTGAAGATTTATTGTTTTATGCCAAGTTTAATGTTAAACAGTAACAGGCTTAGAGATTTCAAATTAAAAGCAATGACCAGCATCTAGTGGGCATAAGCATAACGTGACATTCCTATACATTCAGTCATACATCAAAAAAGAAAAAGTAAAACACTAATTATTCCCATTGAGACATCCTAGAGCCTAAATTCTGTTCCATGAGGTTAGTCATCGTCAACTCAGCTGAAACTCAATTAAGGGGGATCATGTGTAACTTAACAGGTTTTGAGCCTGGATCAGTGGGCATCACTGACGGGGAAGAGGAGAGGAATGGTTACATAATGAATCTCTCACGGAATATTTGTAATTTTTATCTATTCCACCCCTACATCCAGGTCTTTTTTTTCCATGATGATGGGCAAAGTAGTGAGGCTCTGCACCTATAAATTCAGGCGTAACCTTGACACATCCCCTGTGCTCAGAAATAAATATCCTCAAATATCGGCTAAAAAGCAAATATCTCCTAAAATCTAAAATATGTTTTTTATTAGCTTTTTGCTAGTGTTTTCTATTGTTTTGTCCTACTACATTGGCTTATGTAACGTAATTATTAAAAAATGTTTTAAACTGTGTGGGTGTGATGATCATACCTTTAGGAGTGTTACAGATGTATGGTTGCTCATCCCATTTGGTACCACCCATCTGAGGTTCCCAAACAAAGAAGTGGGCTCAGCTTCAGCCCAGTTGGTGTAGTCCAAGATGGTTTCATCCAGCCACATCCATGACCCTGTCATCGGCGTCGGCAGACCCTTTTCACCGGGGCACGTGCCCCGTTGTGGATCTGCGGTGCCTGGGTATGCCTGGGGCACTGATTTTTTAATTAATTAATTTATTTATACCTTTAATTTTTTTTTATTTAAGTCTGACTCATCTGGCAATCTACAGAATGCATGCTAGCATTTTTTTTTCTTAAAATAGGCCTATAGACTACCACTTTCGTTAGAATTTAAGTCCGACATACGGACAGAGTAATTAGAATCCACTTGCGGCCACTCGGAGCATGTTGCAGCCGGAGAGTTGCCTGTAACACAGAGCCAGGAGTTGTCCAGCACAGCGTCAGCGACCATTCACTCCGGCCGGCGTGAAGTGAAGTAAACAGTAAGCGTTACATTTTTATCCTCTGGAAGCATAGAATGTCTAACAAATGTGTATGCCTTTCATCAAATAAGGTGAAGGGGCGTCTCTGAAGTGGTGTTATTAGCTAATGTGGTCACGTCTGTCGTTATGCTATAGTAGCCAGACAGTTCACTAATATATTAAACTGTAGCGATAACTGTTTAAGCTGGACCTGTTGATCGGAGAAAGATCACAAATGTCGGGTTCACACTACATGCCATCTTATGGTGTTTCTCGATTCTTTACGTTCATGTTTTCAGGGGGTGATGATCCCGTGATGGGGTATCCAAGTTGTCTTGTCAGCTTAGTTAGCTAGCTATCGGCATACTGTATAAGACATCTTCTCAAGTTGCCTGGAACCAATGGCACCGATGTTATACTAGCGCATTTATAACAGAATACAACACTCGGAGGTGGAAGCTGTTTTGTACGCTGTTGCTTTTAAAAATAGCCCAGTGCATGCTTAAATAAGCAGGCTGGCTTAAGCAGCTCAAGCACACGTTGGTCTCAAAGTTGAAAATGAATGATTCTGAAATTATTCTCATTCTGGTGTTTTCTGCTCGAGTAGGCCTACAGACAAAAGCACAGACATTAAGGGGGCATGATGACATACAGGTGGTTACTTTCAAGACAGTAGAAACATAATGTAGAAAAAACAAACAATTGATAGGTATCATTCATAGCATGCATATAGACGAATGTCCTGTTTTTACTATTCGTTTTTTTGGTGTGTCAGGTATGTAGAGAGTTATGGAAGAAGTATGTTGTACTAGTAGGCTATGTTATTTTATGATCTTTTGCTGGCATTGAATTATTTGTTATCTCAGTGACCGGAACTAGATATAACAGCCTACTGTATTAGTTATGATTTTGATCTCAATTCAACTCAAACAACATTGTTCTTGTAGATGGACATCAGAAAGTTATTCGCTCGGAGCAGGGATAAAGCAGCAAGGAGAAATGAGAGAGCTACGCTAGGTAACAAGGCAATGCAAACCACTTTTAGGTAACAACCCAGTTGAGTTGACCACTGGTCACTAGCCCAAGCCTAACAGTTACATATCTGTCCAGACAAAGAGGAGCAGCAGAGTGCCGGAGGAGGTGACGGAGGAGTTGAAGGAAAAGGTGAAGGAGAGAGGGATGTTGATGAGCACGAGCAGAGGTGATATGACTATTACTTTCATATTAATTGGGAATAACTGCAAACAGGTTATACACAAGTAACTTTACATATGCATATATACAAATCTAGATAGTGAAAATGCAGACAGGAGACTGTAATATGTTCTTGTTGCTTCAAGACTCAGTGCAGCAGAGTGCAGAGGAGAGGAGCAGATTGAAGGGACGCAGGTAGAGTTGGCATTGAGAGATGACACTGACAGGTGAGACTCAGCTTAGATTTGATTAATTTTATTTGAACTTTTAATGGTTATCTGAGGTAACCATTGATCATATGATTTTTTGTATTTATTCATGTTTGATGAAGATACGCTTTATGATAATAAATAAGTGCTATAAAATATTTGCTTGCGTGCTTGCATTAATTATCTGTGCCCATGCTTTTTTTAAATAAATAATTGCCCAAAATTTTTTTAGCTCGCGCGCTTCGCGCGCTCACATTTTTTTTTCGGTTCCCTATTGTGCCCCTGTATGGTATTGGGTGAGCTGACGCCCCTGCATCTCCGTCTAAGACCATTTCTCAAATTCATCATCTTCTCGCAGCGACCCCGAAGAACCCTGACGTGAATGGATAACGAGTGGTTGAGGGTTTGAAGACAGGAAAGCTCAGAGACTGTCACACCTTCTCCTTCGTGAGCGGAGTCTGAAGCCTGTGTGTGAAATGTGGACTAGGATGTGTGGTGGTCCTCTGTCTGCTCCTGACATCCAGCAGGGGGGGTGGCTGTGCTCAGCAGGGCAGTGTGTGTGTGTGTGTGTGTGTGTGTGTGTGTGTGTGTGTGTGTGTGTGTGTGTGTGTGTGTGTGTGTGTGTCAGGCTTCAGGCCGACTCTCTGCAGCACGTCCTCGGGCATACACAGCACTGGATTCACCGGCTTGATCAGCTCGTCCCCGAGGAGGGAGAGACCTGCGACTCCGAACAGAGTGTGGAAGGGATCCACCTGCAGAGAGGAGGACGCTCGATGAGGAAGAAGGGACGACGTCTTTAAAGATTGTGACAAAGATTTCTATGAGAGAAAACTGAATAAAGGTTTTTAGTTGATCGGAGGAAAAATCATTAATATTTGGACTATTTTCTGTAATTTAGGAGAAGTGTACATGTTATCCCTGTGTCTCTCCAGGTTCTACTGCTTCTGTCCACAGTCCACATACATGAAGATCTGGTTATTTGGAGACTTGAAATAATCTATAGATGTTTGAGTTTAATTTTCATTATTAAAAACTAAAAACATTCATTCTAAAGAGCAGTCTGTTAGAGAATATTTAAAGGATGGACTGAAGTTGTGTCTGGCAGCTCACCATGTCTCCTGGTCTATCAGCGAACCCCCCCCGTCTCCTCGTCCTGGCAGGCCAGGATGAACGCTAGCAGCTTGGCCTTGTCGATCCAGTGAATCCTGCCGATGATCTTCAGTGACGCCAGCACCCACCATGAGTAGCACACGTCAGGAAGCTGAGGGTTGCAACAATCAATAAGGAAAAACCAATGTGTAGAAAATCGGATCATTAAAGTTCGAAATGTAAAAAGATGATTCTCTTGTCTGTGTCTTTCCTTCTACACATTTAATTTAAGAACTGCATAGTGTGTTTTCTTTGAAGTGCTACATGTTTTCTATTTATAACTGTGAAGGATGGTGAAAGGAAAATTAAGATTAAGATTAAGATGAAGATGCATTTAGTTAGTCCCAAACACATGCAGAGAAATGCAGGTATGGAAATTAAACCTGTGCTTTTGACCCATCTGGTGCAGGACACACTGAGCCTTGAGCGACCATGTACGGCGCCCAGGGAGCAGATGTTGGGGGAGTAAGGTGCCTTGCTCAGGGGCACTAGACAGGGTAGGGAGTTTCCTCTTGGATTTTTGGGCAGATCAATCCAAGTTCGTCTTTTGTTGTCTCTCCATGGAGTCTAACCAGAGTTGAACCAGAGACCTTTTCTGCCCATAGTCCAAGTTTCTGCCACTAGACCACCGCCTCTCACAATACTTTTCCTATTTCAAAAGGCTTAATTTCCCCTGTGACCACATGCTTCCAAAAATAATTCCCAAAACTCGAGACGCATCAAAGCAGTCGAAGGTAATCAGGAACCTGAACGCTGCTGTTCTAGTAAAACATGAGGCACTGACATCTGTGCAGCACAGACCTTCTCAGGTCGTCCGTTAAGGCCTCCGGACTTCAGCTGCCTCTCGCAGAGCCACCAGCCCAGCAGGTCGGCCTTCACCTGGTGCAGCTGCCCGGTGAGCGACAGGAAGCCGGTGCAGCAGTAAATCTGACACACACAAGGGACAACAACACACATTTGATTTGACAACAATCCACTCAGGAGGAGGGGAAATGTAAAACCAGCCACATTCCAGAGTGAGAACATATCTGCCTGTTGCTGTTGGGGATTTACTCTGAGTGGAGTCAGACTCCATCGAGACCGAGCTGCAGCCTCATATTTGTGAATAATAACTCATAAAACTGACACTATGAGGAATCAGCAGCATTTTCTTTTTATTTTAAACTTGGTCCTTGTGTTTAAAAAGAGCTGAGACAGTAAATCTCTCTCTGTCCTGTGTCCCCCTGCATGACTCACCTGACCAGCGTGAGACTCTGAACCAGGTCTGCAGCCGAAACCTCCATCAAAGTTCATACAGCTTACAGTTTTTCACAATTGTTAAAACACGTTTTTCAAAACAAAAACGGCTTTCTCAAAACTGCACACAGAAAACGTAAAACCTCACACACAAAATGCTGACAGGCCTCGACACTCACGTCGCCACAAGCCTCCTCCATGGCCTGGAGCAGTGGGACCCGGTTCTGTGGGTTCCGTTCATATACCTTCCACCTCCAAGCTGAAAAGAATTCCTCAATGGGATTCAGGAAAGGAGAATAAGGTGATCGATCTGCTGTGGGTCATCTATCTGGCCAGGTGGTACAAGCAGGTCATGCAGGCCATCCAGGAAGACGAGGAGACGGGCAGCGTTATAGAACCCAAGGTGGGCATGACGGTGCAAGACCCCATGGTGATTCATTGCAGCACACATTGTGATGTTCCCACCACGCTGGCCGGGGACCTCATCAATGGCCCGCTCGCCATTGAGGTTTCTGCCCCGTCGCCTCCTCTTCACCAGGTTGAATCCCACCTCATCAATAAAGATGTACTGGTACAACACATTAGCTGTGTCTATCTCCTGGATCCGCTGACATACAGCATGAGAATGCAGGTTACAGTGTGGACACAGAGAGGTCAACACAGTGGGCTACAGTGAGACACTGTAGAAAAGGAACAATATCGGCTTACAGGTACAATACATGCATGTGTCAGAGCTGAATGTTGGTACTTACAAGCACAAACTCTCACTGTAACACCTTCATGCCTGTGTTACGTTCAAATGGGACCCTGTACACTTGTTTCCTCCACATGGCAGTCCTATGAAGAATACGCTCCAATGTAGAGAGGCTGACGGTCTGGACGTTTCCAAATGTAGCATGGTCAGCCAGGATCCTAGTTTTTATTTGTCTGAGTGTGATAGAGTTGTTCTCACGAACCATATCTACAATTTCAGTCTCCTGTTCGGCTGTGTAAATGAGGTTAAATAGCTCAACAGACCTGAATGTTTAGAGATTTGAGTATTTGTGTGTTGTAGGTTGATGCTTTGAGATTTTGCTTGAGAAGTGTGTGCAACAACTGAACATTGTGTGTAGTGTTTTGACAACAAGGTGATGTGTAATTGACATCAGAGTGTAAAGAAAGAAAGTCAGTCTAATGCAGATAAGGGAGTGTGAAGTAGTGCCAAATTGGGTCGAGCGATTGGTACATGAAGTGAAGGTTGTGCAAATTGTGCCGAATTTTTGCTTTTTGTGTGTTAACAATTGTGAAAAACTGTAAGATGAACTCAACGGCTTTGTCCACGTTTATTTTGTCCATCTTGCCCTGAGAATGAACAGAGGAGTGTTATTTTGTTAAAGGGTTATTGTTGTATTGTGTATGCACCAAATGAGAACAAGTAATTTACATACCAGTAGTGCCAGTGTTGCCACAGCACAGAAGGAAAACCTTGTGTCGATTTCTCCTGTTAAGACAAAGAACTTTGATTATACTTCAAACATTGTATAATATTGTATAAAAAGCAAACTATTATATAAATACATGGCGAGTTGTGTTCTATCTATAGTGATATGGACTTGTATATAATCTACTTTACTGAAATATTTCTGAAAGCAACTTGTAAGTAACTTGAGATCAACCGAGTCACCGCATTTGTCTCCTGCAAACGAGCCGTCTCTCCACGGCTCAACATACATGGCCATGGAGAGAATCAAACGGATCATTCAAGAAAAAGGGGAGGCACCATCAGGAATGTCTGTGAGGAGTTGAAACTGAAAATGTGAGTTTTAATTTGTTTTCCAAAAGTATGAAATGTTAATAACAAAAATTACTATTTCTTGACAAATATATAACAGTGCCTGATGCTACAGGTATATTTTGTTGTGTGTGTATGTGTATATATATATATCCATATTATATGCAATCATTATCATGCACTTCTACTCAGCTACACATTTCAAAACTTCCCTGTAGGAAATGTATTTGTAGCAGATATTAAAGTATATTTCATTCCACCAGAAATCCTTCTGTTTATGTTATTTAATGATTTTGTATTGGGTGTTTTGTGTGTTTGGCGCCCTCTGTAGGTCGCGGGTGGTTATTATATTTAATTTTCGTGGTCCTCAGCAGAATGTTCTTAGAAGGTTCTGGAATTGACTGAGACCGGTACGTATGGTTTATAGCGCGACACTAATGTGTAAAGTTTGTAATTTAAGTTATCTGTAAGTTGTCTAGAATGTTTCATGTGTTTTATAAGATTATACTAGTCGAGTTCCTTCATTCTTTTATGGTTAATTTTCATTTGTGAGATATTTCAGAGTGTTACAGCAAGCTAGCAAACATGTATTAAGTTTCTGTTTAACTGCGTAGGTGTCCGCCATTTTGTAGCTTAAAGAATGCCTGTTAAACTGTGTACTTCATGATGTTAGGCATGTGACAGACGCTGTGCTCTGTTCTAGTGATGTGTCGTCCGTGAACGATTCGTTCGTTTTGAACGAATCGTTACAAGGACTCGGGAGTAACGAGTCCTCTCAAAGAGTGATTCGTTCATTTTCTCGTGGCCGAGACTGTTGCATAGGCTGCTGCACAAGTGCCCCTGGCTGCAGCTCGCAGATCGAGGAGGAGCTTAAATTTCCCTAAATGTGGGCTGGTCTAAACGTTTCGCTCGAGCTCGGGGGCGCCATCTTGTGGCGCAGATCCGGCAGCACATTCTCAAACGTCAATACAGCACAGCACAATGACTTAGAGACATACTTTTAACTTGTCAAATGTCTTTTTTTACTATGAAAAATGAATGAATAAATATATATAAAAACCAGACACATATTATTTTGAACACTCATCTATATTAGCTAAGTCAAATAAACCAGACAGAAGACTTTGCATCATTGTTTTTTTTATTTTCACCATCCTTCCAACCCTGTTCCCGGTTTGCAGTTTGTCAATTTCCCAGCGTCTATAAAGGAAACAGATTGCAGTTCTTATAGGCACAATAACAATGCAAGATGTAAAACAGATAATTGAAATAAGTGGAGGGATTACGATTTGGTCTAGCAATAGTTGACTACAAGACTAATTAATCACATGACCTCTCACCTGTAGCCCTCCTTCCACTCATCGCCGTTTCCTGTCCTGCAATCGGTCTTCTTCAGACCTTAGTGATTTAATGACAACATACATTCACTATGAAAACATTCATGTTGGTCTGTTGACAGTGAGTAAAACTGTTTTTTTTTGTGATTTGATTCAAAAGTGTGATATTCAGGGCACTTACGGCATGGGGAAGTTCTGCAGGAGAGTGAGACACCACCATCTCCTAATTTGCAGCATGTTTTCCTTTGAAGAAGGAAATGCAGGAAGATGTTAATATGTTGTAAAAAAAAAATAACACCTTGTACACTAAGCATAATGTGTCACGATTTACACATACCTCGCTGAAATCGCACTTGGTCCCCATTACAATGTACAGAGTGTACTGTAAGTCAAGAGGTACTGGTTAATATAATGTCAGGCGTATTCCCAATGATACATTTTTTTCAATACAAATTAATGTGGTTTTAATGTAGCAAGCAAACATTTTTACAGCAATGCTATAACATGCTGATTAGGTCTTACCATCAAAACAAACACGCTGCAGTTGTTGGAGAACTCTTGCTTTGTTAGGCCCTGAGGTGTGAACAATGTATTTTAATAAAAGTATGGCAAGAAAATAGTAAAAAGTTAGCAAATGCTATTATGTAATGTCTCACCTGGACATCATCCACACCAAGCTCTCTCCAGGGGCCAGAAGAGAGGCTGTGAGCTACGTCTCTGTACAAATAATAAGCGAAGTAAATAAAAGTAACTTCAATCAACTTTTGATTGAAAAGCATGCATAAACGCTTGGAACAAAGCTTGAACTGAAGAAGGAAGAGGTTGGAACTTCAAATAAAAAAGTTTTCATAAGGGGCTTAAACAGAACTGCCCAACTCAAAAAGATAAATAGTTCTGTTTCCATCTGTTTAAGGAATGAAAATTGTTGGAATATGGAATGGAATATTTTAGATCAAATAAAAACAGAACCATTGATTAAAACCAACAAAAGGACAAGTGGTTTAAAACAGAACTACCACTGTCCAGATGGGATTATGTGAGTTGCCCTAAAAACCTGAATAGACTGGTTCTACTCTCATCTCTCCAACCGCTGCCCCAGAGGGAATCTAGGAAGAAAATCTTCCTAGCCTGTGGCCTCAGTATCTGTTAAATATTTCAATTCAAATATAACCAGTTGCAGTGAGTTGTGTAATGTTCCTGGAATCCCAGCAGAACTCACATGGATTTAATTATAGAAAAACATTCAAATCAGCAATGAGCAACTTGTTGTGTAAAGAAAAAAAAGGAAGAAAATATAAAAAGGTATTTACACAGAGTGTCCAATGTCCAGGTACGGACACTGGGAAAATAATCCACTGCAGACTGGCTGCATTATCCTGTAAAAAGACAACGATAGCTGAATATTAAATGCTCAAACTTCACTCAATAAAGCAAAACTTTTAAACAAATTACCGGAAGGTGATCCATGGGGTTCCTCGATGATGGTGGGAACCAAGAGGAAATGACATAGCTGTCTGCAGCAAACAGGTTCTCTACTCTCTATAACAGAGAAAGTTTGCTAAATCTCTTACTCTCAAATCAATTGACTGTTGAACTAGACTATCCAATCATTTTGAATTAAATATTTCACAGGAGTTACACTACCTTCTCAATCATTTTGAGACAAGAGTTCAGGATCTAGTAGAACACAAACACAAATTATTGAAAGATTTTGAAAAATATTACATAAACCATATCAGCACAGCACATTCTCTATGCCTACCGTTCCCTCCATGTCCTGCTGCAAACCCAGAGTCCAAAAGTCAAAGCGGGTCAGGATGATGTTATTCACCATTGCAAGGTGCTGAGTGTGACTTTTGGTCTCATCCAAGACATGAGACAGCTAGTGCAAGAAAATAAAGTCTTTATACATGTATGATTATATGAGTGACATTCATAGATAACCACAGTGGCACAATGGTTAACTTTACCAGTTGTTCCTGGCTGTCTTGGAGTTTCTGTCCCCAGTATGCTCTGTGTGCTGAAAACTTGTGGAGACTAGGGAAGTGTCCATGAGGTCTCTGCTCACTGTCATCATTTACTAGCGTAGAAAGCAACAACCGAAAAATGTAATTAAGTGTGAAATGTCACATTTCTCATTTGATTGATGTGCAAAATAGAGCCATGACTCACACTCTTGAGAGTCTTCTTGTTCTTTCCCTGATGACCCAGTTGACATCACGGCTGATGGGGAGTGAGCTATAGGAAAAACATGCAACAAACTTTATTGTCTAAAGTAGATGAAGACGACAAATGTGCATAAATATTCAATCCCATACCTAAGACTACCATTCCAAGGGTGTCACACTGCATTTCTACTTCTGAATCATACTCATGAGAGTCTTCTTGTTCTTTCCCATATGACCCAGTTGACATCGCAGCTGATTGGGAGTGAGCTATAGGAAAAACATGCAACAAACTTTATTGTCTAAAGTAGATGAAGACGACAAATGTGCATAATTATTCAATTCCATACCTAAGACTACCCTTCCATGGGTGTCAAACTGCAATGAAACATCTGGAGGAACAATCTTGCTGTACTGATTTTTGATTGTTTGGTTTTTTGCCATGTTGTAATGGTGGAGAATGTTTCTTTGTAGAAAAATGTGTGTTGATGGGGTTGTCTGATTTAAAAAGTAGTTGTTTTTTCTCATCCCTGAAAACAGCTGCTTGGCACACTGGCTGTTAATTAGACCAGCAAGTTCAGGAACAAGCTCCAGTTTTCTTAGAACTTCACACTGGTCTTTGCTGTTCCCCTGGTGGAACACATCGTTTAAAGCAAAATGCTGTGAAGATCCAGTAAGAGGGTGACCATCTTTGTCAGCTGGCTTTTTTTGAAATTTCAGCCAGGGCAAGCTGACATGGACCTTTCCCTCTGAGGCCTGCTTCACGTTTTCTGGGGTGGGATCCAGTAACCTTCCCTGAAAAGGGGCAAATATTCCTGGCTGCCTGTGGTTGGCATGCAGTGCCAGACCCCTGGCATAATCATACACAGCCACATTGGGGAGGTGTTTCCAGGACAGCAAGAGGTCGACAAAGTCACGTGGACTCTCTGCTCTAAGGTTGAATTTTACTGAAAAGACAACCCCACATGGGCAAGTGATAACTGCCCAACCACCTGTGAAACAGAAAAAAACAGTAATAACTGACATTAGGAGCATGTATAGCTAACCTACTACATAATGATAAGTAATTTCTTTAACACAACAATGTATAACAAAGTGAAAATATCTTCAACATTCCATATCATTTCACTTACCAGAAGCACCCCACACTTTCTCAAACACCTTGTTGTAGGTGACTCTACTAGACATTTTGTCAGACAGTCTCATAACCATATCTATCTTGGACCCCTTATCATCCACCCCACACTGTTTGCACAGTGCCCTGACCTCCTGTACCTGTTGTGAACATGCAATTAAGTTGATATTGTTAATATAGCATAAACACATTTTTTATTAGCATAAAGAAGTGGATTTGGCATATTTCATCAACTCATTCACCTTCAGGTTCACAAGCTCATCTGTGAGCCGTTCCTCATTAATTTTTTCATCATCATTAAAGTTATCATCTCCATCCGTTTTGGCGCTTTGCAATTTTTCGAATTCTGTGTTCAACACAGAATTTGACCTCCGGGTGTGTGGGCCAATCCAGGGGGCCCAGTGATTATAACTTGGTGGCACAACAAAAGGGTTCTTCCGTACCTGTGTGAAGTTGGCCCCCCGTCTCATTCAAAATATTAAAATGACACTGCTGTTCGTTTGTGCTAGGTTTGTGCTGGTTTGTGGCGTCAAAATTATCGTTTGTGCTGGTAAGGAGTTTGAGTAATTCAAAATTGCATTTTCTGGCATGTGACGTCACCAGCCCCCCGTTCACGCCCAAATCTCATCAAAATAGTCCCAATTGTTAGTGCTACGTTTGTGCTGGTTTGTGCCGTCAAAAGAAATTGTTTTGCTATTATGGTTTCTTAGTTTTTCCCGTTTGATTTTTCACACATGACGTCACTCAGCCCCCCGTCCTCCTTCAAATCACGTCAAAATGGTCTCTATCGTTAGTGCTACGTTTGTGCTGGTTTGTGCAGTCAAAAGAAATATTTGTGCGACTATAGTTTAAAAGGTATTCCAGTTTGATTTTTCTCACGTGATGTAACTCAGCCCCCCTGTGCATCTTCAAATCGCGTCAAATGGTCTCTATGTTTAGTGCTACGTTAGTGCTGGTTTGTGCTGTTAAAAGAAATTTTTTGATACTTTACTTTTTAAGTAATTAATACAACTTAATTTTGCCCTCTTCTTATGCAACACAGCCCACCGTCAACCTTCAAATCGCGGCAAAATGGTCTCTATCGTTTGTGTGGTTTGTGCTGTCTTGTATTCTTGTTACTCGTTGCGTTCTCGTCATTTCAGGTTGTGTTCATTGTATTTCTCCGTATGTTCATTGTTTACTCGTGTTTCTGACCTCGGACTGAACCTGTGTGCCCTATTTGGATTATGTTTGCTTACCTGTGTACCGTATCCTGCCAGTAAACGTTTGTTCTTTATTCAACTACTGAGTTCTGAGTCGTGCATTTAAGTTCTGCACATCACCTTCAATTCTTAACAACTATAGTTTTTAAGTTAATGTTAAAGTTTTATTATGCCCACGTTTGACCTCACCAGCCCACAGTCCACTTTGAAATCTCAAAATAGGCTCTATCGTTTGTGCCGTCAAAATAATTGATTGTTCCCCAATCATCACATTTGTATGTCCTGTTTATATTAGGTGTTTGCTTGTTTTTTGTGCGTTATTTTCAAATACATTTGAGTTTGGTTCACTTCAGTCTGGTTTTGATTTAGATGTAATATTCTTTATTAGCCACTTGTCACGGTATCTGCTGTAAGTAGCAGGGTCATGAGATGAAACACAAACAAATAGATGCACAGAATGTGCACTCAGCCAGAGCAGCAGGCAACCATACCACTGTACCACTTGACCGGCAAAACAGAAGAAACTGCCTAGGTATCTATTTTTACCACTTTTCACTCGCCACAGGAAGTTTTTTTTTTTTTTTGTATAGGTAAGACCTTGTGAGACAGTGTTTGAACAATTAAAATACAACCTCATGACATCGACGCATCAATTCTTAATAGGTCTATTCCAATCAAGGCTTTACCAAATACAAATTTAAGTCACCCATCTCATTTGTATGAACCCAAAGGATTAAAGGTATTCGGAAATGTGATAAGAGGAGTAAAGAGGCAATTTCTCAGGTTGGTAACGCAACTGCGTGTGCCATTTATTAATCAACAAACAAAGTGCAAAAATAGCAACAAATCAGATTTTATAAAAATAGCATCTCTTGCTGAACATGAAGCAGAACATGAATGGAATGTTTTTACTGCTCTTTTGTGTAGAACAAACGCCCCTAAGGAGGAACTGCTCATTTCCAATGGTGATGTCCATGGGAAAGTCTTGGAGTCTGTAGGTGCACTCTGCAGCAATTTCGACCCACAGTGCTGCACCTGTGGAGTAACCATGGTCAACCATACCAATGCAAAGGGGCGCTGGCATGGAAGGGTCCAATTCCATTGATGGCTTAGCTGCTTCTGTGTTTAGAGGTCTTAGGCATATTGAGGGTTGCAGTTCGACTCCCTCCACAAGTGCTGCCTGGAGACCTTGAATGCCCTCTCTTTCTATAATGCCCCCATCAACAGGTACTAGGGGAACTGGCCTCCTGACAGGCAAACCCCTCCTGCAGTCTGAATTTGAGCACTGGGTCTCTGTCACCAGACTAGGAGCATGGTTCATCAACCTTGTGATGATATGGGCAATGTTACACACAGAATTAACCTGCTTTGCTCCTGAATGCAGTACTTTGTGGTCAAAAATGTTCAGGAGGATTTCTGCCCTCTGTCTGTAGGCATCATTGTTGATTCCCTTTGTCACAATGCTTGTGACTAACTTGAAAATGTCACTGTTTTCCTGGTGACTTTGTATGTATATTCTGAAATTTTCACTGTCACAGAATGCAGAGCAGAGACACTGACAGAATGAGTCAAATGCACATGTGTTTTGAAGACTGACCTGTGCCTTGCCTATCTTAACAGGTTTGGTCAGATTGCCGTTTGGTAGAAGGCCAATTTGCATTTTTTGTTTTTTAGGAGCTGTGTCAACATGAAGCCACTCTGGGCATGGGGTTAGATAGCTTTTTCTCTTTTTGGGTGGTACAGCAAGGCCTCTCCAGTTTTCCATGGGGTTGTCTTCTGCCTCCCCTTCAACTGGAGGTGTGTCCATTTTATTTGGCTCTGTGTCCTTTGAATGGACTGAGAGCGCTGCAGAGGAAAGCCGCATCTGTCCTTCGATGTAACCAAGGTGTGTTCTAATGAAACGGTCCAGGCGTATGGGCAGGTTTTCATGTTTAAATAAGCCAAATATTTGACCATCACACCAGTCCATATTGGCAGGTATGAGCACATCCTGATTAAGTGAGGAAGCAGCTCAGGAAGGAAATGCAGATTATCCCGGTCACCCCCATGTGATGCAAGTATTCTGCCCTCAACACAGATTTCGGCAACCCAGGATCTTGCATCCGTGTTGCATTCACTCCGCTTTGGTCCATATCATCATCCAGGCATATGTCAGGGTTGTAGCCCTCTGCAATTCTTTTTTTGAGACCTGTTTTACAGATTTCGGAGTTGACTGGTCTGCCATGTTCATCATTTCCCTCTGACTCGCTAAGGGCCACAACTGCAATTGACTGGATGAGGTGTCGTGCATCTTCAATTGAGTGGCATTGCAAAAGCTGTGCAAATGCCCTCACATAAAAGTCCTTCACTCTGCGTCCCTTTTTTCGTAGACATTCCCATCGAGTGATGAGTTTGATGCAATGGGCAACATCTACTCGTATGAAGCAGGGAGGTAACTGATCCAGTAGTACACCAAAGCAGGTATTTATGAAAGCCCTTAGGTCGGGCTGAGGTGTGAAGGCCTTGACAAGAGCCCCTAATAATGCCAGTGAGAAATCGGACACAGCCTCTTTTGGAATTGGTGCCCCTGCTCTATGCCACTCAATTAGCCAGTTTGCAATGCTGTCAATGTTGTGCTTTTCAGACAGCATCTGTACTACCGGTGTGTGTATACCAGTGTGAGCAGACAGGACTCCTTGATATAGGAATATGTGGCCAGATTTATCTGTTGGTCTGCTCAGTCGTCTTACCACACCACCAGTGGCATCAAAGCTAACACAGGACCCATGGAGCTTTGAAAGGGACTTGTACACCTCCATCTGCGAAGGGGTCCAGTAGTGGCAAAAGAACTTGTCCAGCCCAATGTCAAAAATGCTCCCACTCAAACTGGCACTGTACTTCAGAAGCTGCAGTGACAAGACCGGATCTGTGTGCTGCAACTCCTTACTTCCCCTGTCTGACTTTGCCTTTCTCAGAGTAGATAGGCTGGGTAGGTGGCTTGGCTCAGGGTCGCCCATGGACATCAGCTCTTTGGCCTTGGCTGCTCTCCACACATGAGGAAGTTGTTTCCCCTGCCAGAGCTCCTCCGACACCTTCACCCTCTCTTCACCGGCTAAATGTCGTTTTCCTTTGCCGCTGTGGAGACTTTCATTCACCTGTTCCAGTGAGCAGTCCAGGATCACAGGTTCATGCTCCTTTGGCAGTGTGTCTGAGGTTATCTGCAGTGTACCATGACATTCTGTGCAGCTACCAACTATAATTAGGCACCTTGAGGCACTGTTGGGGTGCACTTTTGCCCTTTTAAAGGTAAGGGTACATTCAGACTGTTTTGCTCTCCAAATGTCTCACTTAGAAGGCGAGTCCAAGAGGGCTTTAAAATTGAATAACGCCTTGCATTGCTTTTGGTTTCACTGCACTGGTACAGTGCTTCCTCCAAAAACTGCTCCTTCCATTCCTGAAAAGGAATCTGCAGTTCGAACACAACTGTGTCCGATTGGCGGTCATCTGAACTGGGAGACTCCTCAGGATGTTCCTCCATCTTCCCCAGCTTTTCCCAAATGTCATGCCTATTCAGTTTGACATAGGTGTACAGGACTTTTGGTGTCATTCTGCATCCAAGCTCCTCACTCAGATTTGCCCAGATTGCATGTGAGGGTGGCACAATGTCCTGGCCGTGCAATATGTCGTCCTTGGCTGCCAACATAACTTTAGTGACCTCATCGTGGCCACAAGATGGGATCCACGGCATCTAAGGGAAAACCATTACATTTGTAATTAATGTCTGGTTGAATTTTTGATCACAGCATGTACGTCTATTACAAGAAGTAATGTTTTATAATTTCAGTTTTAATGTAATTTATGTACAATCCTTGCTTGTTATGTTGTTAGTTCGTGTTAATAAATGTGATGACTGTTCAGTTAGATCTAGTTGTCATTGAGATGCAATATAACTCTCTAGGTCTTCAGAATGGTTTGACAATGTCTCTCACAAATCTGAGGTCTTAAAGTATTGTATATGGTAAAAAGATGTGTAACCAGATATCCAATTTAACATGAGATGCATACATTCTCCATAGGTTTGTTATAGATATATTATACTACATATAACCATATACAGTAAAAAAAAAGAAAAAAAGTGTTTACAGCTGTTAAAATCTTTGGTCCATATCAGCCTATCATATGCTATCAACACCTTTGCATTTGGGCATGTAATGAGGTACAATGTGCCCTCGTACTCCTAGCGCAAAACGTTTAAGCAGCACTAAGGAGTTTTTTGCTCCCCTAGTAATTTCCCTACCGACACCCATGGCAAGGCCGGAGATGCCATTCTCCGTATTAAAAGTAATTGTAGCGGCACAATTTTCAAAGTTGTTATTTTAAGGTAGAATTGTTACAATTTGTTATTTTAATTTACTGATATTGGTTCGCTACTACCACTTACTGGATAAAAGGTACCTCCACTGTACATTAGCCATGCCCATCCCCCACTACTCGTGTCAGCTCCAAATTGATACGTTGAGTTTTTCTCCCACGATGAGCTGTTAGTTTGCTAATGACTAGCAGCTTTTTTATCATATGCATTTCATTTCTTATCTAAAACGAATGTATTTAAAACATAGTTCAATTTGATTTCTGGTCAAACATTAAGTTTTTCTAAAGAAATGTGTAATGTTGGGTGCTATATCTTACCTTTGACAGATGAAGTTCGTTGAAGTTATTTGGGGTTCCTTCTTTTTCAAGAACAATCACCAAAAAGTAGGCTACAGATTGGTGAAATAACTATATCTCTCAAGTTTATTGTGGTGTTAAGTAATCCTGTCGCTCATTACTCCTCTTCAAAAACCTGCTCTCTACCAGCGGCTTCCAGCTGTGCACCCCGGGATTGGGGGACGATAGAGAGGTCACACAATCACTTGATCCTAGAGTTCCATAGAGACCCTGACCTTCACTGGCTATCCCAAGTCCAGTTTCATGGTCCCCCGAACCCCCCCCCCCCTGACCCACCTGTCCAGTTGTTGTCAATACAGAAGCTGGAGGAGAGCGTCATCATTAGCGTGTTCATCAGTCAAATCACGTTCATCCTGCCATCCACATATAGAGAGTGTGCGTGTGGAAATACATACCTTTCTTATTTTGTTATTAGGACTTTGACATCATCTGTTCTTACCGGACAATCGGTGGCCTTCATACAAATCCTTTTGGGATTCATTCATTCACATATCCCCCTTATTTTATCACTTCACAATAGTTTATAAACATTTACTTAATGGGTACAAATATTAATTTTGACAGCAGAAAAAAATCACAAACGTAGGACAAACAAATGAGACTATTTGTATGACATTTTGACGTTGACAGGGGGCTGTTACATAACAAAACAACATAGCAAAATCAAGTTTTAATAATAACTTGTCACATTAGAGTATTCAAACGGGAATATATTTTAAACTATAGTGGCACAAACATTTCTTTTGACTGCACAAACCAGCACAAACGTAGCACTAACGATAGAGACCATTTTGACGCGATTTGAACGTTCTAGGGGTGTTGGTTGCATAACAAATGGTCTGTTTACATAACAAGAAGGGAAAATAAAGTTTTATTAATTACTTAAAAAGTAAAGTATCAAAAAAAATTATTTTAACAGCACAAACCAGCACAAACGTAGCACTAAACATAGAGACAATTTTGACGCGATTTGAAGATGGAGGGGGGGCTGAGTGACGTCACGTGAGAAAAATCAAACTGGAATACCTTTTAAACTATAGTCGCACAAATATTTCTTTTGACTGCACAAACCAGCACAACCGAGCACTAACGATAGAGACCATTTTGACGCGATTTGAAGGAGGACGGGGGGCTGAGTGACGTCATGTGTGAAAAATCAAACGGGAAAAACTAAGAAACCATAATAGCAAAACAATTTCTTTTGACGGCACAAACCAGCACAAACGTAGCACTAACGATTGGGACTATTTTGATGAGATTTGGGCGTGAACGGGGGGCTGGGTGACGTCACATGCCAGAAAATGCAATTTTGAATTACTCAAAATCCTTACCAGCACAAACGATAATTTTTACGGCACAAACCAGCACAAACCTAGCACAAACGAACAGCAGTGTCATTTTAATATTTTGAATGAGACGGGGGGCCAACTTCACACAGGTTCTTCTAACCTGTGTATTTCCCTCTACACAGAATCTGCGTGTGTCTCTCCGCTCTGCGCCTCATCTCGGACTCGTCTAGGATCTCCCAGCCAGCCAGCACCCTGCCGCTCCAGCCTGCACCTACCTCTCCTACAATAAACTCTGTTCTTTCATCTACAATCAACACGTCTGTGTCTGCTTTGGGGTCCAAACCTAACTCACACCCTAACAGTGGTCCTCACAACCATAGAAAGTCCATGTACACACTGGCTCACGGTAACATTTCATTAACTTGTTGCTTCCCTGGAAGTCCATACCCAGAACTGAGAAACCAGGTGAAACTATGAAGAATAAAGCAACCGATGAGTTATTTATGTTGACTAATGGTGAGTGAAATGATTCATATGTGACTCTGCTAAACAAAAGGATTAAGATTAATGTCTCAAAAACTCAGATCAGGTAGACACAGCTTCTCAAATTGTCTGCACTCCCTGTAAATATTTAACAAATGAACTTCAATTTCTGTTTGTAATATTACACACACACACACAACATGCCCACACACACACAAACAAACACACATAGGGCAATGTCCTGACAAATAATCACTCCGGGGAAAAAAAATCCCTGTGAGACTGTTTTCATCTCTTCTCTTCGTCAAAATGGCGGACGAAGGAAGTTCAAGCTCTTTTGTTGCCACATTTGACAAACTGATTTGTGAAGAGGACTCCGGCACAGAGGAGAACCCTCTCTACTCAAGCCAAGCCAAACAGCAAGGTAGAGTAAATGAAAAGTGAACTAACATCTTGGTGCATCAACAAGAACCTGTGATATTAGTGCCATCGAGGTAAAATAGGGCTGGATACCCTGTACTGCACTCATTTCTATCTCATTATTTATGTGTCCTTATTTTGTATGTATGTGATAAAGTCCTTCACCTTTGTCATCTGTCTGCATGTGTCTGATCTTGATCCACCACTCCTCTGTGTAGTGTCCATGTCCATGCAGAGGCATGAATCCAGTCAGAATCCTTACAGGCTGCTCCCAGTGATCCTGGCAGTGATGGCTGTCATTCTTCTGGCCATTAACATTGGCCTGGGAGTCTATTGTAAGTCACCTCTCATCGACTTTGTTTCAATCTGCAGCAGGAAACAGCACCAACACACGAAAATACTCCCTGTTCACCAGCTGTAGTCAGACAGTGACTGCAGCTGGTGAACATGAAGTATTTTGCAGCCAGATATTTTCCTCAGGAGTTGAGACAGAACAAACCACAGCTCAGAGGAAACTTAATATATTACTTATATGCTGCTGAATGCTGATGTTGTTCAGTTTCTTCTTACAGTTGATGGCCTGAATAAATTCTGGTTACTTATGACTTGTTTGAAGCTTGAACTTCAAATACAGACATCGAGCATGAAGAGATGAGAATGAAGTTTGATGATTCAATCTGTTTAGAAAAATGATGAATTATTTTCAACTAAAACCTATGTAACGTTATGTCCTCACCACCTCCAGACAACCAACTCACTGGTGGGCAGCAAACAATAAAAGACATCCACAGTGAGGTGGCCAAACTGCAGGCTGGCTACAATGCTGTGATCCTAAAAAGGATCGATGCCAAGAAGCAGCTGGACAGAGAACTGGGTGAGCAGCAGCGACTCCAGTGGGAGCTTGAACATCACACGAAAAGATCCAAAGACTACGAGAAGCAGATTCACAGAATTGAAGATGAAATCTCAAAGTTGAAATCCCTCATACCACTACTCAGTGAGAGCTTTTCTGTATTTATTTATCAGTTTATCAAATCCCTGATGATTTGCAACTTACATAACACACCATGTTGTCATTTCCAGGCATGAGTTGCAGACACTGTAACCCGGGATGGATGTTCCTACACCTTAGGTGTTACTACTTAACTTTCTATGACCTCCCTAAACAAAGACGGTGGAAAGACGCCAGACAGTTCTGCCAGAAGTTGGGAGGCGACTTGGCAGTGATAGACACCCCAGAAAAAACCGTAAGATTCAACATTTAGTCGGACGAAATCTGTATTTCCATGTTTGCAATAAAAATTTTTACTTTATATTTTATTTTTTGGGAAGTAAAACAGTACTGTGTTGCATGGGTCTTAACAAAATGTATGAATGTGTGCGTATGTATGTGTATCACCGGTGTTTACAGGTGTCTATAACTGAATTGATAAAAAGTCATCATGATCCCGAGAGATCAATATACCAGGGTGCCTACTGGATTGGACTGAGCGATGTAGATCAGGAAAACACTTGGAAATGGCCGGATGGAAGAATACTGACTGAGTCGTAAGAGTTGAATATTGTCATTTCCAGTGTTAGAAATGGTTGTGAAAGCACATTTACATATCTCTACAAATTAAAATTAATAAATGATTAATAATGTGTTGGAATACAAAGTGACCAGATATTACGGCTTGATAACCCGTCATTTGTTTCAGATACTGGAACGACGGCGAGCCCAACAATAATAACGATGAGGATTGTGGAGCTACGTATCCCAGGAACAACCCCTTTAAGGCCTGGAACGATGCTCCATGCAATATGTACATGAAATGGATTTGTGAAATGGAACCACATGACATAAGTTAATGTAACTTTTTTTCAAGGTTTAATTCAAGTGTTATTGTTTGAAAGAACAACTAACTGTACCTTAAAGACCTTCACACATTTTCCAAATAGTTCCTTTTATTGTCGCGTCAATATTTTGTTGAGAATACAAAATAGCAAGAAAGGTTTTGAAATACACACCTGAGTTAAGAAATGAACTTTAAAATGTAAGAAACTTATTTTACTTTAATGAATAAAATCTTTACTTTTTCTATGTACATGTGTGTTACCACTATACACATCTGGGCCCAAGTTTAAAAGTTTATCAGGACAATATCCTCCCACATGTCATATGACGTTCTTGCAGAGCGGCATGTAGAGAGTTATCTAACAGTAAGTTCTTAAATTAATGTGTAAATGCCACAGACATGATAAAAACCACATTGTTTTAATTTACACTCCACAGCAGTATTCAAGCTCCGTATCAGTAATAATCTCCAATCATACTAACACACCTAAAACAAACGCTAGTGACCAGTTATTGATAGAGGATTTCTTTTCTCGGACTGATGAGGATGAGTTGGAACTGTTACTGAACGTGAGTGTTTTGTAATGTTTGGTCTTCATCCCTGGTAGTTCAGTTGCGTCATCATTTCTAAATGTCTCCATTTTTTCCCGTCTTTACTGCAACGCAGGAGTTTTCAAAGTAAAACATAGCCAGCATTGTTTCAAACTTCTCTGTTTTAGGGGCCTTAAAAACCTTTGGAGCGGTATGGATGTGAGACGTAAATGTAGTAGTGTGGAAGTAGCCTTGGTAATAACTGGACTGAATGGAGGTCGACAGTTCAGGTCTAGCAATTCTTTAAATGTCTGTGATCGTTCCTCTTCACACTCTTCACAGCCCCCCACAAGGACTTCCTGAGATGTAGAGAACTACCACTGACCAGGACGTCTGTACGTATGAACAGATTGTGGATCAAACGATCAAACGTGACAAAAATGCCCTACTGTTTCCAACGGGAACTACACTCTAGCATAGGTAAAACTTACAAACTGGCAATTTGGTCTGTATGTACCATTTAATAAATAAACAAAGGCTAATGGTCATTTGTTGACTTCCATGTAAGCGCTTGGTGTGTGTGAAGCACAGTGTCTCTGATCTCACACCTCTCTGCCAAAGCCTGCCGTCCGCCGGCTGACGCTCACACCACTGCAAAGTGCTGCCGAAGTTGCTTGAGAAGCTGCTGAGTGTCAACGTGCTCAGGAAAAGCATCCTCAGACTTTTGAGCTGCGGTGTAGCTGCTCTGAAGGTCTCCAATCTGCACACAGACAAAAAACATCACTTCATCATGACGTTTACTGTCTCTCTAAGCCCTGCACAGTGTAGATAGAGAAATAAATAAATACCTTTTCAGAGAGAATGGAGAGATTGAAGTGTGGCTCGTACATGTGAGGGGCCAGGGATGCAGCTGTCTGTAGGAAGGCTTTAGACTGGATTGAAGGTAGGATTTTTAAATGTTTACCCTCACAATAATTAACAATTGAAATTAAAGGAGTTATGGACTAGTTTTTTTAAAACTTTTAAGTAATTTCATTTTATGGGTAGGACATGACAACCTGCTAACATTTCTCCTTGCAGTTTGTGTCTGCAGATCTCGCCCCCACCGCCTCAGTACCAAATTACTATATTTACAACCCCTTGATAGACGCCACCTATCTGGCTTGAACTTGTACTGTATAATATTGTACATCTCATAATATCTTGTCTCATATTATGATGTTAATTCCAAACAGATTTATCACCCAGCTCTTTTAAGCATTTTAAAAATAATCAATAGCGTATATGAGAAATATCTTCTGGTAAACAGAGTACATTAATGCTGATTATTTAATGGCCCTCTAATAATGGCAGACACCACATTAGAGTGCTTAAATGTCTAAAGCAACATGATCTCATACCTCATATTTCAACAGAGGATAAAAGCTGTTTATGACTAAAAGCTATGACGTCACCTGCTCAACACGACCTTTGCGTAACTCCAGCACAGCCAAGTTGTTGTAGGCCTCAGCGTGGTCATTGTTAAAAGCCAGAGACAACTTAAAACACTGGTAGGCCAGTGTCAAGTCTCCTATGCCCTGTTAAAAAAAAAGATTACAAACACTTTTTATTAGCTTGTACCTAAATGTTGGGAGATTGTTTTGATAATAAGAAGGTCATGGATCGGGATGAAAAAAAATTCAAGCATATCTAGGGGACTTTTACCTATGAGTGTTTGCAATGTGGTGCAGTTCCAAACAATAACCTGAATCTACCAGATTTGAATGTGTTTCCATAGCTTTTTCACCATCAATGTGTAGCTGAGATCATGTGGACTCAGTAGGGAATCAAACAGTTTTGATGTTTCTTCAATAGTTTTAGAACTATGTCCAATCCCCCTTGGATTCCTGTGCGAAAAAATACGGGTTCTATCAGGCTTTGGCAGAGGTATGCTCTCTACTGAGTTCCATTCTAGTATTAACTGTGAGCATGGCCCCTGCACTCAGTATGCATTCTGGGATATTTTTGTATTTGGTATTGCTAACTCACCACGGCCACATGGCCTATGTTGTACCAAACGTCAGCCTGCTCCTCATCATTGTCCACCAGGGCCAGAGCCCTCTCAAAGGACGACAGAGTCATATCGTACTGCTGCGCGTAGAAGCAGCACAGGCCCAGGTTGTTGTACAGCTGGCAGTTATACACCCCCATCTGGAGCAGCCGCCTAACATAGAGGGACGGATAGTGCATCACAGATGGGATGCAGCTCCTTATTACCTATAATGTAACATCACATTGCACACATTATACATGACAGTTACACTGACCTGTAGAACCGCAGGGCGACCTCTGGCTGATCAGTATAGAAGTGATTGCTGCCTATACACGCTATAGCCTCCACGTGAGTGTTGTCCTGCTTCAGCACGTCTTTGTAGTACTCTGTGGCTGATGAAATGTTGTTCATCTCCTGTGAGAATATCACGTTTTACTTATTCATTTCTTTCTTTGGGCAGTTGTGTCTTGACGGGGGAGCTAGTGGAGGGCATTGTAGTGACCGTGGTGACATGCTGTACCTCATGAATCCGAGCGATCCCTGTTAAAAGGGTGACCTCACCAGGGAAGTGGTCGAGGCCTTGCTTGAAAAGATTGAGTGCTGTTATTGGTTGATCAAGACGCTGGTAAACCTGAGAGAAAATATACACACGCACAAGGTTTTGCTCTACATTCATCAACGCTCAGTTAAGGAGGAATATTTTTCTCATGCAACAACATGTGAAGTATGGCTCTGATATCTCCAACACTACCTTTGCCAGATAGAGAAATGTGTCCACCACCTCTTGGTGGTTGAGAGCTGATCGAAACTGTTTTTCTGCTTCTCGATATAAGCCAAGCCTGGGGAGGTCAAAAACATCAAACATGACGAACAATTAGAAGAAGACTTTTACAAATGTTAGAAATGCTGAGCTTAAGCTATTTGGATGTTTACTTGCCTGTAGTAACATTTTCCAAGCTGAACTTTCCACCACCAGTCTTTGAACTGAGCGTGTTCAGTAGCTTGCGCAGCCAAATCTAAAGCCTGGTGAAGAAAATGTATTTCTTTGTTTGGTGCAGGACAATGACATGACAACAAATTGTCTTTGTGCTGTCAATTTATGCACCACTTACATTTTTCACATCGTTTTCATGATGGAAGATGTACTCAAACAGCGTCTGAGGAGGGAAATTATGTTTACTTGATATTTGAGAGAATGTGATGATCTTGATTCATTTTTGCATTTCACATTCTCAGTCTTACCCTGGACAAGTTGGGCTTTTGGGAATACTTGGCCAAATTTAGTCTTGACAAGTTAATAAATGGTCCCTCTGGATTGGTCAGCATTGAAGCCTACCGGGCAACATATCAAGCTCAATTATGATTCAGGTGTTTCTCATGGTCAGAACAATGTATAACACAATAAATAAAGATTTCAAAATCTACATGAAAATGCCAGTTGTAGGACAGTGGGAATATATTAGTCATGATACATGCACATGCAAAATCCCAGCCCTGTTAACTCACCGTTCCCAGACGGATGAATCTACCAGAAGCACTCGTGACTGGCCGAGCAGTGCTCGCAGTGCGGGGAGTTCTGATGGCCTGCTCCATTGTCCCAGGACGCCCTGATTGTGTGCTGGGTCTCACAAACCCTGTGATGGGACGCCCGGCTTGTGTCATAGGCCTTGAATTAAAAAAAAGGGATCAGAAAATCTGATCAAGCTTCTTTTAACCTCGTTGTAAATTTCATGGGCAAATTTCAAGCAGCCAGTACCTGACAGCTGCTGTGGGGCCTCCGCCCTGACTTGTTCCCGGGAGCCTCAGTGATGTTCCCGGTCCTAGAAGAAAGGTTGGGCATTATCAAGCTTGCAGATGTAACCATTGAATATGAATTTGCTCAATAAGAGAAACAGCAGAAGAGTTTAGACCCACGTGCAACTTGAGCTATCGAGCTCTCATCCAGCATCATCTCAGCAATGCCCTCCTGGTCGACCTCAACTTCGTCTATGTATACCATCTCTGTCAGGGCACGAGTTTTCAGGCCCCAGGCAGCCTGTAACACACACACAGACACACACACTGTTAAATCATGTATAGAATAGGGATAGGGTGTCACATCTACCAGGTTACCATGTCACAGTCAGGACCCATGACAAACTATCTACGGGACAGAGGATGTAAACACAGGACAGAGAGGAACAGTCAGCAGTGAAGTTACCTCTGAGATAAACAAGGAGGAATCCTTTAGACAGCATGCAGTGACAAAAGAGGAAAGTTGAGGACGCAATGTGGATACAAGTGAGAGGAGAGAATAAAAAGAAAATAAGACATCAGACCGAAGAAATCAAAGGTAAAGTGCAGCAGCAGTAATAAATATATATAAACATGATATACATGAAGTAAATTCAACATTATCTTAGTTAAATCATGGTTAACCGCAGGGATTAATGGAGATTACGGTCCAGTTGCTACAGGTTGCCTGAGTTAGCAGGCTTTACCTTGACAGATAATCGCTAGCATGCTAGGCTAACCGGGCTAACGGCAGCACGGTACCTGGTCGTATGGGTTGTCTTGTAATATTTTGGTACAGATGTCCGAGCACTGTTGGAGTTTCCGCCTCCTGGAATAGCTCCAGGCCAGAAACAGCGGGTCCATTGTCACCTCCATGGCGTGGGTCGGAGGAGAAAGAGAACGAGCTTCAGAGATGAAGGGTTCGCAGAGAGAGGAGCGAGGCTCGGGAAGCTTCCTCTGTCGCTCGGCAACAGCGGAGGGGGCGGGGCTCCAGCTACGTAGTTTCCTGTAAAGGCATGAGGAAAAAATGAACTTACGTAAATATTGTATTTTGATGCATAATAAAAAAACTGTGTGACAGAACATAAAATAATAGCATAAAAACATGTAAAAGCATGTCTAAAATAATCGTGTAGAAGTTTGTCATGCTAAATAAATAAAGATATACATTTCAAACAGAAACGTTAGAAAATGATGATGATAATAGTATGTAATATGTTATGATGTAAAATTCTTTATAAAAATGAATAGAAAGAACACATCAGGCATATAATAATTGAAAAGTATCAGTAATATTGTATGTGTTTATTGACGAAGCACAGTGTATTAAAAAGAGGAAAGGGATTTGAATCAGACGGCTTGGATGATTAAAAAATAACACAGTGATATCTTTAATTTAAAATGTCCACTTAAAAATAAAACAGTAAATTAGTAAGTAAGCATGCGTCTAATGTTTTTTTTCTTATTTGAATATTAGAATACTGGTCAAGTGATTGGATAATGACTGTGAAAAGAGTTTGATGTAGAGCTCTTCTTCGTGTGTAGATAGACACATTTTTCCTGTGGTGTAAAGTGGTAGATGTAATCTTTTGCATTCATATAGATTATATATTATTATTTTAACTTCGTCCTTTAAGAAATTAACTTAGCAGCATGAAGCAAAAAAACAAACAAGTAAAAAATAAACAGATATACAATAACATGGGTTATGGACAAAGTATAAGTAACCACAAATACAAATGGATAATCATAAAGTAAACATATACAATTAACAAAAAAATTACAATATATATTGAAATCAATAGATCAATATAGACTCCAGTCTAATAAAATATGCCACTCTTCTAGATAGATGGATAATTTTGCTTCATTGCAAATTTACTCCTCTGCCCACCTACAATCACTGGGTCAGAGACTTACACAACCTGTTCTGAAAATGTTTTAAGAATCAATCATCTCGTGAGCCTCTCTTTCTATTTTTCTCTCCTTATCTGTCTTCCGCCCTTCCATAATTATCTAAACCTGTACCTACAGTGCATTCATCTACTTATGGATCTGATGTGCATTCTTTTATTTTAAACAGTTGAAATTTCGGTTTATTTATTTCTTTTGTTGTTTGGTATGTTTGTGCATTGGTTGTTGTTTTAAATTATGATAAAGCATTCATATATTTCATTAAATAAAATAAAGAAATAAAAAAAATATTATACATATAATCATTGCATTTGGTCTAAAGATGGAAGGTTTTTACTGCCTGTATTCAAATATACCGGCTGCTATGACGACTTAATTTCCCTTCGGTGGTGAATAAAGTAATCTATCTATCTATCTATCTATCTATCTATTTATCTATCTATCTATCTATAAGAGGTTAAAACACAAAATCATCCAACATTATCCAACTCGCTTTTTAAGGGCTAAGGTCAGTTAGTAAGTTCCATAATATTGAATATTGAATTCATATTGAATACCTATTATTTCTATTCATACATTGTTTTGCCCTGGATTTTGGGAATCTGTTTGTAACCTTGTTTAAAAACGGGCTATACAAATAAAGTTATGAATAAATGTGGGTAGCCTGATTTCTCTGTAGATCAAGGTTGTTTTCGCTCTCAGGATTTTTGATTTACGATAAATAAATAAGGAAATACCAGTTTTGTGAATCTGCTCAGTCGTGACCTGACGAGCTCGTCCCGTCCTTCTTTCTTCTCCTCTGCTCGGCTGTAGGATCTGATTGGACGCCCGGCTGCCAATGTCACGGCTGTGGGCGGAGCTCGGGGACTAGGAGTGCAGCTCCATCTTTGCAGGATTTGACAGCAGCTCTGACCTGGAGCCGAGGAGCGTGAGCCCGGGACCGAAGAAGAGGAAGAAGCGAGTAGATCTTTGTCTTCCTGCCCCACAATGAAGCCAACATCTTAGAAACCTGTTTCTGCGGCGGAGACAGGAGGAGGGCTGCATTCGAACGCGCACAGACACCGCCGGTTCACACGACCCCCAGAAAATGCCTCATCTGAGCGATCCCTCCGGACCGGTGGAGACCCGGCGGAACTGATGGGACACGCGGGCTGTGACTAAATCCCCTCTGGTGAATGACAGTGTATCGGAGAGACTACGTGACCGCGACACACACACAGACACACACACACACACACAGTCACACACGGAAGCGGGGACATGGCTGACAGGACTGCTCCCAACTGCCACCTTAGACTGGAGTGGGTGTACGGATACCGGGGACACCAGTGCCGCAACAACCTGTACTACACCGCCGCCAAGGAAATAGTCTATTTCGTCGCCGGTGTGGGAGTTGTGTACAACACCCGCGAGCACAAGCAGAAATTTTACCTGGGACACAACGATGACATAATCAGGTAGAGAAACCATACACACATTCAGACATGCAATCACACAAACATGCAAACAAACAAGCATACACACACACAAACATACACCCACAACAGTTAGTTTCAGCACCTCGGACAGCACCATAGCGCACACTAATCCTGTAGTGTTGTCACTGCTGCTGTCACCTTGTGTAATGTAATATGACATGTTTGACACAAACACACACACACACACACACACACACACACACACACTCACTGGTCACACATACACTTACATATACACACACCGCTGACACACGTCTGGTCTTTTTTCCGCAGCCGCGCACACACACACGCACACACACACACACACACACACACACAAGCACGTTTGTATGTATATATTTATGTGTATATATATCCGTGTGTATACATTTACATCTGGGGCCAGTGTCTTGTTCAAGGACACTCTAACAGGGCAGATTTCAACCAGCTCTCCAGGTTGAAGCTCCATCTCTGTCTCAAACGAACCAACATGACCACACCTCTGTCATCTCTTATAGCTCATATAGATTTACTGATCAAGCTCGTATTGATCTATAAAATAGGGGAAGGGGTAATTATACAGAAATCAAAGCTTAAAGAACTAAACTTAAAGAAAAAAAGCAACATCGCTAAATAAAAAATGTGACATTTTTGTTTGATAAATGACTTATTGATTAATTGGTTGTCACAATGTACTTGTCTTTTTCTGTATATTGCCTCACTAATTAATCATCATATTCTGTTTGGGTTGCTGGTTGCTGGTCAAGCAGACATGTTTCATCGCATTTTTAAGCCTTCCCAAAGCAGCAGCCTGCACGTCTCATCTTTCCATGACAACGAGGGCGTTAAAGTGCAAATCTGAAAGAATTTGCTTGAACATAACCGCCCTTGAAGTAATCTTTGGCTTGAAAAGTAACTCAGTCAAACCTGTTGATAAAACACAGCAAGGTAACCATAGTGTTACAACACAGGTATGATGATCCTGCCTTTCTAACTGCTTCCCAGCATGCCGCAAAGCAGTGACCTGTGTCCAACGCTCCAGCGCCTGTGTTGACATGTTATGTGTAGGTTGGCCTGGAGATGGCTAGCATTATATTCTGTGTCGGTAGTCAGCTGGGCTCCTTCTCCATAATTAATCGGACAACAGAGACACTAACCCTCCACTGCCCTCGGGGTGAAGTGCCTGATGTTTAGCTGGAGGAGTCACTGACTGAACCCGAGGTTTCGGTTAGATGCAAAAAATCGACATGTCGTTGCAAAATTTAAGAATATGCCAATGTAATAAATTGGTGAAGCAGTTAGCCCTTTGGCAATCACATAGATTTAGCTGCAGCCAGATTGTTTTAAACAGTTCAAGCTTTGCATATCTCTTGCACTTTATGGATAATAGTCATAGTAATATATTTGAACTCAGATCCCAGAGGAGTGCTTGCAGACATCTCATAAACACTTCCTCAGACTTGAGACCACTACGGCACCACCAGGAGCCATCCCCAGCAGAATCAGTGCTGAATAAATGTGGGACTGTTCTCACGTTGCACTAACTCATGTGGAACAGATGCAGCCCCCTCAGATAGCAACGGAATTCAAATTCTTCTGTTTCTCTGTCTCTTTTGGCCACTGCTGTATCTTGTCTGTGAGCTACAGTGCAACCACCAAATTGGTGTTTTTCTTCATGAATTAATTGCTGGCCTCGATTCTCGCTCTTGGTTTTCTCTCACCCCGCAGCTGCCTCTAACTGGCTCCCAGTCGGACGTGGAGGAGCTAATAGGCAGGTGGACACATGAATGAATGGCCGATCCATGCATGTAAGAAAGCAGGATAGTCTGGCCTTTACTCGCCGTTTCTGGTTGGAGTGCATGGGGGAAATGGATTGAGGAAAATGTCGATAACCTTCAATCCGATACTCAGTTTAATATGAGGCATATAAGACTATTGTGAGGCCATGTTTTTTGATTAGTTTCTCACAGCTGTCAGTGTTGCATGTTGCATTTAATCCAGCCTGAAATTTAAAGAAAAATCTGCAGGAGTGTGTCCATACCACAATGTGTAATCTCTCCTCAGTCACGCTGACATGTACACACACACACACACACACACACACACACACACACACATACTGAAATTAACACACAGGCTGGAAGTCTCATTTGAGTCATGTATTATTTGTTATGATCAGGAGTGAGGGTTAATGAGAGGGTGCATGGACACAGGTATAAGAGGCCATCTCATGTTATGATATCTATTGGACCACAGCCAGAGTTATGGATTAGAGATGCCGCCAGTCGGAGGCTGGTCTTGTTCCAGTGAGCGATGAATCATGCACTGAATACGTTCCTGTTCATATTGTGGTATATATTTATCATTCAGCCCCTCATGGGTTATTTTTTCCACATTGAAATCAGTGTACAGTTTCATGCAATAAATGTGTCAGGTTCACAGGCGAGCGTCTGGCAGCTGTGCTCGGTGAACTGTACGAGCTAATGGTGAGAACTATCTATGCATATTAATGAGCAAGTTAAAGTCAAAAGTACAAAACTGACAACCATGTTCTGCATAGTCTGTGCGGTCTGAGAAGTGTTTTCAGGCAATTGCTGCTGATAATCATCTTGAGATGATTTGACTTTCATTTCCCTGTATCCATCTCTCTTTATTTTAATGGACACACAATTTTAGGTGATCTATTTCTTCTTACGCTGGCTGTGTCCACATTCGGGGAATGTATCCTTCATAGGATGTGATCAGGAAAGGCCACGCCTTCACTGACGGATTCGACCACAAAGTAAGGACTACGTGGGATTTAGTTTTTGCATCACCAACTTGGAGATCCATTTAGGAAATTCTCAGTAGACCTGATTGTCTCATTTTGGTTTTACATTTGCCCAACTAGTCCCAGTCCTATGCAGGATTTTGGGTTAGGGTCCCTGAATTGGGACACATCTACTGGATCCTTTGCTTCTTTGGAATGAAGGGACGCATTTCTCTGCCAGACATTTGAAGGAGGCATCAAAATGAGAATGAGTTTTCTTAAGCCACTGTGATGCAATCACACTTCAAATTGCAGCCTTCCAAGGATGCAGCTTCTGAATAGGGACACAGCTGCCTCCCTTCTAACGGTGGTGTGAGTAGATTATCATTTGCCCATGTACTCAATCATTTACAGTTTCAAACTCCAATAATGAAAGCCCATCACAGCGATAACCTTTTTGGCGATGACAGTGGGGTCTGCTTCATTTTGCGTCTCACCTCGACACTTACCTTTGGTGCTCTGTGCGGAGTGTCAGTGAGATGCTGAGGTCTTAGGTCTCCATCATCACTGTGAGTAGTTCCCAGGCGGCTCTGTGAGAGACAGCTTGGTTACCATAGAGCAGATCTGTCTTTCCCAATTAGGATCATCCTGAGTTCAGTACAGTTACTTAACAGTTTGATGGCATGATTCAGCATTTTGTCTCAAGGATTTATGAAATCAACTCAGACAGAGATCAGTTATCTCGTGGGGGTGTTATGACTTTTTTATGCAGATGAAGGGGAAAAGCAGGTATTGTACTCTTATCCCTGTTTTACCCTGATTTAGATTATGCCAGAAAATTAGTATTTTCATGCCTTTAAAAGTTGATGATACAAAATCAAATACAAGAAATCATTCTACACCTCAACATTAATAATGTATACTTTGGTATATCCAGTATTCTGGTAATAGATATTTGTGCTTTTAGAAGATATATACTTTATTGATGAGTAATTTTGGTACAATGATGAAATATATAAACTTAAATGATTTATTTATTGGTTTAATTTATGTTTAATTTATAATTTAATTCAGTGATTTAGCAAAAATGTAAAATATGTCACAGTTTGTGCTTCTTAAGAATTTTCCTGCTTTTATGTCAGTTATTGCAGACATTTGAGTTTGGGACTGAAGGATCAGTATTATCATCCCACAAATTAATAAATATTTCATTTTAAGAATAAGCAGTAGATTGATCAATAATGACAATAATCATTAGAAAAACTTAGATTTAGATTATTGATAAATAATTAAATATTTCCCCAGAAGATTGGATGAATTAAATAAAACTTACCTAGTTGAAGTCATTAAAATGCAAAAATACTTTAATCATATTTTTAAAAACAAAACTCAAAGAAGTCGATGGACATTGAGATAACACTCAAATTTCAGAATCTTGAACCAACAAAATGGGTAAAAAATCCTTGATAAATGACTTATTAGATACATTTACCGATTACTTACTTGTTTCTGCATTAATATTTAGCGAAGGTTCATTAAACTCACATGCACTTGATTTTCTTTTAGAACATTTCTTGAACCCAGTGAATATTCTGTGAAAATTTCCCACATGGGTCAGAAATCACTGAAGGGTCTTTCCTCCCGCCTCTTTTCTGTCCCATTGACTTTGTCCTCAAGCAGCACCACACACTCTACCACTGCTTTCTCTCATTTGATTCTATTTTCAGTTTTAGGAGTCCTGGGAAATATCCCATACTGTATAGACCTTCAGAAATGTGCTAATCCGGTGCTTCCTTTTAATCCACCATGGGCAAAATCTGACAAAGGGAACTGCTGCTGGTGAACATGAATCAAAATTGTCTCCTGGGCTCAAGTATCTTGAGGCACCATCGTCATCTTCGCCCATGTGTAACTGTTTCTATTAATGGGACAAAAATAGATTGTTGTACTCATGATGAATAGGGGAAAGATTCATATTCGAGTGGGTAAAGCGGCATCTCGTGCCCTTCTAATTGCCGAAGTCGACCTTCATCTCCTCCCTCTCTGTATCCGAGCGCCGTAGCCATCCTAAATCTGCTCTCCAGGCTGTTTCATTTGCCTCATATCTACATGAAAACAGACTTTTTTAATTGCTGCAGTATTTAGCTAGTTTTGTACTACAGAGCTTGGCAGATGGGAGATGGTCGCATCAAACAGCTGCAGCCATATATCATACAGGAGAACCGTGGCAATGCACTGGAGGCTAAGTCATTAGCGATGGCATTTAGCAAGCGTTTCAGCTGACAGACATGAGTGCGTACTCACATACCATATATTTAGTAAAGCTGGAATGATACAAGAACTATCTGACGAGAACCACTGCTTCCTGCACACATTCTGAACCTGTTTTGCGTCACTCCAGTGTCAAACCAGACATATTGGCTGTACCTGTTTGTGCCAGAGCAGTTTCTCAGACTACATCCCAAAGTGTTCCAGTCATTTTTCGTCTGTGTGCTATTGTTAGCTGCTTTGCTCTGATTATGTAATTCATATAAAGTAAATTGAGAAATTGTGCCAGGTTGGAGAGGGGTTCAAGCAAAAACAGGAGGTGGCGGAGGGGGGGGAAGGCGGGAGTCGACAAGGAGGAGAGAACAAAGAGGGAAGGTTGGGGAAGGACAAAGATCAGGGCTGTTGCATCTAACCCAGAGACGTTGCACCAGCAGAGCTTAGTTGGTGACAGTGTGTTTTCAATGCAGATGGGCTGTCAAAAGTCAGAGGGGGGTCACGCTGAAAACCTGGAAAATAGTCAAAGTGGAAGAAGGCGGCGCTCGGCGTGAGCCACTTTGACTCAGCAGGTTGATGCTGCCCGGGCCTGTGAAGCCTCCCTGGCCTGCTGTCTCAATCCACACTGGGATTAGAAATTCTGGAGAGCAGTTGGTGGTCTGATTATAATGGAGGGAGCTCTGTCACTTTGTGAAATGTATCGGCCAGGATGAGGCAAGAGGAACAGTCGCCCAGTGAATCACTCAGGCCTGCCTGGAACGTGACTGCCGGCCACTGAAAGGATGGGTGGCGCGGGGGGGAGGGAGCGACAGCTCAGTGCTGTACGGCATGCTGTTGCTCAGCTGTATAGTGCCGATGCTTGTAGGTGGGGGGAGGTACGCGTGTAGGGCAGGGGGAGGTGGGGGAGATTATGTAAGCGCGTTACTAACATATGCCTGGTGATGCGAGGAACGGCCAGATGAACTAGAAAAGGTGAAAGAGGCAGAAAAAAGTTCAAAGAACTCTGGGAAAATCTAGCTGAATAAACTGCGAAATATGTTCAATTCACACTTTCCCCTACACTTCAATAGTGTGTGTGTGTGTAATCGAGGTACCACTCATTTTGTGGAGACCCGCTCCGTCAACACATTATGGGGACTTATGGGAAGTCCCCCATTATGTAAATCACTCAATTTTAAGGTGAAGACATGATCTGAGGTTATGTTATGTTTAGGTAAAGGTTAGAGGTAGGGTTAGGCAAGAAGTAACTGTGGTTAAGGGTTGAATAAGTCTTCAGCAAATTAATGTAAATCCATGTGATGTCCTCTGATGTCATTGAGACACAACTCTTTCAGTATGTGTGTGTGTGTGTGTGTGTGTGTGTGTGTGTGTGTGTGTGTGTGTGTGTGTGTGTGTGTGTGTGTGTGCGTGTGTGTGTGCGTGTGCGTGTATCTGAGCATGACTGAGTTAATTGAACCATGTCACCTCGTCATGCTGCCCCTCTGCTTCCATATCCAGACCCATCACTGACTTAATGTGTTTATCTCGTCCCAGTGGCTCCCTCCAGGGAGGGTGAATCCCTCATCTGCTCTTGGCACACGCAAACACACACTCACAAGTGTGCAAGATGGTGACGCTAACCAGATGTTTTCTCTCCCATCCACTCTCTCTGTACAGTCTAGCTCTGCATCCGGAGCGCGTGTTGGTGGCCACGGGACAGGTGGGCAAGGAGCCGTACATCTGTGTTTGGGACTCGTACACCGTGCAGACCGTGTCCATCCTCAAGGACGTGCACACACATGGCATCGCCTGCCTGGCCTTCGACCTCGAGGGACAGGTACTTCTGAGGCCCGATAGTACTTGTTTTAAAGCCACAAAAAATTTGAACAGCACACACAGGTGGAAGCTTTTCAGTTTCTGAATGACACGCGTGTGATTATTCAGGCAGTAGTATATGGACAGCTGCGTCCAGGAAGGGAGGATGAGGCAGATGCAGTGTTCTTACTACTACACCACACAGTCTGGCAGCACCTGGTAATGTTCAGGCGAGGGAAGCTTTAGCACATGCGAATCCTGAATCTACTCATCTGAAAATAAGCCACAGCATGGGAAACTATAAATGACTGAAATCTCATAGTGTGTGTGTGCGAGGGTGCCACACCTTTTAACTTTTATGACAGGTTATGTAGGTTTACTGTGGTGATGTGTGGTATCAGTGTAGTTGGTGTCGGGGGTATTATTGTTCTCTCTAATTGTTTGACAACTGCTGTGTAGCACATGATGAATCCATCCATCCATCCAGTGGGACCATACAGAATTAACACCTTAGTTGTTCTTCACCAGGTCATTCCATCAACCCCTTTCTTTTTAGTCTTTTTACATCATCATTTTAGTCCGTCCTCTGCAGACCTGCCACCAGTTAATGTTTACACACCCCCACCCAATTAAAATCGATACAGTGCGGAACCATCCCCATGTTTTTATCTTTGCACGTCTCTCTCTCATCCTCTCATGGGAGCTTTCGGTGGAGAGTTACATCTCCTGTATTTTGCAGTGAGAGACGGCGAGATGACCCTGTGCTATTTTCCTGCCCGGGTAGAGAGCTTGGGATTTAGATGGAATGTGACAGTGTTTTAAGCCAGAGGAGGCTCCATCGCTTCTCAGTTAAGCGGCTGTATTTACTCGCCATCTCTCTCCCCTTCCTTTCTAAGAGGAAGCCAGAGCTGGACTGAGGACAATCCAGTGGAATACTCTGCTGCCACTACACCATCCACCTATTATAGCTATATAAAACAAATACACAGACGCTTGAGACATCCCCTCTAGGTGTCTCAGCCTGAGACAGTTATGCATCCGGTGTTCGAGTTCATATTAAAGATAGTAAAATATTTATTGTCTTGATAAAAATGTGTCTTTGTAAAATTTCTCTGAATATTTCCAGATGAAACTCTCATTAACCCCCAGCAAGTCTAATGAATCTACAGCCATGCTGGTGGCTCTGTGACGCTGTAGTAGCGCCTGGAGCTAAATGCTAACGTTCGCATGTTAACACACAGTGACAATTCTAATAGGCTGATGTTTAGCTGGTGTCATTTTTACCCTGTGACCCATTTGAATTTAGTTTCTGTTGCACTTAACCCAAAGTGCAGCTGAGGTTAATGGGAATGTCATTATTTCTGTAGGCGTTTGACATGGATGTATTTTGAAAATTCTTAATAGCTCTCTGAATAAATCAGTGACATTGGGTGAAGTATTGGGCACATTCTTCAACCTGTTAACGATAGAGTATCTTAATAATTGTAATTTATCCCAACCCTGACTTTTAGAATTGTCCTTCAGGTACACCTAATTTGCCAAGGATAATTATGTTCTATAGGAGAAGTAATTTAACTTGATTGGTGCCAGGACTCAGTTCTAAACAATTTGTTTTGAATGGGCGGTTTGCTTGGCCTGTGGTAACGCTGCTTCACCTTCTTTCTGAAACGGTTCACCTGTTTATCTTAAGTTTGGTGAAGCTTGACTTTACAGAGGTGGAGAACCAGTTGGCTCCTAACAATACTTGTCAGGTGTTAAGCCAATAGGATGAGCAGTTCTCGAGATATTTGAGCCACATACAGACAGATCATGTTATACTTCTGCTAAGGTGGTTAGGTTTCTCAGAAGGGTAACCCAGAAGCTTTTTAACTTCATCGATACAATAGGGGCCAAAGGAAGCACCAATTAAAATTTGGTGTTCAATGAGGAAACTGAGCCTCAGTTGCCCTTACTTGAATATATGAGTTTATTATAACATGGATCTAAACAATGGTGCAGATCCAGGAATTTATTTTCACTTTCTTGAAAAAACGTTTCCTCCAATTTCCCAGAGAATAACTCAAACATCCATATTATGGGACTGATATTTAAAAGGAAATTTCAAAGCAATCTATACAATAGTTTTTGAGACATTTCAGTCTGACAGACCAACATTCCAGGAGATAGGGCCCCACTTCTCAGCCCCATCATCTATATCATTTCTCTGGATTCGATCACAGTGGGCCTTTTTTAGTTTAGATTAAAACACACTCTTCTCAAACACCAGGAATTACAGGATTAGTGCCTCAGCAGAGTCTTTCCACGGCGAAACATTGATCGAGCCGGGGATCAAAGAGGACGTCCTCTCACATGCAAAGCAAGCTGCAGACTGGAGAAGGATTTCCATAAGAGCTGCTCTCTCCTCTCCTCTTCTCTTCTCTTCTCTTCTGCTCCACTGCTGCTGCTGCTGCCTACTCACTCAGTCAGCTATAGGAGGCTCCTCCAGCAAAAGCACTCAAATGTGTGCTCAGTGGAAGTGCCAGGGGCTGGACAACTGTTCTGTTCTGCTCTGTATCCGTTATTAGCCCCTTCATCACTGGCGTGCCACGCTGCAGTGGAGGTAGCGAAGTTAGTTTTTGCTCTGATTAGTGCAACAGAGCAGAGTCGGTTCAATCTGTGATGTCGAGTCGTTTTTCTATTTTGCTCTCTTCGCAGTGCTTGGTGTCTGTGGGCCTGGACTCGAAAAACACAATCTGCGTGTGGGACTGGAGGAAAGGGAAGGTCCTGGCAGCCGCTCCCGGTCATACAGACAGGGTAAACACCCCCCCCCCCCCACCCCCCCATCTCCATCACAAGCTCTCTATCGACCGCCTCAATTAGCTATAAATGTTGGATGGAGCGCCTGCCCAAAGGGGACATAAACAAGTTAGGCCTGATTGATTGTGAGCTTTTCAGAGCCCTTCTGAGAGGGTGTGCGGCTAATGAAAAGGAATCTTAAAAAGATGAAATACAGCCGGCCGCTGTGTTCTAACTCCGCCCACACACTTTGAAATCACATCTCCTGCAAAACTCGCACGCACTCTCCTCTGTTGAGTCCATTCTTTTGCAGCAAAACTGTATCATTAGGAGTCTAGACTTCAAGTGTTTTTTGGTTGTGTAACTATAAGCCAGGGTTTAATGCATCGTGTGTTTTTCTTCCCCTGCAGATATTCGACATTTCATGGGATTTGTACCAGCCGAGCAAGCTTGTGAGCTGCGGTGTCAAACACATCAAGGTACAGCCGTCACTTTACATTCTTTTGATTTCAGCTGTCTCTCCAGGTCTTCAATTTTCCATTAGCTTAAATGTCTGTTAACATGATTAAGGTTTTTAGGACATTTGAAGCATCTCCTGGCTCCCCTTCCATCGCCGCTTTATCACCATGACCATATCAACGCCTTAAAATAGATATATGCAAATTTGCTTTATTCTAGAATCCATGCTTATTAGGCACTTAACATAAGTAGAAGAGGCAGTTAGTCAGTCTCTTCTCTCATATTTGTAATAATCTGCACTGCAGAGAGGGGGGAATGTTCTCTTTTTATTGGGGACCATGACTCTGCTATACTCCTTTCAGCGCTCCCTCATTCAGCTTTCAAAACCCCTCCACTGTACAAAGTGCAGCTGCGCTCGCTTCCCTTCAGGGGCCTATCTCTATCACTTATTTTTCTCAGAAGAGTGGTGTTCATAAATCTTCAATGAGTTCATGCAGGATGTCTTTTGCCAAACCCTCCCTTGGGACATGTAGTAGTGTTTCTGGAGTGGCGCGGCCATTAGGAAATAACAAGGAACGCAGAGCCATGTTGGAAGCTTATTTCCAAAACACTGGGAAAAAGAGTGAATCATGCTCAGACGGAAATGTGCCCACGGGCCCCCGAGAGGCTAAACATAGCGACGCATTCAAAACGGGTTTGATGCAGACGGGATGGCTTAGCCTACTGTACGTATTTCCCACTGGTGTAGCATCTCACTTATGACTCCCTCATCTCAATCCAGCTTGACCTGCCTCCTCTTGTAGTAATTCCCCCCTGAACTCTCCCCCCACCGCCGTGGCACAGAAATCCCCTCCGGCCGCAGAACACTCCCCCTGGTTCCTGCTGAATCCTCCGGTCTTTCTCCTCCTCCTCCCCTTTTCCCCTCCGTTCTGGTTTTCTGATGCCAAGGCAATCCAGCAATTGTCCCACATAATTCCCCAGCGTTCGCCCTGCAGACCATGTGACATCTGCTCCCCGGCCCAGTGCTCGCTCAGCGATTATAGCACAATCCAGGAGATTTAGCCCCAGTAATCCAACCACTATCAGGCTGAGGAAAACACACCCTCTGTCATGAGGGCGATGTTTTACTCCTCACACGCCTCCTCGGAAATGTATCGACATTTGTTTTTTAATATGTTTGAAACCACTCTGAGACTAACTACAATCATTCAGCCACTGTGGGACCAGTTGTGACTTAATTAAAGGAAATTGTTTACAGGATTTACCACCAGTGGTTACCATCAGTTTTGGCCCATAAATAAAACAATACGTACTTGTGACCCCTAATTATTAATTTTCAGTTTTTATTTTCTTCATCCTGAAAAGGTAACAGGATTTAGTCAATACAATAGGGAGAAAACTATTTTGTTATTATGGTTACAGATTTATTTGAGGACCGCTCAAGTTTATCTTGTGATCCCTTGTAAGTCCCTCAAACCAGCAGGTGTAAACCACAGCTGTAGTCCTGAATTAAAAGAATAAATAAATCCCGATACATAAAAAGCTTAACTTAACATCGTAAGTTGCCAGGCCTTGGTTGCTCTGATCCCTGCTCTGTCAATGCACCAGCTGGCATCATGTCAGCAGTTAACATACCTACCAGTACTTTGGAATCCATAGCATTCCAGATTTGATTCTTGAGCAAGATGCAGTGTAATTTCTTACTACTTTGCACTTGTGTATGGTCGGAATGACGATAAAGTGAATCCGGCTTTAGCCAATCAAAGAGGGGAAGGGCGGATCTCCTTCTGAAAAGTATTTGACTTTGTCTGATTGGATGACCAGTGGGCTACGTGTTATAGTTGGCTTTTCAGCTCAGGTGTAAATACATGGTCAAAATTCATGCTGGTAACTTGTGACATTGTGAAACCTCACTCTTGAAAAGATATATGCATACATTTTTATTACACATACACAAAGACTGTGCGTGGCAGCTGCCTCCTGCCAGAGCTCGAGGAAAACGCAGAAACTGTTACAAAGAAATATAAAACGAAAACTGCGATCGTTCAAAAACTGTTCAATATATGAATTTTGCTGAAGTAGTTGAATTTCAGAGTGGTGGAAGTTTTTGAAGATTTGATGGTTCCTGTTGGGCTGAATTTTAGGATTAAATATTGATTATTTTGGCGAAAGATACCAATAATCGTTTTTGCAGACCAATGTCTATCATAGCATTTATTGCTCCGACGGGTCACACTCTGTCAGGAGGGGTTTTATGAGTAAGATAAAGGGGTGAGGGTCGTCCTGTAGCTTCAGCCAGCGTGCTACAACTGTCTCTGCATTAATTACATTTAAAGGGCTTTTCCTGGAGCCATGATTGAGGTAACTGAGCTGGTGGCATACCCACTAATCCTGGGTGAAGAGCAGCAGCTTCCACTGTGTCATAGCTGTTAATTAAGGGCTCTTAAGAAATGATATTCTTTATTTTTTACCCAGGTCTTGATTTCTACCTAAAGTAGTATCTTTCCTAGCACATTTCCACCTTTCCACTTCTCCCTCTCCCTCTTTGGTTTCCTCCCCTGTGCCTGGCCTCGTTATAAACCCCTCCAGCATCCCGTCTCCTGTCAGTATCGAAGGGATTATAGCGGGGGCCCGTGTCTCACTGCCTTATCAGTTGCGGGCAGGGAAACGCTTCATAGTCACGCCGCGTCCTTCGCTGCTTTCTATGCAACAGGCTGGTTTAACGAAACCTCCAACCAACCCCACTCTTACATACCCGGCACTTTAAACACTTCAATCCGTATATACACCCGCCCAGATTACTCACACACCTACGATCTTCACTACTTAACCTTCAACCCCACATGCAAAATTAAATAAATAATTAAATACTCGTTTGGCAAGGAGATTAAGGAGGCCAAACGACTGTATTCAAAGAAGCTGGAACAACAGTTTGCAGCCAACGACTCCTCGTCAGTCTGGAAAGGCCTTCGGGTGATCACCGGCTGCAAGACCAAATCCCCCCACTCTGTGGAAGACTTGAGACTTGCCAACGATCTGAATGACTTTTATTGTAGATTCGATAGACCCTCTCAAACCCCCCCCGCATCTATCACACCTCTTCTCCCCAGCCTGGACAAAGACACTAGCCCCCCCCACAAAATGGCCCCAGACTGCCCCATCACCTCCATCCCCCCCTTCACACCTCTCTCAATTCAGGAGAGAGATGTAAATAAGCTCCTGAAGAAACTGAACCCCCGCAAGGCAGCTGGACCAGACGCTGTCTCCCCCTCTACACTGAGGCACTGTGCGGATCAGCTTTCTCCATTGTTCACGGACATTTTCAACACCTCACTGGCTGAATGTGTTGTACCCGCCTGCCTGAAAACATCCACCATCATCCCCGTTCCCAAGAAGCAGAGGATCACAGGCCTTAATGACTACAGACCAGTCGCCCTGACCTCTGTAGTAATGAAGACCTTCGAGCGACTCGTGCTGACCCACCTCAAAACTATAACCAACCACCTCCTCGACCCGCTGCAGTTTGCCTACAGAGCCAACAGGTCCGTAGACGATGCAGTCAACATGGGACTCCACTTCATCCTCCAGCACCTCGACTCCCCCAGCACCTACGCCAGGATCTTGTTTGTGGACTTCAGCTCCGCATTCAACACCATCTCTCCAGCTCTTCTCCGGGACAAGCTGACCCAGCTGAGCGTGCCTGACCCCACCTGCAGGTGGATCACCAACTTCCTGACCGACAGGAAGCAGCGCGTGAGGCTGGGGAAGCTTGTCTCTGACACCCGGACCATCAGCACTGGAGCCCCTCAAGGTTGTGTGCTCTCTCCTCTCCTCTTCTCCCTCTACACCAACAACTGCACCTCCAGCCATCCCTCTGTCAAACTCCTGAAGTTTGCCGACGACACCACCCTTATTGGATTAATTTCCAATGGGGACGAGGCCGCCTACAGAGAGGAAGTTAACAGCCTGGCTTCCTGGTGCAGCCAGAACCACCTGGAGCTGAACGCTTCAAAAACTGTAGAGATGGTGGCAGACTTCAGGAGGAGCCCAGCCCAAACCGCCCCCCTCACCATGTGCGACTCCCCAGTTAAAACAGTGGAGTCATTCAGATTCCTGGGGACGATCATAGCACAGGACCTGAGGTGGACGGAGAACATCACCTCCATCACCAAGAAGGCCCAGCAGAGGATGTTCTTCCTGCGGCAACTGAGGAAATTCAGCATGCCGCGGAAAGTGATGGTTGAGTTCTACACAGCCATCATTGAGTCCATCCTCACCTCATCCATCACCGTTTGGTTCGCTGCCTCCACTGCCAAGGACAAGGGCAGACTGCAGCGGATCATTCGGTCAGCTGAGAAGGTCATCGGCTGTGACCTGCCGGCTCTCCAAGACCTGTTCCACTCCAGGACCAGAAAGAGAGCAGGCAAGATCATCGCTGATCCTTCCCATCCCGGTCACCACCTGTTCCAGAGACTTCCATCTGGGAAAAGGTTCCGGGCCGTCAGGACTAAAACCTCGCGTCACCTGAACAGCTTTTTCCCCATGGCAGTGGGGCTCACAAACAAGCCCCCCCCATCACACTGACTCTGCTGACCCCCCCCCCCCCCACCCTCGCACATAATTTATAACACTACATTATTGGCACTACCACCAATCTTTGCACCTTAAAACCGCACACAACACATTTACTGTATATATTATTTTTTCGATATTGTTGTTTTTTATATTGATGTTTATATTGCTCTATATTGTTGTTTTTATATTGTTGTTTGTAAAGTGCACCAACCACACCAAGGCAATTTCCTGTATGTGAAAATATACAAGGCAATAAAAAGAATTCTGATTCTGATTCTGAAACTCAAGCACTTTCAGATACTCGCCCAAGATCTCAGTGAGGAGCTCAGGAAGCGGGAGAGTCCCGGTGTGTTGAGGTGCAGACGTCGGATGTTTGATGGCAGGGCTGTATCTGAGGCTGCGATGTTAGTCTCTGATAATCGATCCCCCCCTGTTAGCACACAGCAGCCCTATCTGTCAGGAAGATAGGTGTTAGTGATGGGGCGACAGGCTCTCGCTGTCATGGAGCTAATTTGTTCATTCTCTGCCGATGTGTCGGGCCTCTGCAGATCAGCTGTTGTGTGATAACAGAAAAACACCTGCATGTCCTGTCTATTCCGTGCATCATCAGACGTCCAAAACATTTTTGGCAGAGAAGCAAATGTCAGCTAATCTGTGGGTGAATCCTCCTGCAGGTAGAGCAGACAAAGGGCCGTCCACCTGTTACTTTCCTGCCGCTCGCCGCCGACGAGTGTGTCTCCGTTTCACGTGTCGACGGCCGTGTCTCTGCATTTGAGACGCCCTCTGTGAGCTTTCTCCCTGTGATCTCATCTCCATGCAGACGGAGCGTCTCTCTTTCGCCCTCTCCTCCTCCGCCTGATGGATTTAGCGCTCAGACGAGGCCGTGCCCATGCATCCAAATGACCCTGTTCATAAATAATGAACCTGCGTGTATGCGTGCGTGTACGTCTGTCTCAGTGCATGTTGATCCGCTGGGTAGCACTGACCCCCACCAGCAAGAGATCCCACTATCATGTGCACAGTATCACAAGTGGGGAAGGGCACTTGGAATTTGACTTTGCTTTCCTTCAAGGGCTGTGTGTGGGTTTTTGTGTGGTTGTGTGTGTATACACAGTTTTGTCACCTTTTGGGGCCTTTTCCAGTAAAAACACTGACCTTGTCAGGACCCTAGATCTCTTGGGGACCAAAGCCTGGTTCTGATGTCCTACTGAGGCCATCAGGTTACTTGCAAGGTCCTGGTTAAGGTTATGGTTGAATTGTGGTTAGGTAAGATTAAGGATAAGGTTTCTGTTTGGCTGTCCGCAATGAATGGAGGTCAATGCAAAGTCCTAATAAGGATAGCTGTGTAAGCCTGTGTGTGTATGTGTGCAGCTATCTTTCTGAGGATCATTGTCTTATAGAATGGGGAGATTTTTGCTGGTGCTCACTTTCTGACCCACTTCCAATGGGTTGTGCGAGGGTAATGCTAACGAGTGTCCTCACTAAAGTAGAAGTACAAGGTTGTGTGTGTGTGTGTGTACGTGTGCACGATGATGATGATGATTTTCACTCTGCCGTATCCAAATGCTACATAATTATCCATTTGCTCTTTCAGGACAGGATTACACGGGGGATTATTAGCTGCCATACTCTTTCACTCTTTCTGTTTGTGTTCACAGTTTTGGAGCTTATGCGGTAATGCTCTCACACCGAAACGTGGCGTTTTCGGCAAAACGGGGGATCTCCAGACCATCCTCTGCCTGGCGTGCGCCAAGGACGAGGTCACGTATTCAGGTGCCTTGAACGGTGACATCTACGTGTGGAAAGGGATCAACCTGACGAGGACGGTGCAGGGAGCTCACGGGGTGAGTTTGAAACCAAGAGAGAAAAAATCGGAGTGTTTTGAGCTTTGTGGCTTAGGCTGCTGCACCATTTGTACGAGGACTACAATAAAAGCATTTCGTAAACTTAACCGGGGTCGAAGCCACGCACGCACGCTTCGTTTGAATCTGCTCAGCGGAAAAGGATGAGCCTTTTGCTCAACAGGATTAAATGATATCTATGGGATCAACAGCTGGGTGAGGGGATGGGGGGTTGGGGGGATGGGGGAGGGGATAATAACTACAGTTCATGTTCATCGCTGCTTTTAGTTCCACCAAATACCTCACTGGGGCTTTAAGGTGCCTCCCGCTGTATGCACAGTAACTTTCAGGCAATTGAGGCCATCGGAAAAGCTTTGTATTGATTGATGAAGAAAATGTAACCCCCTGATACCTAGTGCTGCGTTATCTTGAGGCCAAAGCAGCAGGTCTGACAGGCCTGTTTGACAAATGCCTGGCTGAGCACCAGCACGATGTACTCTGTGGCTGGTTCGGCTGTTGCTCATTTATTGCACAGATCCTCACTGACAGCTTGTCATATCCTCCAGTCAGGGATTTTCAGCATGAATGCCTGTGAAGAGGGCTTCGCCACCGGGGGCCGAGACGGCTGCGTCCGGCTGTGGGATCTCAACTTCAAACCTATTACCGTCATCGATCTCAGGGAAACAGATCAAGGATATAAAGGTGAGGTCAAACAGGTCTCGTTTTCTTTTACCTTAAACCCGAGTGAAGAGTCACAGTCCAAACTGCGGCCTCCTGAGGCGCTAGAAGAATTGTATAAATGTACGAAAACCCTGTTGGATGAAAATTCCATTTCTGTCCTCCTTGCTAACACTTTCTTTCTTCTTCTCTATTTTCTCCATCTCTCATATTTGTAATCTGGGACCTAACAGTAGCTAGAGGTGAAAATAGCCGAGGTGGGTAAAGTCACTTAGGGCGGAGTTAAAAACCATGTCAGTCTGTTCGTAAAAAGTCCTCACATTGTTCTGCTTCCTCTTGTTAGTAAGTCTGAGCTCTGTTTTACACCGTATACAGATGTTGTTCTCACATCTGTATACAGCACATGCTTTCTCCATCCTATTCTTGCAGTATTACCCAGAGGCACTAGCAGATCGGCATGACAACATGTCCTGTCATTGTATTTCCTGTTAAAAACTCCGCCCTAGGTAGCCTGCAGATCGCTGTTATCGGCTACTGTCTTTATTATCCCTGTCATGTCTCTTACAATTATTGTAAAAGCATTGGTAAATGTCTGTCTGCTTTCATGTTTACATGTTTTTGTTTTTGTATTCGGCTCGATTATTTATGTTTTCTTTGTGTGTGTGTTTTTTCATAGGGCTGTCTGTGCGCAGTGTGTGCTGGCGGGGCGATCACATCCTGGTGGGAACACAGGACAGCGAGATCTTTGAGGTGGTGGTCCACGACCGGAACAAGCCCTTCCTCATCATGCAGGGTCACTGTGAGGGCGAGCTGTGGGCGCTGGCCGTGCACCCCACCAAGCCTCTGGCCATGACAGGAAGTGACGACCGCTCAGTCAGGTGAAGCTTCAGTTTGTTAAATACTAGGCAGCTGAAAATGACAGTGGTTAGTTGTTTGTTGTTTGTTGTTTGTTTTTGTTTAGTTACTTGTAATAACAGATACTGTTGCATATCAGTGGTTTAAGGAACATGTTGCTCTCGTTTTAAAAATACACATGGGGAGTATCCATCAGCTTTGTCCAAATTCAGGGGCTGTTGAGTGTCAGATGTCTCGTTATTTCACTTGCTCAGTGAATCCTGGGATAAGTCGGGTCGGGAAGATTTCACCCGTTATTTCTCGAGGATGAGTGGAAACATACGTCCATCGCATTTGAAGGAGACTTTGACGCAATTGGTCACAATGACCTTAAAAGGATGCAGCCCCTTTAATTAAACACATCTATTAATAATTTCCTAAATAATATTTTCGTACCGACCGACGAAGAGAGTGTTCATAGATAGTCATTGCACTCTCTTATTAACAATGTGCCGTCATAAACCAGACACAGGGCAGAAACCACAAACAGCACTGCCTCTCCATTTTGTACTTGCTGACTATTTTTCCGGTTGCATCTCTGCTCTGGATGTTTGACCTTCTCTCTAATCTCATCAGTGCTTCGCCTCCTCATTTGTCCTCCCCCTCCTCTGTGTCTAAAGGATATGGAGCCTTATAGATCATGCTTTAATAGCCCGCTGTAACATGGAGGAGCCCATCCGCTGTGCCGCTGTTAGCACCGATGGCATTCACCTAGCGCTGGGAATGAAGGATGGCTCATTCACTGTTCTGAGAGTCAGGTGGGTCCACAATTCAAAGGGCCAATGGGAAATTTGCCCACTAAAATGAAAAGGCTCCATTATATTGTGTCAACTGTAACTCCCAGTTCAGGCTGCGTTTCTCTGCCTTTCTTCAGAGACATGACAGAGGTGGTTCACATCAAGGACAGGAAGGAGGCCATTCATGAGCTCAAGTATTCTCCTGATGGCGGCCACTTGGCTGTCGGCTCCAATGATAACTCAGTGGACATCTACGGCGTGGTGCAGAGGTACAAGAAAGTGGGCGAGTGCATTGGCTCCACCAGCTTCATTACACACATGGACTGGTCCACAGACAGCAAATACCTGCAGACCAACAACGGCAGCGGCAGGAGGCTTTTCTACAGGATGCCAAGTAAGTACAAGGCCGTCAACGTTACCAGCTGAATGAGTCTTACTCCAGGACTGATGCTAAAGAAGGGTCTATGGTCCAATGTGTTGTTACAGGGCTACTTTGTGAGATTAAATATGTCTTTCCTCTGTTGAGGTGGGAAGGAGGTGACCAACAGGGAAGAGCTGAAGCTGGTTCAGTGGGCGTCCTGGACGTGCGTGTTGGGCCCCGAGGTTAATGGGATATGGCCCAAGTACTCAGATATCAATGACATCAACTCTGTGGATGCCAACTTCAACAATCAAGTCTTAGTGACAGCCGACGACTACGGATTAGTCAAACTTTTACGATATCCATGTATAAAAAAAGGTAAAGAAAACCCTAAGTATTTAACATTATATAAAGCAGAAATACAGAAAATCTGACATTATTATCTTTTCTGCTACTGATATGTTTTCTTTCCATTTTAGGTGCAAAATGTAAGAAGTATTTAGGTCATTCAGCCCACATCACCAACGCTAGATGGTCACATGACTACCAGTGGGTGATAACTATTGGTGGTGCTGATCACTCCGTGTTCCAGTGGAAGTTTGTTCCGGAGAGAAAGTCTAAAGAAGCTCTGCATATAGCGCCGCAAGGTGAGATTATACCATCCCTCATCCACTATTTATATAAATATTTACTGTGATGTGTGATTTTATATTCCACTCAAAATTTTAGGATTTGCATTTTACCTTGTTATAGTTTCATTAATGGAATATTGCAGTGAACACCACATACCATAAAACCAAGACATCAGCAACCAAAGACATAACTAAATTGAAAAATTGCTAAAACTGGAATATCCAGTTTTAGCATGTAGGCTAGTTGATAACTGTGTCAACGTGAGAGTTAAGCAATTGTAAACTGATGTTAACTCTGTTATTGTTATACTGTTATTTATATCTGAAGAACATAGATTAATACCAGTAGCCCATTACGTGAAGTTACGTATCTACATGTACTTGATGGTTATTTCTTCTAGTCCTTTTGTTTAAAGAGGAGATTTGAAGGATGACTTTGACAAACAGACCAGTGTGACACTATCGAAAGAAATGTTTACTGAGTAGAGTAGATACTTTTTTTTTTTTACTTTAAGTTATAAATGTATGATTTACTTACTCATTAGACTGGTGGCCTCATCTGAACTGTGTTTGCAGCTGCCAGTTAGGCCAGTTTCCAACGATGCTCAGCTGCTGATGTTTATGAGAGGTTGACAGTTTACTGGCAGTGCACTGAGTTCAGGCCGCTGAGTTTCAGTGAACGGACCAACTACCTTTAAAATATAAGGTGACCACAGGGGCACCTGGCGAGTGAGACAGGGAGCTCCCCCCGGTCCCCACTTGGCAGAACCACCAGCGCATGGCTGATTACTTATTTTAAAAAATCAGTGTCTTGCCAACAAGACATTATCAGATTAGGCTAAGTGGTGTATCCTGATGTCTACTCAATCTCCCACTCAGGTGATGCAGAACAGAAGTTGCAGGAAACATCCTATAAGAAGCAGGTTTATGAGGGAAATACAATTATAAATCATCTGACTTTCTTACTGAAAGTCAGGTGATGATACCGCTCTGCTGTTTGTGCCAGGAGGAGATCATTGTGTAGCATGAATACTGGAATCTTAGATTAAAAAAATACACAAATTAAAGTGAGAAATAATACCAGGTATCAAGAGTTAGTCATTAGTATCTGTCTATTTCTGTGTCTTCGGGAATTGTGATGTTGTCACATTCATTAAATAAAAAGTATGTGTCACAGCATTCCTTAGTTACCTATAAAGGTTTGTATGACTGGTGCTCAGTGTTATGTAACGTGTGGGCCCATACTGCTCCCACTGGCCTCGTGAACTGGATGTGCTAAACCACCACAGGGCAATGTACTAGAATGTTCCCTTCCCATACTTTAAAACATATCATTTCTGTAAAGCTCTACAAAGGAGCTGCCATCACATTAATTAAGACAAATCTAATAAAGTGAACGAAGCTTGGAAAGTATAATTGCGCTGTCATTCCCGAGTCATATTTTTTCCAGAGGCAGAGCGCAGCTGTGCTTTGTGAAATTAAAGTACATATACTAACTGCCTTTCCTTTTAATTTCCCTAATGGATCTTCTTAGTAGCCGCCCTCAGCTGCCAGCTCTGCTTATTGCCTTGGCTTGGCATGTCTTCGCTGTGCCGCATCAGCATTTTTATACATTTGTCTTGCACGATGTCACAGTAAAGCACGACTGCCTGATGAATAGGAGATGTCAAAGTATTATTACATGATCAACCCTCTCTTCTGCTGAAACAGGATGTAGTGTATTGTCTTCACTGTGTGTGTGTGTGTGTGTGTGTGTGTGTGTGTGCAGTGGGACACTTGTCTGATTTAAGAGGCCCTGGGGGGTTTTGTTGCTGAGCTGTGATTCAACCTTGGTTCTGCTTGCAGAGTCCTTGGCCGACTCGAACAGCGAGGAGTCGGACTCTGACCAGTCAGACGTGCCTGAGATGGACTCGGAAATCGAGCAGGAGACGCAGCTGACATATCGACGACAGGTTTGTGGCAAGAAGAAACGTGTCACATCTGAAGTATAGCGGGTTTTTTTGACAATACAGAAAAACACTTTTCTTTATGCGTCCAGGTTTATAAAGAAGATCTACCTCAGCTCAAAGAGCAGTGCAAAGAGAAGCATCGAGCAACTGCCATGAAAAAGAGGGAGCGAGCGCCGGGGAGCAGGGTGAAGCTGCACTTTATCCATGGGTAGGTAGTGACACCATGGGCGTCAAGAGGGGCTCGAGAGTGCTGTCCACTAACCGGAACATTGGTGGGTCGATCCCCAGCTCCTCCAGTCCAGTCCGCATGCCCAAGTCTCCCCGGATACTGAACCCCAAATTATGTGAATGTGTTGTTTGTGCTTGAAAAAGTGCTTCTTTGTATGAATGGGTGTGTGAATGGGGGGCTCAATATAAACACAGTCCATTTAGGATCATAGAAAGAATTTTAAATTACAAGACTGAAAAATAAACTTTGATTAGCTAATATATTCTAAAATCTCACTTTACCAATAAGCCCTTATTGTCTTATTTCCCTTAACTCTCCCGTTAATGTCTAGCATGTGTTTTTTCTCTGCAGCTACCGAGGCTACGATTGCAGGAGCAACCTGTTCTACACGCAGGCCGGGGAGATCGTGTACCACGTAGCTGCCGTCGGGGTTGTGTACAACAGGCAGCAGAATACCCAGCGTTTCTACATGGGCCACGATGATGACATCCTCTGTCTGGCTATACACCCCCTCAAGGACTTTGTAGCAACAGGCCAGGTAGCTGCCATCGCATCTAACATACAATATTGAGGCTTTTTATGTGCGTGTGATTCGTGGCTCCTTGGAGTCGGGAGAGCCTTGCTTGTTTCATTCATTGCATTAGAATTTTCGCATTTAAATAATTCAACTTTTGATCTGTTTGTTTATTCAGGTTGGCAGAGATTCCTCCATCCACGTGTGGGACACTGAAATGTTGAAACCCATGTCCGTGTTGAAGGGTTTCCACCAGCTCGGAGTGTGCGCTCTGGACTTTTCCGGTAACACCCAGTTCGGCTTTCTCAGCTTGCTTTCACTTCACCTGTCAAGACAGATTCGATATAACGGCCACAAATGCTTCCTGACACCCTGTTTTCACGGAAGATTAAAAGAAATACGTCTTTCACATATGAAAGAAATGGACAAAGTCACAAGACACCCAATTTACAAGCAGCACTGAGAAAAGCTTCTGCAGTATTTTAGTCGCAGCAGTCTGACAGCATCAAGGCAGAGCTGTTCATCTCACGTTCCTTAATTGGCCCCGGGCAGGCGCAGCCCGTTGGTCTGTGTGTCAGTGTCGGTGAATCACCTGCCGCAGATCAAACCCACTACGCTGCTTTCATGTTGCTGACAGTCGAACTTCACCGAGAGCATGCTGAATGGTTTTTCGTCTTGCTCTCCACAGCGGACGGGAAGCGGCTGGCCTCGGTGGGCCTGGACGACAACCACACCATCGTGCTGTGGGACTGGAGGAAGGGGGAGAAGCTCTCTGCCATGCGGTTAGTACAGTCGTATTTCAGGTGTAAGGGGGGGGGGGGGGGGTCCTGTTGCTCTCCCATGATCTCTTCTTAAGATGAATTGGTCCCTTTTAGTTTAAATATGGACATTTACAGATGAGGGTTAAATTGAAACCACTTTGCTGTGCACGGCTGACAGCCTGATTGATGGAGGATGAAAAAAAAAGAAGAGGAATTATCTTTTAGATTTCATGCACCTGAAAAACCAAAAAAAGACCCAAAAGTATCTGACTGGCAAACATCTGCATCCCCAAATATCCTTTGCTTTTTGCTTTGTTGCTCGTCCTACTTGATGTTCACATTTAGCATCTACTACAATGAAATCCTGCTAGTTCAGGCCAGTGCATTTGCAGGTTGCTCTCCCATGTGTTGTGTGCCAGCCGCTCGCCGTAGCTCAGGGACAGCTGCACTGATCTCTCCTTCGCAGACCCTGGTGGGCAGCGCAGTGAAGCAGGCAGACAGAAAACGGGACCTGACAAGATGCCTGGCTAGTTGTGCCAACGTCTCAGCTTCGGCTGAGGCGAGGAGAGGAGCGGGTGGGAGGAGGAGAGGCGGGAAAGAAGGTGTAGGGTCAGGATATTGAGAGCTGGCAGATATAATAACGAAGGGAAAGAAAGAGAGCGGGAGGAGAGGGGTGCGATGTTTCTGGAGCTTCACGGAGACTACTGCGGCAGCACAAAGGGCAACGATTAGAGATGTCAAGTGTCAGACACGGTCCACTGCATCAGGCACGACCAGCCACTGATCCTTAATGTTCATAAAGTGTAAAGAAGGAAACAAAACAAGAAGATAGTTACACTTTGCTGGATTCTTCCTCTGGTTTGTTTGTTATAGGGAGCTGAAACCTCGTTATCATTGTAGGTATCGTCTTAAGGTTCCTGCTAATTGTTCAGACGGCAGATCATAGAAGTGATTATTGTAAGTGAACAATTATGCAGCAAAAGGATTTAGTCCACAAGATGGAGGCTCACTTTTTCAGTTTGCTGGAGGATATGAGTCAGTTTGATCTTGTTCAGTAGGTTTCCTGTTTTATTTGGTCATATTAAAATTGAGTGTGTTTATTACAGGAGAGGAGGAGGTTCTCAAAATTGTTCTTGAGTAAAAGTACAAACACATACAGAAAAAATTAAATCAATTCAAAGTATTATATTATTTCTACTTAAGTTAAAGTAAGTACTTGCTTTTAAACATACTTAAGTAAGTATTATTATTGTCGAATGTAGCCTATTCCTGAATGCAGTAGTCTATCACGTCATTATAGAGGTGGCCTCTTCTGAGTCCTTCGTTTTAGGAGGCGGGGTCTAATGTTGCCTGCCTGCTCTGATTGGATCAGTGGACCAATTCCCCTCTTGTCATTGATTACTTTTGAGAATATAAAGACGATGGGAACATGTAAAAGTAATCATTGTAAAAATGTAGTGGAGCAGAAAGTTTAGATACTGACTGGTATATGTAATATATATGATATATTGATATATCAGTGTGTGTGTGTGTGTGTGTGTATATATTTACACACACACTTGGATATATTGTTGTGATATAAAGGAGTATATCGACTTCATTAGATCAAACCACTTGTGTATTGAGGACATATTATGTAAGATAATTCAGCTATATTTTAATCCTATGCAAAGCAGCATAGTTGTAATCACGCAGAAACAGAAAATTGAGATGTATTTGAGATTTTACCATTCTCTAGTCCTCAATGTCTGCTGCTTTGTGTACTTTGGCTTTTGAATTGTCGCTTAAATCCATAGTATAATCTTCCTATTTAAATAACAACGTCTGGTTTATGTGACACTCAAATTGTGAAACGTTGAAGTTGAATATTGCTTCTCTCAGGACCCCGATGTAAGAACAGATGAAACATAAAAACATAGTTTCATTAAAAAAGGGACAAATGTGATATGTTCATCCATGCATGCATTTTAACTCGGCAACTTGTTATTCAGGGGAAGCAAGGACAAGATCTTCGTCGTCAAGATCAACCCCTACCTGCCTGACAAGCTCATCACAGCTGGGGTGAAACACATGAAGTTTTGGCATAAAGCTGGTGAGTCCCCTGTTGTTTTTGGGAGGAGCGCCTCTAACAAGCAGGAATCTGGCATGGCTGTGACACCCACCACTGTGTGCTTCCCCTTCAGGTGGCGGCCTAATTGGGCGCAAGGGGAACATGGGGAAGACGGAAACTATGATGTGTGCCGTGTACGGCTGGTCGGAGGAGATGGTGTTTTCAGGCACATGCACCGGGGACATTTGCATCTGGAGGGACATGTTCCTGATGAAGACTGTGAAAGCTCATGACGGCCCTGTCTTCAGCATGCACGCTCTGGAAAAGGTATCACAAAAAACCCCACCAGAGAACCAGAAAAACAAATATTTTATTCACTTGCTGTAAATATGTCATCGGCATCTCGCCGAATATTTCTGCAGTTACACGAGTTAAGATATAATATGTAACCATCCCTCATTATATATCAAAGTTATATATTAAATATTTTGCTGACCTGTTTTGTTACTTTATCTAAAATGTTAATCAACAACTTTTAAATCCAGAGAAACTTATTCAGTGTAACATTTTGGTCATCCTTCTAATTTCTTTTTTTTGTTTTGTTTGAGACACCCGTCGTGGCCCGAAGTTGCACATAATACAATGTATATCATTTAATGTTAAGGCCTAGTTTGTGAGGAATTAACATCAGTGTGACAGAAACAAATATATCTTATTCGGTTGTTTCAATTAGAACTGAAATGTATTTTTCTTCTCTCGTACCTTTTTGTTTAACTTCTCCCCATCGTAGTTAATTGTATGTGAAATGAAATACACTCCTCTAAGTGACGTGTCCAATCTGCAGAAATCAATGCAGCTTTAAATATGTCGATATTCTGTCTCTTCAGGGATTCGTGACTGGAGGAAAGGATGGTATAGTGGCTCTGTGGGATGACACGTTCGAGAGATGTCTCAAGACCTACGCCATCAAGAGAGCCGTTCTCGCTCCAGGCTCTAAAGGTAAAAAAGGTCACCCTGTTCTAGGTGCTCCTCCTGCGTCCTTGAAGCAGCTTTCATTGATCTGACATGAACATGCAATGCAAATCCATTTAAACGTTCAATGCTTTTAGCTGAAATGAAGATTGCTTCCTGCGTACCGGGTCAAGTTAAGGTCTGTGACTTTACGGCTGTAATTTATTAACTCGACAGGGCTGCTGTTGGAAGACAACCCCTCCATACGTGCCATATCTCTAGGCCACGGCCACATCCTGGTGGGGACCAAGAATGGTGAGATCTTGGAGGTGGACAAGAGTGGCCCCATCACTCTGCTGGTCCAGGTAGGTTAAGATAAAAGCAGCTTTGGGAGACACAATTGCTTAGAAATATACAATCACGTTCTGATGGAGAGGATCAATTGATGAGAGACGAGAACCAAAGGATGTCCACATTCATCTGTTGTATAGTAACAGGCTCAATATGCTGGCATCCTCAGGAAAATCCATGAATCAAGTTTGTCATGAGAGAATACTGTTACCAATGAGGAAGATAGTGAAGATACAGTGTGAGGTTCATATGTTTAGTTTGTTACAACAGGCTCAGCTGGACGGCTGCTATCACAAAGGAGGAGAATGTCATTGTGCTGCTTAAACAGAGCTTGGTTTATTAGAAAGCCAGATTATATCATTTATATATTGCCTTAAATGTGCATTTACTGTAGAATGTTTCTTTATTCTGTGATAATCATTGTAAGAGATACAGTGAAGATATACACATAAGAAAGCTGTAGATATACACATAAGAAAACAAGAAAAGAAATAGAGTAAGTGGACAGCATCATTTGTTGCCCTGTAACTAAGGGGGTCTACAAAAAAAATAAGGAATACAATTATAGTTCATTAGTCAAAATATTAAATACAAGTTATTATTATTATTACTATTAAATAAATATACAATGAGTAAACTCTGGTGTATATAATATGTGACTATTAAAACTACGAAACTTATTTAACTAGAACCATTAATCACGTTATGCTTTTATCCCTTTGTGAGTTGTCCAGCTCTAAATTGATTATCCTTGGGTTTAATGTGTCTGCAGGGCCACATGGAGGGTGAGGTGTGGGGCCTGGCCACTCATCCCCATCTCCCGCTCTGTGCCACCGTCAGCGATGACAAAACCCTGCGCATATGGGACCTCTCACCCAGTCACTGCATGCTGGCTGTGCGCAAGCTCAGGAAAGGTGAGTCACAGCTGCATCACGACCATATGAGCATATTTTTTCTTTATCCGTTCAAATCTGTTCAGCCTGACAGGAAGTGCAGGGGTACCAGGACATTAACTCCTTGTTCTCCGCAGGCGGCCGCTGCTGCTGCTTCTCCCCTGACGGCAAAGCCTTGGCGGTGGGCCTCAACGACGGCAGCTTCCTCATCGTGAACGCCGACACCCTGGAGGACCTGGTGTCCTTCCACCACCGCAAAGACGTCATTTCTGATATCAGATTCTCTCCAGGTCTGTGCTTCAAAACTCAAAAATTCTAATCCTGTCCCAAGAACCAAACAGGCTTCTGTGCCAATGTGCCCTTCAAAGCTTCTGAGTTTATGTGGGATGCTGTTCAGCAGGTAAACATGCCCCCCCCCCCCCCCCCGGTGTAAGTCAGGGAGATATTGCTGCAGGCCTGACCCAAATTAATGGCTTTCTGTGGCAAGGCCAGACAGCAAGACAGCAAGAGAGGAACGAGAAACAGTGGGGAGAGACAAAGTGAGAGCAGGAAACTAAACTCCCTGACACAGTGCAAGGGATCCTGTTACCCAACATTCTTCAATCCCTCACAGTCTTAATGCTAGACTTAAATCACTGCCGGACACTTGGCTTGTACACTGTTTAAATATCTTATTTTCTATAAAAAGATAAAATCTGTCTTTGGTAAACGTGTGTAAAAGAGCTTTTTAAACAAGCCAGTAGAAACAAGTGTAAATGCTGAGCACTAGAGAGTGAAAAACATGCTTAATATGACATTGGATTAATATGGACATTGGATTAATATGGATTCAATGATAGAGGCTCTTGATGCATAAGAGCACAAACAAAGGCAGCTGGAGTGGCAGAATGCAGTTTCTGAACCATTTGCTTTGTTTTCAATGCCATCAAGTTCCCATATATTTGCTGTTATTAGGCCTATGCTAAAAATAACAGCGCTGACATGATGTTGTTGCCTGTACTAGAGGAAAAGGGCAGGGGGTTCACCATAGTCATTTGGAAATACTGTCTGGTGGCCGTTAACAACTGTGTAGAATCATTTGTCAGTGGAACCAGTAGATGGTGAGACATTTGACGAGATAGTAAAAATTTTGGAGCTGCAACGAAAGACAGAGGATTACAACAGACAGTACACATTCACCTTCTGGGTACCATGAATGTCTGTTTAAAAATATCCTCTATACGAACGGCATCTTGTGCGTTTGTATGAGTCTGCATATTAATGATTGAAGAAGGAAACTGTGGTATCGAGGTCCCACCAATTCAAATTCAAAAACAAACACAGGGGCTAGCCAATCAAATCATGTTAACGTGAAAGTGGAGGCAGAGGAAGCTGGCTAGCCTGGTGTGTGTTCTGGCTGTGGCTTCTGTGTCACGTGTACATCAGTGTGTTTGGAACTACCTTAAATGACAGAAATATTTTAACTATTTGAAAATTTACTTTGACCTTTAAGTTTGATCCCTCTCCCATACACAAACATAGAGGAGGCAGGATTATGACCTGTACTGCAGCCATCCACCGGTGAGGGATTAAGACACTTCTTGGGAGCTGTCATGTCGTCCTTCTTCATATACAGTCTCTGCGTGGCCCCAGAAAAAGCCAACTGACAAACAGACTCGGTTAAAAAGATTCAGTTCTGCTGATCCCTGGTTTAAGATTGTGTGTAAACGACTAACGCGTGTCTTTCTCTTGTCGTCTCAGGTACTGGGAAATATCTTGCGGTAGCATCAGGAGACACGTTTGTGGATATTTACAATGTGATGAACAGCAAAAGGGTCGGAGTCTGCAAAGGATGCCTCAACTACATTACCCATCTGGACTGGGACAAGAGAGGTAGACTCGCTTCCTTAAATACTAACGAATAAAATGCCCTTGGAGCCTTTTGCTTTCCAAATGTCTCTCATAAAACCACCACAACCCTCTGGGCCTCTTCACTCCGCAGGAAAACTACTTCAGGTCAACACAGGTGCTAAGGAGCAGTTTTTTTTCGAAGCTCCCCGTGGCAAGAAGCAGACCATTCCGTCTACCGAGGTAAGCCGGCAGAATAGGCACAAGAGCAGCCATTGTTATGGTGCCGCTGGCCCACATTTACCCCCCCCCCCCGGAGCAGAGGAGGCACGGTGAAGGGCAGTGAAGCATTAACACGGCCCACTTTTCATGAGTTTCATTCTAATTTCGGTGGTGGATGGGAGATGGTGTTGCGAATCCTTTGAATGCAGTGAGACGTTTGGACAACTTGCCTGGCACAAAGCAGAGCATTAAGTAAATAAGGGCCAGAGATGATAGATGCTGCTGAGTCGAGGCTCTCTGGCCCCTCAGATGTCCACAATTACCTCTGCACATCCGCCTCAACTCATCGTGATGCGTTCACTTTCCTCTTTCCGTCCCATTTCGTACCCTCATCTCTTGTGCTCTTGATCACAGGATCGTCACTAACAGGCTGAGACAGCATTCTGTTCTTGGCCCTGTTTAATTTTCTAATACTGTAGATTTGTAATGTGGCCGTCTCAGCACACTGTCTGGACTCTATGAGAGGATAGATGTCCTGAAACATTCTCAATTACGATAACGATAAAACACAACTTTACTATTCATCATGTGACATCACAATGCCCTATGTTTGCATAATATACACAGAGTGGCTAGTCTGGCACCCCTCCATACAAAGCCAGGTAAATTAGTAATTTCCTTTACGTGGTGGAAGCTGTTGACCAACAACAGAGTGAGCCAGCTGGCCAATCAGAGCACATGGGCCTTTATTGGGAGGGGGTCTTAAAGAGACAGGAGCATGTAAATATTTTCAAATAATAACACAAATTGAAACTATGAACCTGAATATGAGCATAATAGGTCTCCTTTTAAATGTTTATTATATTTGTGAAAAATCTTTCTTCACATTCACTCTTCAATTCTTTCTTGCGTAATGTCAGACTTGAAGATTGATACCTTTCTGATATCTGTATGCTGGATATAAAGCTGAGGTAGCAGCTGCTTAGCTTAGCATTCACTCCTTCCCCTTTGTTTACAGAGAGTAGCTACTCCAGTGTTGGCCTCTCTCAATTCGCTGTTTTTCAGTTTTTACAGATTAGACTTCAGTATAACATATTCGCCATTATTACAGCTCTCTTTTTAGTCTGACAGCATTTCTTAAATTGGCACGTTCTATTTTGTTGCCCTTGTGTTACTGACCACTTACTGACTTTTTTTTCAGGTGGAGAAGATTGACTGGAGCACATGGACCTGCGTCCTGGGAACGTCAGTTGAGGGAATCTGGCCTGTGATCAGTGAGGTCACAGAGGTTACCGCCGCCTGCCTTAGTAACGACAGGAAGGTGCTGGCCACAGGAGATGATTTGGGATACGTCAAGCTCTTCAGATACCCTGTCAAGGTGAGTCACAGACGGGCCGCGTTTCTTGGTACAATCTGGTTTGAACGTCTCGTGACTCAAGGCTCCAAGGTCTATGCAAATGATATGTTAATTTGTGTGTTACATAAACGTTGTCCTTTTGCTGCAGGGGAAGTACGCAAAGTTCAAGCGCTATGTGGCCCACAGCGCTCACGTCACCAACGTGCGGTGGACCCATGACGACAGCCTCTTGGTGACAGTGGGCGGGGGGGACACATGCCTCATGATCTGGGCCCATGAGCCCGAGGGCCACCGGGAATTCAAACAGTGCGACAGCGAGGAGTCGGACATCGAGAGTGAGGATGACGGAGGTGAGAGGCCACTTTCTTTCTCTTTTTTTCTCTTTTTTTATTTGAGTTTCTGTTGCTTGAGAAGTTCCCGTCTCTCGTCAGGTTATGACAGCGACGTGACGAGAGAGAACGAGATCACCTACACCATCAAGGCCTTATCCAGCAACATGCGACCCATGACCGGTGTGAAACCCCACTTGCAGCTGAAGGAGCCCTCTGTGGATGAAAGGTATTTCACAGCTGTGAAATGAGGAGTATTGATTTACACCTGCTGAGACTGTTGAGCTTCAGCCAGTCATAGTACAAGTTATAAGGCCACCGCTTTCAAAATAAAGCCACTACTGCCTTTTTCAGTCAACATACACTGCCAGTCAAAAGTTTAAGACACACCAATGTTTTTTTTATTTAGTAATTGATTCATTTATTCAGTTTAACCAATTTTAAATTAACAAACGTAGACACTTAAACTATATCTAATATTCAGTAACAGGTACTTATGGAGGTGCTTCAGAACTTTTGACCGGCAGTGTATCTATTCTCTCCTCTCTCGCCCTCTCCCTGTTCTTTTGAAATAACACAACATTCTTTGCTTTTCTTCTTTCCTGTCCATCTCTCACTATCCTGCTTCCTTCTTTACTTCCACATGAAGACAAGGGGTGGTCAGGTAAGCTTTGGTGTTAATTATGTTGATTTTGCACTGAAGATATAGCGCGTCGGTTGGCTGTACCTGTAGTTAGTTGTGCATTGGTGAGCATAAACGTGGTGGTGACATAGTGGAAATAAATGAATAACAATCAAGACTTCAAACCTGAGGGAACTTTTAAGTGACGTGAGGATTCAATGTGTGGTGGTGGTTGGATCACTACAGATGGGTATCCGCCCAGTTGTCCATCTTAAATCTAAGCTAGAACGACTTAGAAGCATGAGGCAGATACAGCAAATCAAATTTAAAATGTGTTTAAATTAACTCAAACATTTTAATTGAATTCACGTCTAGGACATATTTAGAGAAATACCTGATGTCGATGAAAATCATAGTGTCCTTTGTTAAGTCTTGGATTTTTCCCCCCTACATAAATCGAATCACAGGTTCGGTGTCAGTTCTGACTGGCAGGACAAATTGAACTCTAAATTTAAATTTATAAAGTAGAGCATGGCTTTAATTTACTTCAGTGTCCACTTAAGCAGTGAGTTGTACCAGAAGTGTTTATAATAATCACTTACTCCAGGGAAATAGGTTGATTAAAGTGGGTCACGTTTTAACTTCACACATCAAACCAGAGGGAAAATTGGAAATTTAAACACCCTGAGATATTCTCTTTAAAAAAGGCCTTTTTAAGGAGGTGCAGTTCTTCTGGCTTATCTCAAAAACCATTTACACACCTTATCAGTTCTTTCCTTTGTTACAATGAGTTTGTGGCTCAGGTTTATTGATTTATCCGATTGGTTTTCCAGATAAGATTTTTTTGACAGCGATGCAGACATCCACGCATCTTCTGGGCCGCAGTTGTCATAGAAATGGACTTTGGTTGTCATGGCTACACGCTGGTGCTGACTCCTGTATTTTGTGTCCTCAGCGGCTGTGCTGTTGTGTTGCGTGTGTCCAGCAGGCAGCAGTGAGCGCTGTGGGAAAACGCTTTTTTTCTAATTCTTGTTTTTTCTTTTCTATTGCTGCCATGAAGAGGGTCAAGGTAAGACACTGAATGAGTTGATCCTCTGTTTTTCCTTATGTGGATATTTGTGGAAGGACGTCGACTATTATGTCTTTGCCTGTATAGACGCTTGAGTGTTTTTCCTAATCGTCTCATTATTAATTGATTTTCATATCCTTGTGTTTTTAACGTATATTTGACTGACTGAAGATGTGTGGAAACGGAGAAAGCAGCAGAAATCGATAATGCCATTGTGATATTTCATAAGTCACTTTACATAGATTTTTATTAGAGTCCGACCTATTTATAACTTCCCAATAAATCAGCGGATAGGAGCCTTTCAAGATAAAGCATGACTGTGTTGATGTTTTCCAATATGTGCTCATATAATCACTGTTATTTAAGAGAATAAACAATAGAGAAAAGATGAGCATTTATCTTCAAGACTTCTACAAAGTTAAGATTATGGATAAACTATAAAATGTCAAGCTGCAGTTATGTATCTTTGTCATAAGGGTTTGATAAAAAGATTGTAAATCAGCCAATATATCAGTATTAGAAATTTTATACTCCCATAAAATTCACATCGGTCGGGCTCCAACCTTTACCTTTGCCTCCATCCTTTATCCATTGGTTTTTCTGTTACCTGATTCAATCTTTCATTGCTTCACTGTTACAGAGTCTGTGTGATGCAAGAAGCTTTGATTTTTTTTCTTGAATTTATTCCACCTTGAAAATCCTGTTATTTCAGAAAAAAAGGATTTCTTAGATCAAGAGATAAAACCAGCGTCTTTGTCGGTTTGTTTGCAAATACTCATGAAATGTTCTGTAGAACAGGCTCATTGCCAAAAAGTGTCATATCATTATTATCCTAATCATCATTATAATTATCAGTCTGATAAGCAGCCCCTCAGCCGCCCTCTTATCCCAGCTCTCTGTTTCAGGCCTCCTGTCAGCCGAGCGCTGCCGCAGCCGGAGAAGCTGCAGACCAACAACGTCGGCAAAAAGAAGAGGCCGATTGAGGTAAGAAGGACGTCCCATCCTCACCCTGAAAACAACAGGCTGAGGGATATGATACAGCTGATGAGCTCTATGTAAACGGAACAGAAGGTGATCTCTGATGTGGTTATTCCGGCTGTGCTCGTTCTCTGTGCAGACGGCCTCTCGGGGGACTCCGATGCCTCTGTGATCCAATCATAACGTGCTCTCCGTCCAGCTCGCTCGGTAAACATCTTCGTTGTCATGCCGTTGACCTTTGTGACTTTCTGGTACTCTCCCGCAGGACCTGGTGCTGGACCTGGTTTTTGGTTACCGTGGAAATGACTGCCGCAACAACGTGCACTACCTGAATGACGGGGCGGACATCATTTACCACACGGCCTCAATTGGCATCGTGCTCAACTTGACGACCTGTGAGTAGAGGACTGTACAGAAGCCGTGCCAATAGTGTCAGTCGTTCCTGAAAGCAAACGTAACGTAAACTGTGCTCCTCTGTTTGTGTGTGTGTTCTTTTTCTACCAGCCTGCCAAAGTTTCTACATAGAACACAGTGACGACATTCTGTGCCTGACGATCAATCAACATCCCAAATTCCCCAACGTGGTGGCGACTGGCCAAGTAGGTATGTCTGTGGAAAGTTGACTTCCTGTGTCAACAGCCGCCTCATTCCTCTTCTCCTTGTAGTCGACGTGCGGTGGGAACATAGTACACCACTGTGGCCTGAACCCCCCTCTACAAGCGTATCTGTAATAAAAAGCAACTAATGAGCAAAATGATCTTTTTTGCACATGTGTATAGTTGTAGGGTAGTTCTTGTATGCTGCAATTTCTATAGAAAACTCATAGTTGTGACTACAAATCTTACTGGAAGTTGCTGGAGAAACGGCGTAGCAGAAAATGTAAGTCTAAAAAATGTACAGGTAATATGTCTGCCTTGTTTATTAATCAGATTTTCCTTTATTTCAGGTGATACTGGTGACATGTCAGGTAAGGACAGAACAAAATTAATCTTCATAAAAAAGTAAGAGGCCTGGTGTTTTTGACTCAAAGGTAATCTCACCTGTATTCTTAAAGTCTAGGGCCATCTAGTGGTCTTCTGACTTTTGACATGTCTTCCCAAATGCAAACTTGCTTTATTCTAAATTTCCAATATTTGATCATGAAAAATACAATGTAATTCTATACAAATATATGTCTCAACTCTTAAACATTTACCATTTTAGTTTGCATTCAGTTTTTGTTCTAATGTGGGATTTTACTTTGGGAATAGATCAAACCATACATCTTAATTGAACCTTTGCTGAGGTGATCATCTCTTTGTTTTTTTTCCCCGACAGCCACTTCTCCATCTATTCATGTTTGGGACGCCATGACCAAACAAACGCTATCGGTGTTACGTTGTTTCCACTCGGGCGGCGTGTGTTCCGTCAGCTTCAGTGCCACGGGAAAACTCCTGCTGTCTGCAGGCCTGGACCCTGAACACACCGTCACCATCTGGAAGTGGCAGGAAGGTAAAAAAAAAACCGATGATCCTTCTTCCAGCTTCGCGGGATGACGGAAGGGGGGAAGAGGTCACACTTTCATCCCCCTCTGCTTTGTTTCCCAGGTGCCAAAGTGGCCAGCCGGATAGGTCACACCCAGAGGATCTTCGTGGCTGAGTTCAGGCCGGACTCGGACACGCACTTTGTGTCGGTGGGGATCAAGCACGTGCGTTTCTGGACCTTGGCTGGTCGAGCTCTGCTCAGTAAGAAAGGAGTGCTGAGCACCATAGAGGACGCCCGGATGCAGACCATGCTCTCTGTAGCATTTGGAGCTGTAAGTCATTTACACCATTATAATATAACAACAACTAATTAATCTCACAAGAGAAACATGTTTGTTAAGTCTTTCACTTGCTGCTTGTTCTCACTGCACATGACATTTTACCTCTTGATATAAATCTATAGACATTTAACATCTTATCTCAAACTTTCTGCTTGACTGTGCTGTGAATTGTTGCACTGCCCGCTCTGCTCTCTATAGGCCACTAGATTAGTGCAGATTTGTTTTCTTTTCAGAATAACTTGACATTTACAGGTACCATAAGTGGGGATGTGTGTGTGTGGAAGGAACACATTCTAGTAAGAATAGTGGCCAAAGCTCACACGGGCCCAGTGTTCACCATGTACACCACACTGAGAGACGGCCTCATCGTCACCGGAGGCAAAGAAAGACCGTGAGTGCTGTTGGTTTTGATTGGTTCACTTGAGCTCACATCTGTAAACAACACTACTCACATACTGGCTTAATGGTGGAGAGAAGCAGTGGAGTTTATTCTACATGATCGTCATTTGGTCATCTATTTATCCAAATTACTCCTAAGATTAAAAATACATGAGAAAAAAAGATGTACTGTATCTCTACATCATGTGATACACGGTATTTTTCAAACCAGCCACATCCTGTTTACAGTAAAGTTAGCGTATGAATCACATGGAGTATTCCTCAGTTCGTGGGTGAAACAGATGTTTTCCTCCACAGGTCAAAAGAAGGAGGAGCTCTAAAGCTCTGGGACCAGGAGCTGAAACGCTGCAGAGCCTTTCGATTAGAAACTGGACAGATCATAGACTGTGTTCGCTCTGTATGCAGAGGGAAGGTATTTACAGATAATATGCTCCTCAGTGTCTGTGAATCTGTGCGCTGCATCAGCATCTGGATTTTGACGTGCTTCGTCTTCCCTCTGTGCTGCATCAGGGTAAAATCCTGGTGGGCACCAGAAACGCAGAGATCATTGAGGTAGGGGAGAAGAACGCAGCGTGCAACATCTTGGTGAACGGCCACATGGACGGGCCGATCTGGGGCTTGGCCACGCATCCTTCCAGGGATGTGTTTCTGTCCGCTGCGGAGGACGGCACTGTTCGCCTGTGGGACATCCCTGAGAAGGTCAGACAGTCAACCTATCGCTTACATATTTAATTTCACTCGGCCGTGTGGTGGAAATTTGATGATGTTTTTTTTTTTTTTTATTATTATCTTGTGTTTCCTTGTGGGTTAACAGAAGATGCTGAATAAGGTGAACCTGGGCCACCCGGCACACACCATCAGCTACAGTCCTGAGGGGGACATGGTGGCCATCGGCATGAAAAATGGAGAGTTCATCATCCTGCTGGTGGCCTCACTCAAAATCTGGGGCAAGAAAAGGGATCGGCGCTCCCCTATCCAGGATATCAGGTATGTATCGATGGTTATTTAAAAAAAAAAAAATGTAACTGACAGCTGTGTTTTCTGATGTAAAAAATACCAACACAATGTGAATAGAATCCAGAGCACATGTATAAAGACGCAAGAAAAAGCTTTTTAATGTAGTCTGGAGATAAAAGACATCGTGGCCCAGTGAACACTGACAAGTTGAGCCCCATATGTATCCCAGTGAAAACACACAATTCAAACAATGCTTGTTTTGTGTAAATAATTGTGTATCCAACCTGCATTATCGCTGGGCTAAGATAACTTGTATTTACTTGTTTGTTAGATTTCAAATGTAAGAGCATCAATCACAATTTCAGGAATCCTGAAACTAAAACTGTGTCAAACCCTCGTCTGTACAGGAAAATTTGTTTCTGAGAGAACACAGTCACTGGGAACTCTGCATGTGTCTCTTGCAGGTTCAGTCCAAACTCTCGTTACTTGGCCGTCGGCTCCAATGAGAACGCCGTCGACTTCTACGACCTGACGCTCGGCCCCCAGCTGAACCGCATCAACTGCTGCAGGGACATCCCCAGCTTCGTCATGCAGATGGACTTCGCCGCGGACAGCAACTCCATCCAGGTATGGATCGGAAACCTCAGAGCTCCCCGTCAGCTTTCAGTCATTGGCTGTTTCACCTCTGACCTCCAATGTGTTTTTGACTCAGATTTCTACAGGTACTTATAAGCGACTGGTGTACGAGGTGCCCTCTGGGAAACCGGTCACAGAGCAGTCCCACATCGACAGGATTACCTGGGCCTCCTGGACGAGGTGAGGGGCACTCTTATGAGACTGATAAAACCATCAGTACTACATGTGTAAAAAGTCTTAAAGAGCATTACTCTCTCTGTCTCCAGTATCCTGGGGGACGAGGTTGTTGGGATTTGGTCCCGTAACACGGACAAAGCAGACGTCACCTGTGCCTGTGTTTCCCACTCAGGCCTTAATGTGACCACAGGCGACGACTTTGGAATGGTGAAGCTGTTTGACTTTCCATGTCCAGAGAAGTTTGTAAGTGTGACTACGCAATATTAGTATTAGCGGATTTGTTTTCGTCACTGTTTTGATTTCTAAGAACACTGACATGTTTGTCTGACGAAAATATTTCACTCTTCAACTTTCTCAGCTGAGATCTTTAAGTGTAGATTCAACAATTTAAGATGGTTAAATAAAAAGGCACTGTGATAGATTTTTCTACAATCCATCAGCATAATTTTTAAGATGCTACACTCATACAGAAATATTTACAAACTCTTTATAATACACAGTAATATTATATGTTACACGATGTGTGTTTTTTCTTTAGGCCAAACACAAACGCTTTCTGGGCCACTCCGCTCACCTGACAAACGTGCGCTTCACCAGCGGAGATCGCTTTGTCGTCAGCGCCGGAGGAGATGACAGAAGGTAGGAGAGAGGCAGCGGTGGAGCTAAGATTTTCCTAAATTAGGGGCCAGAATTTACACAGAGGGGCCAATATATGTCCAAACGATTCATGATTCAGTATGGTGCCAATTAAGTCATACATCTTTAACTGTTAGTTCTGCATAATATTGTCATATTTATTGTTAGTATTGTTAATAAGTGACAAAAAAAAAAATTCTGACAGGATACGGGCCAATCAGATTTAAGCAGGGGCCAGTGCCGCACCCCTGCCCCCCCCCCCCGGTCCTGCCCATGGACTTGGGATCCAAATAAAAACTTCAAAGGAGATAACTATCAAATATTGAGAGATCCATCTTCCCCTTTGTTATGTCCCCTGTAGCCTCTTTGTGTGGAGGTGTGTCCACGCCCCTCACTGAGGACCACGCCTGGACCCTCCGGCCTCAGAGAGCTTCTCTCAGCACGGCTCTCCAGAGGAAGAGAATCAGCAAAGAGGAGCCGCTTGAAGAAAAAGGAGGACAGACGTGGCAGCTTGTAAATGAGGACAAGCGGTGATTCGAATCACTGCCTCAAAACTTGGTGCATGCAAATGTGCGAGGCTCATTTTCATCATAGCATCAGTCCCAAGTGTGAACACAGGCGGATACTGCTCCGACAGTATCGCATCATCACTGAGTAAAAAAAACACAGCATCTCATTTTTTTTCAGAATGAGAGAATCTGTGTCCCACAGGCCTGTGAACTTGTGTTACTGACAATGCCATTTTTTTTTTTAATAACATGTAGCAAGCTGAATTAGCCTTAATTTGAGTGTTCAATTTAAGAGGGTTTGGACTGTTTTTGTAGTTTACTTTTTTGAATCATGTAGTCGTTTGGTTGGTTTGTTCTATTTTTACTGGTGATTCCAAATCCTGTGGCCTTCCACCTGAATGTAACATCCACTGTTACGTTCTGGATGTCAGCATGCCAAAGCATACTATGCACTGTACACCTGACCTGGTCACTGTGTTACCCTGACGGTTCATTGTTGGTTCATGTGGCTGTGTTGTTGACTGGTTGACCTCGGACCTCCCTCGACAGTGTTTCCCCTCATTCGTGCCCGTTTGTGGTTCCCGGGTGTGCATGGCTTCCTGGAAGACAATCCGTCCTAACCAAAATCCTCAGAAAACAAAAAGAACAGTTGTAAAAAAAAAAAAAAAAAAGAATAAGAAAAGGAAATTACGTTTTAATGCACAGTTGCGATTCCTTCAGTCACTTTTCAGTGTGCTGCTGCTGTATGATGTATTATCGTGGCATTTTCCTGAATATGAATGGTGTGACAGTAAGTCAGTGTTTTGTGTGTAAGCAGATATATTGCTCAAATGGAATGTTTTATCAGAGAAAAATATGAAAAGTGCAAAAACATTTGCTCCCTGTATTAACACTATGAAAAAAAAGTTGCTGCATATTTTGATTTACATTACTCCAGTGTAAATATCATTTGTAGATATTCTTTTTGTATATTTTTTGTGAGATGTTTCTTAAAATCCACTTTAATAAAAAAGGCAACCATGAACTTGAGCTTTGTCTGAATTATTTTGTTTCTTTAAGTATCAAGGATACAATATTTTGTTACTTTTGTTTTCATGCAACCTTATAAGATAAGAGCGAGTGGGGGTGTCAGAGAACGCTCTTCTCATTGTTTTGCCCGTTTATTAGAGGTGTTACGGTATCTGTTTGTATCACGTGTGTTGTCAGTTGGTTCCCCATTACCTGTGCACTTGACGGATGAACAGAACCGGTGTACAGAGAATAAAGTACTTTTAAAAGAGACGCTTTGCTCATACTTTTTACGCCAAGTGAGTAAGGATAACTTAACAGAATGTTTACTGAGTAAAAACATCCGAAATATAGAATAAAACTAGAAAACTTCTCTAAGAGTGCGTCCCTCTGTGGGGACCCCTGATATAATAACATTTTTAAAAACGCGGCTAGATCCAATCTAAATGTTAAAGAAAGTGAAGAAGAATCCGCAAGTGTGAAAACAACATCCTCAGCAGAAGTATTGATTCATAATGCTGAGGAACCAATGTATTCAAACCAGCGGTGCTTAAGCTTATCCTTTATCACTTATAAAGGAATACAGAGTTCCTTGCTGCTCTTTCATCACACTGATGATGTCAGGATGGAGTCCGAGCATCATGTGAGACCTACTTGAAACTAGAACGGCACTCAAGAGAGCACACGCCTCCAACAGTCCCCTTCTATTGAATCAAGACAACTTTCTAAAGCGATAACAATTTCCTTGGCATGGATCTGTGCCAAAATGCAATGGGTTATTTGTTGGTCGAAGTCACATCTTTCCAACAGATTTTGTGAAAATCCAGTAAATTTTTTGTGTAATGCTGCTGACTAAAAATCAAACATGGGTGAAAACATAACCTCCTTGGTGAAAGTAATAAACAACCTCCCCAGCACGAAAGGTTTACCAAACACAAATTTTCACACACAAAGAAAAATCAGAAGATTAAATATTTCATATTCACTCAGTTTTATTCAAGTTGAAACGAACATAATTTAGCGTGGCTCTTTATATTCATATATTTATGTCCTATATACATAATTTACATAAAAAGTTAAATCTATGCACTGAATAAACACTTCAACTGGGCCTTTGTTTCAAATGACAAAGTTGAATGTTGTTGACACTGTTGACTCTCACCATCTGCAATGATTTGTCAGTATCGCTGCCTTTCATCACAACAACAAAACTCAGATTAAAAAAGAAAAAGAAAGCAAAAGATTATCTACCGGTTTCATTTTTTGTAATTATTAGCAGACTGACGTGGAATTTCAAAATATCACAGATAGTTCAATATAACATAATACCCAGAGTTACCAGTTTATTTGTAGGCATATTTTGATCATGTGCATGTGATAAACTGGTAAGGCTGTGTGTTTATTCATATTAGTGGAGGTAACAGGAAAGCAGGGTTATAGTTTGACGGAGAAGGAGCTGCCACAGGAGCAGCCGTGATCGGCTTGAGGATTCTTGAGCACTAGGAAGGCGGAGCGTATCAGCTCCTGGCTGAAGTCCACAGTGGATCCCTTCACAAACTCCAGGCTGTCCTGGTCCACGATGATGCCCACGCCTCCCTGCTCAAACACTCTGGGTACAGAGGGGGACACAAACGGTTTGACTTTAGTGGGGATACAGTGTGGCTCTCAGGAAACGGTGACAGGAGTCGGTGTCAGTTCACCTGTCGTCTTCATTCCTGTTACCATCCACAGAGAACTTGTACTGGAACCCGGAGCAGCCTCCTCCCTCCACGTGTATTCTCAAGTACTCGCCCTTCACCATGATCTCCCCCAACCTCTGGTTTGAAAGAAGGGAGACAAGGACAAAAGCCCAAACGCGTCAACACAACAACATTCATTGATTGTATGACAAAGTGTTTTTTAACATGCAATGGTTTAATTTCAACTACATTTTAGATTTCTACTGTACATTTGTATTTTGATCAATCGCGGTCACCAGTTGTAATGCAACAAACGTAAGTAACAATGCTGCTCATGATCATGTGCTTTCCTTCAACACATCACACACCAGACGATAACTGGCGACACCCATAATTGGCTTTGATGAGTCAAAACCAAAAACTATATGTGGAGAACTAAGACGTTTATGACTAGTCACAACTTCACCAATTTGAAAAGTTATGAAATACGATACAGATATTGAGATCAGAAGCTTGAGCTGCCAGGCTTAGGAATAATATGATATAATAGCCTGACGAACTGCAAAGAAGACACAATCTTCTGGAGACTTTGTGGTAACCAGATGAACAATTACTTCATTAAAGTCATATAAAGCCAAAACAAAGGTTACACACTGTATATGCTTGTCGACAAGATTGTATGACCAAACATTCACATCTGTTTGGAAATGAAAGATTCCTACACAATACTGATCACTTTTACTCACAATATTTAAAAATGTCGGAGTCCTCAGATCTTCATCATAAACAACATGAAAATGTAAAGGTATCATTTATACGGTGAGTGCAGTAATTGACAGTGTGTGGTGGTATTTCATATTTCCGCTGTACAGGAACCATGACACTTCATCATGAGGTCATTCACTGGCTCCACTGTCAACCCTGGCTCAGACCCTCGACACTGAAACGAACCCTTGTCCATACACAGACCCAGGGAGCATGATGCCGAGTCATGATTATCTGCTGACCTTCACGCATGACTCAGTGAGGAGCACTTCAGGTGGATTTGACACCGACGATTGCTGCTGGGCTGAGGCACTGCTGAGGCGCTGGAGCCTCGCTGGGGTGTTGGTGGGCAGCCGCTGCAGCTGCTGGTTCACGCGGAGGTTGTTCAGCAGAGTCGATGACCTGTGAATCATCAACACAGCGCGAGGATCAGATCGTGGAAGAGCGGAGGGACGTGTAGTGTTTGTTAGTTAGCGGTTAGCTCACAAGCTAGCTGGCTAAATTAGACACACAACTATTTTTCCGCTAAACAAATCGTTTCCATGATAATATTTGATTCAGCGACTTCCATAGTGATGTGTGGAATATTAAATAACTGAGGGTTACCTAGCGAAGCTCCACATTGTTGACTTTGACGCAGTTATCAAGGCTCCTCTGACGAATGACATCTTTCATAACAAACGCTCTCTAACTCCACCCGCTTTACGTCACGAGAAAACCTATCGCACTGTCATTGGCTTAGATGCTTGTCTTGTAGAAGAGACACGCCCATGTAGCACAATACGGCAAATTGATTCGTCAATGTACCTGCCCGTCACAGGGCATTGCGCTTTGAATGGATTTGACTGCGTGACGATTGGGGTATTTAATCCCCTTCGCTTGGTCTGTCAGGCACAGCCACCAACCATGCTGTTTATGCAGCCATCGACAAGACGCAGCAATCAAATATTTACATAAAGCAAAAGTGTACAGATAATTGTTTAAGTTTGAAATGGGAGGCTTTAATCTGACAATTACAGATCAGGATAAGTGCTACATACGGTGGCTGAGAGAGATCAACAGTGCGTTGTGAATTTATTTTCTTAATGTGGATAAATTAAGAAAACACACGCAAATAGTCTCTGAACTTCAGCTCAATGATTGGCTTGAAATCACACTGCTGCCTCCAAACTGTGTGGCAACAATGGCCGATACCTCCAGACAGTCCCGGCCACCATAGCTTCATGCCTGATAGTATACATTTAGGGCATATCAAACACCGTGTTCTTATAAATGGGCGTACCCCACACTCTCGTGACCCAGGGAAATAAATAGGGGAGCATTTCCTGTCCGGACGGAGACCGAATCGCCCCAGCAAGGTACAGCTGTTCACTCCGAGTTCGTCATTTCTATTCATTTGTCGATTTTGTTGAGCTCTCTGTTGTTTTGTCACCGAGCGTGAACGTGGTTTCCTTGTTGTTTTAAACGCTGTAATCTGTAACATGCAGGGACACAAACAAGCGGTCACGTGATGGAACCCTTTGCTCTGACTCCTCTCACGGGTGCTCTGTGTATATTTTCCTCTTCGCAGGTTCACTCAAAGAGACTGCAACATGGACGTCCGGCCTGAGCTCGTGGTTCTCCTCTGCCTGATGGGCCTCACCTGTGCGGTGCCGGTCAAATTCATAAGCTGCGGTGAGTTTCACTTGACACACCCATTGACTTCACTCTACTCACCTTTTTTAAAGCGAAGTTTAAATGCCCCCCGTCAAAGTGTTTTCAATCAGAAAAATATTACAAAACCCGCTGATGAACGTTTGAAGTATGAGGACCAAAGAAACTCAGTGTCCCAGGACCACAAACATGTCTTAACATGTGACGTTTGGTTCAAGCAGCTTTTCAAAAACAAAGATGTCCCACTTCAACCATTGGAGAAGTCTGGTTGATTGGTCGTTTTTTAGATTGCCTCAATTAACAATCACATTTGAGGCTTCATTACAGTTTTACCTATCCTTTTCCTGACTACTGATTTACACCTTAATTTACACACATTCTACGCGATTTATATTAATGTGTTCCAGAGGTCATGTTTTCTTTAGTTTGACCTGCACTCTAAAAACGGTAACTTCTACCCCAACAGATTTTAAGCAGGATAACCGGAAACCTTACATTGGAGAAGCACGTCAAATGTGACTTATTTATCCACTTCCTGTTTAAATCGACCGACTGTTTCAACACTAGCTTGCACCTGACGCATTGCCATGTTCCCATGAACAATGTACTATGAGCCTTAACCCAGTACCAACTCCCTCATGTGCCTTACTAAAATGTAGTTAGTCCACATTTTCCTCTTGGGTCACAGATGAAATTAACCATTGGTTGTGCTTCTCATGACAAGTGAGCTGAAATTGTGTTTCTGTTAAACCTTAACAGATTGAGTCAGATACTTTTGGAATGAAGTCATTTAATGAAATGTGCGGTGATGCAGCACTATAAGAATTTGCCTTTTTTTGAGAGTCTGCCTCTGCATTTCCTCAGGCTCCCCCTCTGGCAAAGTGACCGTGGTGGACATTAACCCTTGTGCCACTCAGCCATGCCAGCTCCATAAAGGAGAGGCCTACAGTGTCAATGTGACTTTCAGCAGCGGTGAGTGGACTGTTTGATATGAAAAATTACATTTATTTATACTTTTTTTTTTTTTCCTTCAGACTTGTGATTTTATGTCATTTTTTCTTGTAGCTGTAGAGAGCCAAACAAGCACAGCATTGGTTCACGGTGTTATTGCTGGAGTTCCCATCCCTTTCCCCATCCCTGTGCAAGATGGATGCAAGTCTGGAATCCAGTGTCCCATCCAGAAGCAGCAGACCTATCACTATCTCAACTCTCTACCTGTGAAGAAGGAGTATCCTGCTGTAAGTACAACATGTGACGGGGGGGACGGGGTAAAAATGTATTGTACATATTCATAGAGTGGGGTATAAATATTAACTGTTGCATGCTGCTACTAGAAATCTGATGGCCATTACTGACATTGTTTACGGCTATGAAAAAATTCAAGGCCAAAAAACTAAGCTGTTGTATTGACTGTCTTTCACAATTGGAAAGTTTGAACTTTGTCCTTGTTGCATAGCAAAATATTTTGTCTAATCCTCAGATGGGATGTCTTTCAGTTTTTTGTTTTATAAATTGGTGCATACTAGTTTCTGTCATCTGACTGAGGTGGTTGTCCACTTCTCTCTCTCTCACTCTCTCTCACTTCCTCTTGACTTATTTTTACACGGAGACACCGTTTTGGTTCACCATTAACGCCTCCATTTCTGCTTTTTTACAGATAAAGCTGGTGGTGGAGTGGGAACTGAGAGACGACGACAAAAAAGACTTGTTCTGCATCAGGTTCCCAGTTCAGATTGTGAGCTAAACCTGCAACAGTACCGCACACTAATGTATGGGGGCTTAATTTTAAAAGGGATTCAGTGTTGAGTAAAAACCTAAAGAACTTAAATGATTCGCTCACATTTTATTCATTCGTCAAATTGATTTTAAGATGCATTTCTCCCTCTGGTTTGCAAGATTTTTTCACGCACGCATCTTAAAATCCTGCTGAAATAAACAGTTGATAATTGCTCTGATGGGCTGAACATTTGATTTTTAAGAGGCGTGAATGTGAAGTAAGAATACGGCTGATATTTGTGTCAATGACCCGGCCTATCTACATTCCACTACCACGCATGTCCCGTCTTCCTGGCTGCTGTGTAGTCGGACAAGATGCACACTGTAGTTTGTCTTTACTAAAGCTTTTGTAAAATGTCTTACTGACTGTGCTATTGTATGAAATAAATTCTAATAAAGAAATCTAATGTGTACCCAAGTTGCACTGTTTGAAAAACTGTTAAGATGATAATCATCTTTTAAAGATTCAAATCCTATAAATTGACATTTAAGTGCAATTCTACATTAGGAATTATAAACTGTGGTTAAATGTGCATAGCAAATACCCTCTACTGGTTGAAGCCCGGCTATTGTAATAAGGTTTTGTGACTGGCTGGTATCGTGGCAGCTTATGTCACCAACACCCCAACATATAAAGTAAATCTACATTATTGTGCATTCCTGTGGTGTCGTAATCGGGGGGGGGGGGTAATTCCTTACCCTTCAAATTTGGTATACGAGTTGGAAAGTGTCTGACACACTTAACATGTTACAATGAGCTGTTAACCATCGCTCTCAATGTGAGCTTGTTAAATGTTAGACTTGTTACAACAGTTTCGTTTTCAACACCTCAAACTGAGTTTGTCGATTAACTTAATTTTCTTAGTGATATTCATTGTCCCTAAGAAGCTGCTAATGCAATCACTGAGTAGCAGTGAGGACGTTGGAGCTGCTATCTTGTTTTTGTCTCAACTGAGCTTTGCAGAACCAGCTGGTTCAGAGCTTTGGCTAGAAATCTGTCTTGAAATTAGATCAAGACTTAACAGCACAGAAAAGAACTGGAAATACTTCTGAGATTTTATTGATCAGAGCAAAGGCCAGCAGCAAGGAAAAACTGAATGGAAGGTACAAGTTTACTTAAAGTACATTGGAAAAGACCTAGGCGGGATCATAACCAGGTCACATGTTCAATAAATCAAAGTAAACTCCAGAAATCATTGCTGAATATAAACTGATTTGCATTGTGTTAAATAGTTTATATGTTAAGGGAAAAAAAAATTGAAATATAATGTACTTTGTCATATGGAGGGACAAAATTACCCTATTAAATTAAAATATTAAATACGGTGTCTGTTTACAAAATAATCAGAACTTTCAAATAAGTTTGTGAAATGACAGCCCCACAAAAAAACGATCTCCTTTCAGGAATGGGTTCATTTTGCACTTTTCAAACCAAAAGTCGATCATTAAGGCAGAGAATATAGCTTTGGCTCTTTTACTGAGACACCTGCTGAATGAGAAGGAGTTGAGTATGTTAGAGCAGAGATCCTCAGGTCACAGTTTTAGTGCAGGCAGGGCAGAAGACGGGGAGGAGGACAAGGAACTTCTACCGGTACAACCTGCTGCTTCTTTCCTGCACAGTTACAAACTTGTAACAAGTGGAAGCTGGAAGATCTCTCCACAGTTTCGGTCAACACCATTATGTTGCAACCGTACCAACAGCACACTCTGAAGTATCATATGTTGCCATTCAATGATATGAACTCGAAACAAAGCAACCTTGTTAGGGCAGGGTACAGCTTATTGGAGTGGTAGCTAGGCAGGTGGTTGTCACATAATAGGCTATAATCTTGGACCAGATGTGGTTATTATTGGCTCATGTCCAAATGCACCAACATCGTCAGCCCCTTTTCACTTGAACATCTAATGTAGCATCCAAGTCCCCTGGTTATTGTTTCTTTATCGTCCACTTTGCTTCAGCCCCTCCAGCCGCTGCAGCAAAGCGTTCCCGAAGGCCTCTCTGTATCCCGGACTGAGCGAGTCCAGGAGGGAGTAAGCCGTCTCATGATACTGGTTGGTCAAATCCTCGTCCACTTGATCAAAAGCATAGCCCACCACCTGTTAGGATGGAAATGAGTTATTAAATGTAAAATGTTCCTTATATGGGGCATTTGAAGAGGAATAAAACAAGAAACCACCGTGTCTTACCCTCAGTCCGGCCTCTGTGAGCTCCAGACAATACCGGTTTCCCTCTCTCGTTTGCACGTTGATGTAGGCTACGTCCAACGCACTGCTGAGACTATATGACACGTGCATTACTGTGACGGCAAAGAGTACGTCGGCCACCACTGCTTCTGCCTCCAGTCTCATGTCTTTGACGTCACCAAGCCCGACACAGTCATCGTCAAATGAAGAGACCATGGCCTCCTCGGACTGACAGTCTATCTCCATCCCTTGCAATGGAAAAGGGAAAGAAATTTGCTCAATGCCTAAATGACAGTTCTCCCTGGTTAAATATTTGTGTAACAGTCAGCAGCATTGTAGTAGTTCAGGGGCCGACTAAACTGCTGTCTTTTCATTCTACAGTTCAGCACAACATGTGTTGGAAACCGAAGAGAAACCCACACATGCATCTGACCTCTCTGTGACTTCTATTTTCTGTAAGTGCAGTGATTTTTAAACATCTTTTAAGAGGAAAATTTAAATGCTAGTCATTATTCCTATTACATCGTGTGTACGTGACATTCAATTATTGTAGCTTTTCAAGGTGATTCGAACAATTTCAGAGTGTAAAGTAGACAAATCTGAAAATATGCATTGTATTTCCTATAAGACTGGATTTTTAAATAGAAACAAGGGCTATGAGCGGGCCCGAGAGCTTGCGCACGCGGGACCTGATATGCCCACGGGAGAGAGAGAGATGTCGGGGGACCGGGCGAGTCGGCTCACGCCCACTGATCACGTTCCACTCCATCAGGTTCAGACCACACCGTGAACATTTTATGTAAATCTAATTTAAGTTGTAAAACGAAGCCTACTTCCTGTTGCCAGTATGTGGTGATATCACTACATACAGATTCATCTATTAGGGTCAAAAACACTATTGTTTCTTTTCAGACTGTATAAATCTTTCACCTTTGCAACGTCTAAGACATCGAAGGAATCTAGGCCAACGGACACTATGCAGGTACAACAACCTTGTGTAACAAAGGAGTGTAATCAAACTTTGAGGCCTCGGTCACACCGTGTGACAATCTAAAATTATTAGTAAGGTGGATTTAATCTCCAATGTTGGTGAGATAACCCTCACCGAATTTGAAGTTGATCAGATGAAAGCTCTAGGATGAGTTAGTTCAAATGCACAACGTGTAAAATTCTAAAATGGCCACTAAATCAAAATTTCGCATACACATGTACCGAATTTGGTGAAAGCTAAGTAAGGGGCTATTGAGCCATTTTGCCACGCCCATTTGAAATAACTTACTTACACCTTTTGAATTTTCTGCAAACTTGTGAGTTTTCAAGCAAGTTTAGGCCCTCAAATAAGGCAATCCATTTGGCAGACAATATGAATAATTATAATCATATAATTTCCATAGGGCCTTCGCCACTGTCAGCGCTCGGCCCTAACTAGAGCTACTAAACAGATGTAGTTGGATAAAAAAGATACAATATTGCCAGAACTTTCGACCGAGGTAACGTGGAATAAAATACTCAAATAGGTCAACTCTCCAGGAAGAAGCAGTACTCTAGTAAATTTAAATTCGTTACACAACATCACCACTAGTACTACAAGTGCACTTCAGTCCACCACCTGTTTAACAACATGAACGTGAGTTTAAAGTAAACATATACAAAACATCACAGCGACATCTTGAGGATTCAGAGCCGCCCTGAGGTTTAAGCTAGCTAACACAAGATAGGTGAGGTGACTGTCTTCACAAACCTCACAGTTAGTTATGGATGAGTTGTTATATAGCAGCTCATTCATATAGTCACATAGACTGGTCTCCTCTAGCTAGCTAGATAGCAAGCATTAGCTTTATGTTGATATAACATAAACTCTGGGAGAATGAACAAGCTAAGTCTCTGCCCCGTTTCAAGCTAGCAAAGTGATTTCGGCTACTAAACATGCTTCAATCCATTTCTACGTGTTTATTTGTACATGTTATAATAAAATAATCAAAGCTGTAATCCCGTTTGATGTTAGTTTGTTTTGAAAATGATGTCTAACCCAACTGCGCTCATTCCGCTCACCTCCTCGCTGCCTGGGTTTTTTCCGGCTTGTGGAAGCTTCCTGCTCCAGCCCCCTTTCCGGGCTGTGTGGACAAGGAGCGGACAAACGTGGCGTTCAAGCGTCCGAGCTCTGATTCCCAAACAGCTCCAGCTCGTTTCTTTAGTGTGTAAATCAAGATCTAGACAGATAGCTCGACCTCACAGTTTACTCTCTCGACCCGGTGATCGTCCAGTGGAGCAGGCGTCTCTTCCAGATTGTGACGTCACTGCCTCATCCCACCCCGCAGTGTGGGCTCGGGTCTGTGCGGAGTCATGAGAGTGTTTGTAAACAACTCAGTCGGAAGGTAACTTCCGATCCTCGCTGGCATCCTCAACACTGCTCAGCTCGGGCGTGACGACTCAGAGACCTGTCGTGTAGACGCGTAGTGTGTTCTTCTACTCAAGTGCATCTGTGCTGCGATGGTAAATGACTTGAGAATTGTTGGCTTCTGGGTTAGCTGGCTAACTAGCTAACAAGCTTACAACATTAGCCTGTCGTTAGCCGGGCAACGCTAACCTGCCCACAGTCAGTCAGCCGACAGCAGTGGTTCATGGGCGAGCTAACGCGTTAGCATTTCGCTCGCCAGACGGCTAGTTAGCTTTACGACGTGCCTTTGTTGAGCCAGCAGTCAGCGAAGCTCCTGATAACGATGACAGCTTTAAGTAAATACAGCTACAGCATGTGATAGTACTGCCAGTCAACAGCTATTGACTGTCAGTACTATCACATGCTAGCAGCTATTTCGCAAGCGCGTTTGCCTGTGTGCCCTGGCTTATGTTGTGGGTAAACATGTGCTGACAATAACACTGGGCAGGTTGTAGTGACCTATACGTGGTCAGGTATACTATATTGTTATGAACTTATATTACAACGTGACTCAGTTGTTTTCAGTCACTCCTTTTTGTATTTGCCTGTATTGTAAACATAATTTGTGTAATCCTCATGTTGTGTGTCTCAAGTGTCAAATTACAGCGAGTGTCTGTGTGTGTTTTGGTAGGAGCAGCAAACTGGAGTCGAACCAATCCCCACACACATCACTGAGTGTCGACACATCATCCGAAGGGTCCCTGCTCCTGGGATATGGAGGATGTTTGAAGTCAACATTTCTTGTTGTCTTTAAGTCGACTGGAGGACACAACCGTGACACCAGCGATTAATACACAGCCGTCGGAGAAATAGGAGCCTTTGGGTTTGCGGAGCCTCTGAATCTCTTTCATTGCCTGAGTACTGTACACCTGTTAAGTTCAAGATGCCGTGGCCCTTTTCGGAGTCCATCAAGAAGCGAGCCTGCAGGTACCTCCTGCACCGCTACCTTGGCAACTTCCTGCAGGAGAAGCTGAGCTTGGATCAGCTCAGTTTGGACCTCTATCAAGGCACTGGAACACTTGCCCAAGTGCCATTGGATAAATGGGTATGTGTGGAGTGAAAATACCTCAGGCAAATTCATTTGATGTTAATGTAGAATCTGCTTGGATGGAGAGAAGCTTCAGCATTGTTATGTCTTGTTCTTCAGTCTCTCAATGAGCTCCTAGAGACGGCAGACGCCCCCTTTGAAGTGATCGCCGGGTTCATCCAGACAATTTCTCTAACGGTTCCATGGGCTGCCCTGCTACAGGAAAACTGTGCGCTAGAGGTCAAGGGTTTGGAGATGGTGCTCAGACCCAGGCCGAGAGTGGGTAAGGTCACCACAACACTATCTGTGCAAAAAGGGTTGAAAAAACAGTTTGTTATGTTCTCGCCTGAGAAATAGGCGATCGTTCATTTTACTGAAAAGCAAATGCTTTTTTATCACCACAGCATCTGGCACTGAGCCCATGTACTGGTCCAGTTTCATGACGAGCAGCATGCAGCTCGCCAAAGAATGTCTGAGCCAGAAACTCACTGATGATATGGGAGAGAGCTTCCAGCCTTTTGAGGGATTAGAGAAGTTTGCAGAAACAATAGAGACAGGTAATGTGATCATAACACTAGCAACATTTTAAGATATGTACTTGTTTTGCATGAATTTAAAGCAAATTTTCTCGCTTGCAGTTCTGAGGAGGGTCAAAGTGACATTTGTAGACACTGTCCTCAGAGTCGAACACATTCCGGAAAATTCTAAAACTGGAATTGCTCTTGAGATACGAATTAACAAGTAAGTTTGCATGGTCACTCGGACAACGGTTGACTAAACATAATATTTGAAAAAAAATCAACACAAAACAGTTGAATCCTGATAAAATTCAATATACCACATTAATTTCCTCTCTTAAATCCTTAACTTGAATCAGCTACAAAGGGAATGATGTTACTGAGGAGGAAACATAGAGACAATTATTTAAGCTTTTATTATTCAAAGGGGCTGCATCTAAAAATAGTTAAACATGTTCTGTTGTTGCTTTCAGGATTGTTTACTGTGATGAGACGGGCGAGGAGAGCTCGAGTGTGAATGTGCATCAGCCGACTACATTTGCACATAAAAACCTGCAGATGGAAGGCATCACCATATTTTGGGATGAATTTTCTGACGTGTCTCGAGCTGGATGTAAATCATCACCAACTCCAACGGTTGGTGTAGCGAGTCTTCGAAATAGGATAACAGCTAAAAGAGTTGTATGCATAAGTCCTAATTTGAAAAATGGCTCTTTTATTTTATAGGAAACTGAGCCAAAGCTCTCCCCCAGCTGGAATCCCAAAATAATATGTGAGCCTCATCCGCAGTTCACAGAGCCTGTATCCTCCACAAAACCATTTGAACCTGTGCAGGTTGGGAGCCTTGATGGCAAAATTGAGTTGTCCCTCACTCTGAAAAACAATATAGCTATGCCTGGAGCAAAGGTAAATTGAACAATTTTTTAATTACAACATTAAAAAAAATGTCCCTGAGTTTATATCAGTATAATGCACATTGGTTAAAGACAGTAATGAGGCTGCCTTCCTTTTCAGCTGGATGTTGTCGGACATATAGAAACATTAATTTTCCTGCTGTCCCCACGGCAAGTTCATCTTCTCCTGGACCTGTTCGGTGCGTTCTCTGGTGGAAGTGAGCACCCATCTGTTGATAGATAATTTGGATCAAACTGGGTAAAAGTATTACAACTGAGTTAAAGAAATGGAGCAAACCATGTGTTTCTTGCTCTTTGTGCGAAGGTGCACAGGAATGGGCTAAGGACAGAAAGAGTCGACCGATGCAGCAGGAAGATGAGTACCGGCTCCACATGGAACTGAACCGCTGTCTGAAGAAGGAAACTGTTGTGCCAGGAGCAGACCCCGACCTCGTTGAGAGTCAGACCACCAGAACTGTGTCAAGTCGAGGTCAGACTGAAGCACCATCATCCAACCCCATCATTTCTTACAAGCCAGATGTCATGCGTGCATCTGTCTAATGAAAATGGTCCTTTCCTTTATTTTCTGGTTGCTGATGTAGATGATGTGTTCTTCTCCATGGCCGACATGGACATGTCTCACAGTTTGTCGTCCCTCCCTCCTCTGGGAGAACCACCCACCGTTGACTTGGATTTGTCACTTAACAGCAACTACTCTGCCTCCCCAGTAGAGTCTCCCTCTAGAAACCCAACAGTGAGTCTTAAAGTCAAACGGACGCAAAAATATGAAGAGAAATTGATTTAAATTATATGTGTTGTAGCTTGTGTGGTGAGAATATTTTACTGAAATGTGAGTTGCTGTTCTACTATAATCTTTCATCATATCTGCGTTTGTAGGCTCTGTGGGATGATTACATGGATGTACCGCGACACAGAGAGAAGCAGGCCAATGAAACACTCGTCTACTCACGGGATTCACAGCTCCCTCAAAAATTGCTCAGACTGGCCTGTAAGTATAGCAATATAACTTAATTTTAAAACATATTTTACTCAAGTAACCATTAAATACTAGTCCAACTTATCTCCCTGGCTAGTTTCTAAAATAGTATCTGTATGTATTTGATCTGCCACTGTTTTATATAAGGCCATCCATCCAAAGCCCATGGTGATGAGTCCAGGCCAGAGCTGGTGCTGAGGCTGACACTTAGCAGCCTGGCTATCTCTGTCCTCCACATCGACCCGCTGCCACCACCAGATGCTGCCCCTAGGCCCCTTGGCCCCATGGCTGCACACTTCTTCAGCATGGTGGGCCAGCTCTCGCCCACTGCTTTCCTTCAGTCTCGGACAGTGTTTAATCAGGCTTGTCCTCATGATCACCTCAGGTACACTTCATTTTCACTAATTCCTCTTAAGCAAGGTCAGGTTCATGATCTGAACTTGTGAAAATCTGTCTGACCTGGGCTTAATTCTGCAGGTTTGTGGGCCAGGGCCTGAAGATAAACTATGAGCACAGTCAGGGATCCAACTTACGGACCTTCAGCACTGACGTCTCTCTAAACCAGATGGAATTCCTGGAGTGTCTCTTCCCATCGGAGGGTGTCATTGGTGGCTCCCAAAAAGGAATGCAGTACACTGAGGTAAGAGTTTCAAGCCGTTTGCACTGCACTGAACTTTAGTTGGTTATACATTTGCATTTTCTCTCATTTGCAGCTGGCTTGATGTTAGTAGTGTTTCTCACTGTTTTCTCTGTCACAACTCAGCTCCTGACATTCGACACCACAGTCAGTGCGGATGCACCGCTAACTACCTGCCTTCACCTGCTTTACAAACAGGCTGAGCGCAGGGGCCCTCAGGTAACATTGTTTGTTAGTCTAATATGAAAGCACACTAACACAACACAACATAAATGCAGAAAAAGGATCTGTGGGTCTTCATGCGTTCACTCAGTCAGGCCTTTTGTCCTCTGCGCAGGGCGGCCAGGTTCGCTTTAGCACCATTCCCCGGAAAGCTGAGATCCTGGTGGAGCTGGGACCGGTGCGATCTGAGCTGGACATCAGCATCGTAGACCGGCTCAACTCGCTGCTACAACCTCAGAAGCTGGTCACTACAGAGATGATGGCCTCCCATATGTATACATCTTATAATAAACATGTCAGCTTGGTAAGGCCCTCCCAGAAACTAATAATCAAAGATGAAAATTACTTTTAGAAATATGAAAACGTTAAGTATAAAAATATATTTATATCCTCTACAACACTATATAATCTACATCTTTGTGTTTCAAAACTAATTCCACAGCACAAGGCCTTCACAGAAGTTTTCCTCGATGACAGCCACACCCCAACCAACTGTCAGGTATCACTGACTGTAAATGCCCCATTGCTCGGCCTTGCAGTCCGATTTCCCATCCCCGACCTGCGCTCAGATCAGGAGAGGGGCGCCTGGTTCAAGAAGTCCCTGCAGAAGGAAGTACTTTACTTGGAGTTTGAAGACCTGGAAGTAAAAACAGAGTTCATGGGTGGGAGCTCACCTGACCAAACAAAAATGGAGCTCACTTTTAGAGAACTCATAGGTACGTGCGCCAACGAAGGAAAATGTTTCCAAACTGCGCTTTAAAGATTTTTTTCTAATGGAGCAACTTCTCCTCAAGTTCTGTGTTTTTTTCTCTATTTCAACAGGGAAGTTCCAGGAGGAGCCAGATCAACCAGCTGCCCGATTCCTCAGGGTGTCCCACACCATGGACGGAAACATGACATCATCTGAAAGCGTTAAGTTTGACTGGCCGAGGTGCGTTCACCCACCCAAACCATTCTCAAACGAATATGTCCATATAGGGCAATCTTTCATCAGTGTTTATTTTCTCTGAGCAGGGTTGTGCTGAAGATGAACCCTACGGCGGTCCACTCAATCCTTGAGCGTGTGACAGCTGAGGATGACGAGGGGGCTGAGGATCATTCTCTTGGGGAGGAAGAGGAGGAAGGGGCTGCTCATTCACTGAAGGATGTGTGTGACTTTGGGAAACCAGAGCCATCACCATTCTCTTCACGTAGGGTCATGTATGAGAATGAGGAGGTGGGTCATGGCTAAAAGGCCACAATAATCCAAGAGTGAAATGTATGTGTCGTCAAATTTGTTTGTGCTGAAGTGCAAGTGAATGAGTTTTTTTTGACAGCATTGACCCATTTTGCCCTCTGCATTAAGGCTAGCCTCTAGTTGATGTATTCAAATATTTTTGACTAATGCATCATTATGTAAAGAAGAGACACGAGTAGTGCTTTGCATACGTGACCTGTTGACAGAGCAGGTTGTGATCAGCTCATGTTTACAAGTTTTGTTTTATATTTTTAAATTCCAGATGGTCATTCCTGGTGATGTTGGTGAGATGACAGAGTTTCAGGAAAAAACCATGAACAACTCTCGCTTCATCCTTGAGTGTTGTCTCCCCAATGTGCAGTTGGTGCTGCCCAGCAAGACGTTTTATGAAAAACTACACAACAGGTACGGATTTTATCAAAGTAAATTAAATGACAGGGTGGCAATAAGAGCACAGCTGAACAAAGTTAAATATAAGGTTTGTCATGAAAAGAAAGTTAGGTTAACTCTGGGATATCCTGCAGGCTAGTAAAGGATCTGACATTTACACCTTTTTACATCTATAAACCTTTTATAGTAGCGGAAAATGTATTATCTGTTGATCGGAAGTGATTTGAAGCCAAGTTTATGTCCAGTGATTTTAGTTCCTCTGTAAGACACTTCTAATAAGGCAATCTTAATTTGTTCCATGTCCAAAATGTTCTAGGATAAATAATGACCTGCTTCTCTGGGAGCCCACTGCTCCCTCTCCAGTGGAGACCGTTGAGAGCATGCCATATGGCGTTAGCCTCTCTGTCGCCAGTCAATTGATCAACACTTACTCCAAGGACAGCTTCAGCCAGTTCCGCTCTACCGGACCCGAGGGTGAGGCTGCAAAAACATTTCACATGATTTTACAGACTTTCAGTACTGCGGTAAAAGTTTGTGGTATGAGGTCATGTTTTAATCATTGATAGACATGCTCTGTGTTGTGCTTTTAGAGGACACCAGCGGCTCAGAGGAGGAGAACATGCACTATTACTCTCCTGCCTCTGACATGGGCCTCAGGTCTCGTAAGAAGAAAAAGCCCAAAGCTCAGAGCAAGACGTCGCAGAGTTTGTTTTCCGTCATCCTCAGTGTCAATCATGGCTTGGTGTCTCTACAAACTAATTCTAAGGTAAGATCCCGTTCATTTTTAAATATCTCACTTTTTCCACAGGTGTAAGTCAGTGAGTTTTCATCTTCTTTTTCCAGAGGGAAGATAAAACTGTGCTAAAAAACAAACATGGCGAGTTCTGGCTGGAGGTGAAGAACGCTGTGCTGTTCAGTGTCACGCAGTATGAGGGATATAAAGACCAACACTACATCTGCTTCCACACAAGTAGCATTTGCATGTATCATCAAGGTAAACTATGCTTGTCTTCACATATGTTATTGCGAATTAATAATGTGTCATTAAAATGCACACAAAAATACTGTAATCTGGTTTCATCTCTGTTGTCTCATCGATCCCAGGACTTATGGATGGTGGAGCCGCTGTCTCAGACATCAAGTTGCCGTGCAGGACGCATCCCCATTGGCTTGAGCCAACTATCTACCAATCAGAGACCTCACCTGAGAGATCCTCAACACCCTCAGAGGGTATTGGACTGGAGTCCCGCAGCATGGTGTCTGTCGCTGTCAAAATCTCGTCACAGAGTGCAGAGCGCAACGTCAAGGTGGAGCATCAAATCACTCACTGTGTTTTTGTTATGAAGACACCATTCTTACTTTATCACTTTCAAAAATCCAGGCATAATTCGACTCATATTTTACGCGTTGAAGATATAAAGTGAGCCAGTATTTCACAAGGCGGGATAAAAAAAAAATATTGGAGAAAAATTGATAAAAAATTAATTACAAAGTTGTGTAACACAGTTTTTCGTCTGTTTGGTCTTTTTTTGTCAGTATGTGAGACTGTCATGGCCACATTTGCCCTGTAGATAGAGCTATACTCACAATGAATGCTTTTTCTGGATCTACTCTTGTGCATAAATCCTGAACTGCCATAGTAGGAATTACAAAGGATGTCTGCCCCATCATGTTGTGCTGGGAACCACCAGAAAAAGTTACAAATGGATTATTGATTTATTCCCAAAACATAAAATTTAGTCCAGCGTCACACAATTTAGGCAGAACCGGTGTTTAAGGTGTATCGGTCAGCTTTTTTGAGGTTTGCCGCTGACTGTGGTTATGTGTGTGTGTGTGTGTGTGTGTGTGTGTGTGTGTGTGTGTGTGTGTGTGTGTGCGTGTGCGTGTGCGTGTGTGTGTGTGTGTGCGTGTGTGTGTGTTCATTCAGGAGTTTCTTGTTGCTGTCGGAGTGAGAGGAGCAACCCTTCAGCACAGAGTTGTCCCTCTCAGTCTGGGCTGGAACGACCAGGTAAGAAAAAAATCTCTAACTATTACACACCTCTTTTATTCTCTCACATTCACATGCAATGTTCAGACATCTGTGATCTTATTGCCAACAGATTGCTGACTTCCTGAATATTTCCGATGAGCCCGTGTTGGGTTACGCTCCTCCAGCGTCTGTCACCACCCTACATCTACATCTATGGAGCTGCTCTTTAGATTACAGGTGAAGAACGCCTCAAAACTCCAACTCATTTCAAAGTCACGAGTTAATCCATTTATTCTCATGTGGGATGTGTTTTTCTCTTGACAGGCCCCTTTACCTGCCGCTCAGGTCACTGCTGATTATCGAGACTTTCAGCATCTCCAGCAGCCTCTCTTTAGACCACTCCTCTTCAACACTCAGGTATTAGACAGTCTCCTGGTTATGTCACGAGTACGAAGTTGAGAGATGTACATGAAGCTGAGTTTTAGACAGATTTGCTGTTATTTTCAGGATCATTCTGGACGAAGCTGCTCTGTTCCTCTCAGACAAGAGTAATGCAGTCTCTGTTAATCTCGCACGTGGTAAGTTATCTTCAGTGATGATCGGGAAAAACAATTTGATTTGTTTCAAATGCAGTTTTGTCCAGTGTTTTCTGTTGGTTTTTGTGACAGACTATGTCCAAGTGGTCGACATGGGAACACTGGAGCTGAGGATTTCAGCTGTCAAACCTGGAGTGGATGGAAAATTGGTTAGAGTTGTCCGTATCTCAATGGCCTCAAACATTTCAGACGTTGTCTCATGAAAAAGGATCAGTAATTTGTGTATATTTTCCTCGTATGTTGGTTGACAGGTGGAGCCGAGATTTGAGCTGCGCTGCTCCAGTGACGCCATCCACATCCGAACGTGTTCAGATTCCTGCGCCGCCCTCATGAACCTCATCCAGTATGTTGCCAGCTATGGAGACTTGCTGCCAACCGCAGAACCAGAGGCAAAGCATGGCAGCACTACTCATAGATCCAAGGTCAGCTCAACAGAGCCACTAATTATGACACAGTATTACATAATTAAAATACCATTCAAATCCCTACCAGACATGTTTGCTTAGTCTGAGCATATTTTTGAATAGGCGGAGTTTCCCAGCCGGCCCCCGTCTCAGACCATTCTGCTTGCTGAAACTGAGCAGCAGATCTTGCAGGATCTGATGAGTGAGGCGATGGAGGAGACTGATGGGCAGCATACACCTGGGATACAGCAGAATGGTGAGGTCTTGGCTCAGCAGAATTGTAAATTACTGTGTCCATGAGATGTTGTAACGTTTCACACATCTGCAGGTGCACTGGAGGAGCGATATGATGACCACGACCCGCCTCGCTCAGACTTGTTCCTGTTCCCAGATGAGAGTGGGAATTTGAATCAGAATCCCAGCCCCACTTACCCCATGCTTCACTCTCCTCTCATCACTCCTGTCCCGAGCCTTGCCCAAGAGACGGATGACTTTTGTATCCTGGAAACACCTGGTTCCAGAGGAGAGGTTTGAATATATTCTCTCACACGGCTTTAGCCCAGTTTCAACACAGTGATTGACTGTTTTTTTTTAAGTTTATGTTGTCTCACTGTGAAAAATTTGTTTCAGGATCGTGATCAGGAGCCAGTGGTAAAGCAGCTTACCTCAAACCCAGTGGAAATTAAACAAGATCACTTCAGCCAGCCTCTGTATGGGGCCGATCCCAGTCGCGGAGCCGTGAACTTTCCCATCCCAGAGGTGCGCTACCTCATCAAAGAGATCTCTGTCATCTGGCACCTTTATGGTGGGAAAGACTTCGGGAGTCCGACTTTCTCAGCGTCTCCTGCTAGAAGCCGCGGGTAAGCTATATAATATTGCCAAAAATGTTTGAAAGTGCTCAAGGGGAAATGGAATGTTTAATTTGTATCCTTCTCTCTGCCTTGTAGGTCTACACCTCATAACTCCCCCTCTCAAACTCCAGTCAGACAGGCCAGTGCTCCAGGTCGGGCAGGAGGTGGAAAAGGAAGGAACCCTGATGTCCTGATGGAGATTCAGCTCAGCAAGGTAAAGTTATTCCACAATTTACCGACCATATAAATGACATGTGTCATTTCTTTGTTTACCACCTTTTCTTTTACCTCAGGTGAGATTTCAACATGAGGTATACCCACAGGCCCAGGTGGCTTCTGGGTCGGCAGGGGATCAGCCAGTCTCTCGGCAGGTGTTTGTCGTACAGGACCTGGAAATTCGAGACCGACTGGCAACTTCACAGATGAATAAGTTCCTCTACTTGTACTCAAGCAAAGAAATGCCCCGCAAGGCCCATTCTAACATGGTGAGTAAGGCAACATGTTCACATTAACCCAGTCAAGGGTTGACCTGGTGTAATGTCTTGTGTGCATTTCCTCTCAGTTGACAGTTAAAGCACTGCACATGTGTCCGGAGTCGGGCCAGGCTCCTCAGGAGTGCTGTCTGCGTGTTTCCCTGATGCCTCTTCGTCTCAATATTGATCAGGTACAAGAATCACATACGGATCATTTTTCCTGTGGCGAACAGCATCTTCAGTAACATTTATATATATTTATGTGACATTCCTGTTGTTTGTTTGAAGGACGCACTATTCTTCTTGAAGGACTTCTTTACAAGTCTTGCCACTGAAGTTGAGTTTTTCTCACCACCTGCTCAAGAAGGTAAAACAGATCATCCACGCACACACACTCGTTGTAAACCATACTTTCTACTAATAGCTGCTTGTGTTGTCTTGTTTTGCAGCGTTCTGTGTTTCCACAAAGAAATCCTCTGCCCCCGAGATCTCCTGCAGCTTCTCCAAGCTCGCTGGCAACAGCCAGGACCCGGCACCGATCATTTCAGTGCCTGCACAGAGACGTTTGAGCCACAATGGGTTTTCCACATCTGGGAGGGAAGAGGTCACTGACAATGAATCTCTTTCTTTCAAAGACCAGCCCATCTTCTTTAGGTCAGTGTTTAAAGAAAACAAATAATGGAACTATTAGGGAAAAGTTTCTGTATTTGATCAAATCTCTTTCTTATAAGGGAGTTCCGATTTACCTCCGAGGTTCCCATTCGCTTGGATTACCATGGGAAACATGTTTCAATGGAGCAGGTACAATGTCTCAGAGAACTTTGCATTGACTCCTCATTAGGTTATTAGTGATATGTGAATAACTCGATATCTGCTTTGTTTCAGGGAACATTTGCAGGAATCATTATCGGGTTGACACAATTGAACTGTTCAGAGCTGAAACTGAGGCAGTTGTGCTACAGACAAGGGTACTTGTATCACAGTAACATATCAGATGTCTTTCAGAACACCATCATATGTTATATGTCAAGTATTTTAATTCACTATTCACAAATAACATGTGTTTTTCCAATACTCGTCTGTCTTTCAGACTGTTAGGTGTAGATAAGCTGTTTTCCTATGCAATAAACGAATGGCTGAATGACATAAGGAAGAACCAGCTTCCAGGTCTGCTGGGTGGTGTCGGACCAATTCACTCACTGGTACAGTTGGGTGAGTACAGCATGTGATCTTAATCTGGTTATAATGGTTATAATTTGTAGACACATATGTTCAGAATGTACATGGTTAGGTATAAAGCAATAAGTAAAACCAGTATTAACTGGCATCCAGACAGGCACTAAACTATGCCCACTTTCTTGTGAGCCCATGTGGGAATTCAATGAATGTCAACTTTGAAAGACATTGAGATTCACGGGCTATTGACAATAAGGCAGGTTTAGATGTGCTGTCAACAAATCACATGATTTCCACAGTAGAATGTACACGGCCTGTCCTGCCTCTGCGTGCTCTACATTGGCAGAGCCCCTCACGTGAATGTTTCGGGCTTTATCCTGTTGTGAACACATCTGACATCTTCTGCTTTTTTCATATGTAAAAGGAAAACTCCCGATCTAATTTATCTGACAGTTTCCCGAGTTCATATCTTAAAACGCCTTTTCAGTGATATTAAGCTTCTCCAGCTAAACCTGGTCCCACACTTAACATATACAATTTGATTCCCTTTTTTTTGCCAGACTAAGTACTAGTTTGATTCTTTGAAGCCGGGACAAAATGTAATCCATGATTCCATCGATAAGCTGCTGTGAATGTCATGGACAGTTTATGAGTTTACTTATCCAGGTGTATCTCTCAGCTGTTGTGTTTCACTGTTCTTAAGATGATTGTTTTGTTCAGTTCAGGGATTCAGGGACTTGGTCTGGCTCCCGATCGAGCAGTACAGGAAGGACGGCCGGATAGTTCGCGGGTTTCAGCGTGGCACCGCCTCCTTTGGAACCTCCACCGCTATGGCTGCTCTGGAGCTCACCAACAGGATGGTGCGGACCATTCAGGTAAACAGGCCGCTCCACTGCCACAAAACAGTTGGTATTAACAGTTTTTCCCACTGATTCTGTCATGGTCACTATCAGTGTTGTGACTATGAAAGATGGCTCTTTTGTCGATTTGTTTGAGAGAGGATAGGCTGAGTGAATCAATATGTACAGCTCCAAAGTGAACAGGTTTTCTACTGATCTGAATTTTCAGCCTTGAAAAATATTTAATATTTTAAGATATATCATACTAGATCTTAAATAGTCATTTTGTTCATTCTCATTCGCTCTTTAAAATGTGTTTTTATTTTCTTTAAGAGAAATGTTTTTGCACCGTGGGTCGTTCATAATGTCTCTGTGTAGTTCTTTCTCAACAATACAGATATTAATACGCTGTAATAAAAGTACAAACAAGACCAACGTGGAACTGATAACTGATCATCTGCACACACACCCTGGTCAGAGGGTCATTTTCTACTCAACTACTTTACCTAATCTTGAATTTTATGGGGTAGTGGTCTTGCATTTTGCTTTTTGAGATCTGTAGAAACCCTTAACGGTACACAACACTACATTAAGAGATCTTTATGTTATTATGAGAAATGTAAAAAATACTTTTGATTAATTGTGAAAGTGTGGGGGACGTCTACAGTCCACATTTTAATTAATGGGAATTAAAGGGAAATCCTGATTCATTTCCATTAAGAAACAAAGATATTCACAGTTTGGTCTGGTTTTCAGGCAGCAGCAGAGACGGCCTATGACATGGTTTCTCCAGTGCCTGATGAGAGGGACTCAAAGAGGATAAAACGGTTCTCTCATTACGGACTGTCCCATCAGCCTGTGGACCTGAGAGAAGGTGTGGCCAAAGCCTACACGGTGGTAAAAGAGGTAAATGAACCTGAACCTGAAATGAATATTCCTACTGTAGTGACATCAATGGAAAGAAACGCTGTTGTTGATGTGTATTGAGCAGAGACTGTATATTAAGATGGATGACATGACAGCTCCCCCAAAGTGAAGCCAGAGGTGGACCAAACTGAAAAGTCAAAATATTTGTTAAATACATTTTAGGTAGGTCACACTGATGTATGTTCAAGTTTATTTGGTTTTAATAAACATTTTCAATGCTATAAAAACAGGGTGAAATGTTATGATTGACAGCTGATACTGCCTCTTGGTTGAGTGAGTGTATCAGCACGACCTCGTTACCACGGCTTCACTCTCCAGGCTTCTTTTCTGAACATCAGGAGGAAGAGGAGACTCCATCGTCCATCTTTATTTGCAGTTCATGGTATTAAGTCTGTTGTTTCCATCTACAGGGGATCACGGACACTGCACTGACCATCTACGACACGGCCACCCGGGAGCACGAGCAGCGTGGGATGACGGGGGCAGTGGGTGGAGTTCTCCGCCAGCTGCCGCCAGCTGTAGTCAAGCCTCTCATTATGGCCACCGAGGCCACCTCCAACGTTTTGGGTGGGATGAGGAATCAGATTCACCCCGACGCTCGCCAGGAGGAATCGCAGAAGTGGAGGCAGGGCGAGGAGTGATTCTCGTTGCCGCATCGCACCTGAAAACCATGACTGTGCACAAGCGAGGGCTGACAAACGGAGACTTGGAGACTTTCCTCAGATTAAGAGGAACATCACAGAGGCTCATCACAGCCCCGGTGTAAATAAACACACTGTTCATCTCGTGGCATTATGAGCTTGTGTCAGCTTACCAGTTCCCTCACAGTGCCTTCATGGTTGTCAGCATAGTCCAACTGTGTGTCCAGTCAAAGGGATGTCTGAAGAATGATTCATTTGTGAGCCACATTGTCTCTATGTGGATAATGATCTGTTGTAGATTAGACAATGGCATTTTAGATATGAACTCATGAAACGCTGTTGTCTCACGAAGTGCAACCATTTGCTTCATTCCCCAACGGCTTTGTTTACAGGTCCTGTGTGTGGTTACGTTCGCTCACTCGGTGTCGACAAACACTAATATTGTAGGTGTAATGACTCTTAATTTATATAACATGTACTGTATGTGGGCCCTGTTATTTACTGTAAATAGTCCCGATGTGTAACATTTCATGCAAATACAAGATGACAAATCTGACTGAATGTGTTTTAAGTGACTTGAAGGTTTACTTGCCCAAATGAATGATGTAGGAGAGGATTTACCAAATTAGTGATGAAGTTTCACAATTTTATTTTGAGCTGTGATCAAATTTTCACACAATATGCTGTCCTGAGAAGCTGCTTTCAACATTCAATAACAGATTTAAACGATTTATTTCCTGTCTGCTGCTCACATATTCAAATTGTAGACACAGTCTTTTAAAAGGAGCAACGTCGACTTAAGATGTTCAAGCCGAGTCCTAATGTCCTGCTCAAAATCTTTTCTTCCAGTGTCTTTTTGAATACTAGTATTTGACGTGAAATGTCGTGTTGCAGATATTTGATTTGCTAATTTTTGTGTTTATGTGCAAAGAATATTTCTTGTACATATGTGTACAGTTGATTCTTGAATTTGTATTAAAAGCATGAAAGGGAATTAAAAAACAGTTGCCACATTGCAGTGTGGTTGTTGTGCCTTGTTTTTAGGCCTCTGTCACGGCAACAGCCTTTGACCAGAGGCATCATGTTTTCAGCTGTCTGTCTGTACACACGTCCCATTCTTCTGAGCATGACAAATAATGATCGGGATCTAGTGAATTTAAATGTGGTTTTATAAGGGGAATGTTGGTGGACGTGTGCTTTACTGAGTGACATTAACGTAATGGGACTAATAGCCATTTGACAACAAAAATGTAAAATGTCAATAGATCTTCTGTTTGTTTTCGATGAAAATATCTGTTCATTTCTTCTTTATGTTCAATAACATAGCTCTTGCCTCTATTCTGAAAAGCATGCAGCGTTTTGGTGAACTTTATTTTGAAATACGTAGCCAGTTAATTCGGAAGTTGTTACTGTTGGCATGGCAACAGCATGTTTTACGACAATGTGTAGCTTTTCTCTTTCATCAGCTGTCAAACGAGTTAAGACCACAGACTACATATAAAGTTGAAAGCTTATATAAAAGGAAGATGGAGGACGTCACTGCTGGTCTGAACAGTTTGACCACTGACCCTGGATTCACCGAGGATGAGAAGACGGTAATACACCTGCGTGCACGCGCGGCTGGACTGACGTTTAGCGGTTGCGCGCACGCTCTGTACCTGTGTAAACTCGTCCGTTCACTGAGGTGATTTAAAACAACTCCAAGTATTAACAGTTCATTTAAAATTCATTAAAAGTTGCTGTTGTAAATCAGTGATACTGTTCCTTGTGGGCGTGTCCTCAGAGGACACTGGGAACAGTGTCCACAAGGGGCCTCTGCTATGACACCTGCAGCAGGAGATGGTGACCTCTCTGTGGGGATACTGGGAGCAGGTCACCTGGGTAAACAGCTAGTCCTCTCCCTCCTGGAAATGACCGACATCACACCATCACATATCAAGGTTTCCACCAGAAGACCTAAATCTGCAGGTATATACACCAACATTAACATGAAGTCTGAGCAGCACTGTGAACAGGTCTGTGGTCTGAAGCAGAGAAACTTGCATTAAATGAACCAGTGTAAAGACGTTGGTTTATGTTGCCTGATAAATACTAATACATTTTTTTATTTTCTTCTCTGCAAGTGAAAATGTACTATACAAATAACAAATGTTCTGGAGAGTAATGGAGTAATGGAAAGATAGATAAATAGATAGATAGATAGGTAGGTAGATAGATAGACAGATGGATACTCAAATTGACAAAAATATAAAAGCAACTTTTAAGTAAGGCTGTCAAATATATGTAGTAAAGTAGAAAATACAATTGTTTTCTCTGAAATGTGTATCAAATACAGCATAGAATGACACAGAAACACACACACAATAATTTGTCCATTTTCTTCCTGTGCTTAGTTTCTCATGGTTATGAACAGGTACATAATTAATATAGGATTGGCCTAGGGGGTAGAGTGGTTGTTCTCCAACAAGAAGGTTGCCGGTTCAATCCCCACTCTTCCCTTTCTGCATGGTGAAGATTCCTTGGCAAGATACTGAACCCCTAAAATTGGCAGGACCATAACCACCTATTAACTGCACTATATCTTACACTGTGTCTTTTTAAAAATGAAAAAATAAAATGTAATGAAATTTAATGAATTCTGCGCAGTCCGCTTCTGCAGAGGAGGTAAATTCATCTTAATCTTTAATTAGATTTAAAAAATTACAGAAAATAAATGTAAAGTAAATTTTCCCCACTTTCAAATTTTCAGCAATTTTTGGAAAGAATTTGAGCATGTTAAAGCCCCCAAAAAGCCAATCCATTTGCCTGAAAAATAATAATAATTATCCTTACTCTCTGTCAGTGCCTGTCAGGGCCTGTCAGTGCTCGGGCCCTAAATATTGAATAAAAATGGAAGGAATTTGATAAGTAATTAAATTATTAATTTTATGCATACAAATATGTATGTTGAACTAAAAAGTTTAAATGAGTCTAACCGAGTTTAAATTCAAACTGAAAAAGTATTGCTTATATTGTTATGCTTACACTGTTCTTATATACCTGTGTGTGTGTCTGTCGCACAGCCCAAAATTTCTGTCAGCGCCCCTGAATGCATGCAATCTATCTTTTTTGTTGCTTTTGTGTTTCAGTGGAATTTGTCCCTACCGGTGTCGAGTGTTTCTTCGACAATCGCCGACTGGCAGCATGGGCAGACGTCCTGTTCCTCTGCTGTCTGCCCTCTCACCTCCCCAGAGTCTGTGGCCATCTCCGCTCTTATCTGTCAAAACACTGCCTGGTGTACAGCTTCATCTCTGCTGTGCCTGTCACCAGGTGCCACCACATTCACGCACATATACAGCTTATTTTAGATTTTAGAATTCTAAGTATTTTAAGTGAACGCATCCCTTCTGTGAGTTTCTTCTTCAGATTGGCTGAGCTTCTCGGACACGACTTCATTCTGAAACCGCAGTATGAGTTTGTGGGTGGTGACGCTGCAGACGTGTGGCTCTCCTGCTCGTCTCTGTCCATGGCTTTGAAAGATCCTTCACTGATAGAGGCATCGTGTCCTCTCACCGTGAGCGGTACATCATGCCGACTGAGTGTAAACTTTGAACTTGTCATGTTACATGACATAATTGATGTCCCTCTCACCTGTTGATCTGGCTTGTGACTCCCTATAGATGGGATTTCTCTGAGCGAGAACTGGCTGTGTGCAGTGTTGTGCAGCCTGCTGAACATCTGCACCTCTGCTGGTCTGAGATCCAGTGACGCTCTCTCCCAGATAAACAGACTCTTTGAGGGGACATGTACGAACGTCGTGCATTTAACCCCGAGCAGTTTCATCGGTTCTTCTCATGCATCCTCCCTCCGCGAAGATGAGTGAGTACAATACTGCATTGCTACAGAATGCTGCTCGTGTGCCACATCAGAAAGAATAATAATTCAAACACAAATTTCAATGACAATTATGATTTTATTTGTTGTACTCCTTTAAGGCCTTTTCCCTGGATTTCTCTCACTGATGCTCAGACCAAGGAGACACCACTGCTGAAGTTTCTGTTAAGTAATGAATGTGTGCAGCAGTGCGTCTCTGCAGCGTATAAATCCCTGCTGCTGACACCAGGAACTTTACACACTCACACTTTAAAGCAAATCTTATATTCTCCATCACAGCTTGAAGACTGTGTCCCTCATGTCACACCAAAAGTTGAGAAAATTGTACTGTAATATGCGAGAATACACTTGAATAAAAGGTGCTCTGTAATATGTTTTATTTTTGGAGGACTATTTTTTAGAAGATTGTGTGTCTGCCCTGCTCTTGTAAACACGATATCACATGAACGCCTTGAGAGAATTTCATCACAATTGGTAAACATTCCCTTGGACTTATGAATTCATTAGAGTTTGGATGGTCAAAGGTCAAGGCGGCCTGAACTCTTTTTTGTAGCCCCTTTAACATATTATCTCATGTCCGCTTTTAGGGAATGTTTTCAAAGTATTAAGGATAAACTGATGAGCTACAGAGGTCAAAGGTTAAAAGTCACAGTTATCTCATCTGACTGGAGACGGATATATGTAGACTGATACTGCATTGGTTGAAGGAGGGAGGCATATAACTGCTGGTCGTTTATTCTAGTTTACAATGCAAATAAAACAGCAATTTACAGTATTGCAGCAGCATATAGTTGGTATTCTGGGTATGTTGCAGATACAGCATAAATGAAAATGGTCATGAGAACATGTCGTACTGATGTCAAATCACTATTCACATTTTCCACTGCAGGAAAAACACTAAGGACAAAAAAAGATGAAAAAATAAATAAACTACATATAAAAATGAAATGAAACAAACTATCGGTTTCGGCAAATTGTAAAAAAAATCTATATATATATTAATTAATATATTAGATTAACTTTCAATTAATATATAAGGATGTAAATTAAGATACTATTTATAAGTAAACAAATATGGGAATATAGTTATATTATAACTCAACTATTATTAAGCTAATAATCATCACTCTATTCATTAGCACCAAGTAAAAATATCCACATCCTCTGAAGCCTCCAGTTTCTACTGCGCCTCAGATTCGCCCCTTTTCTTCAACTCTGGAGAAAACACGGAAGTCCTCACAGACAGTGTTTCTCTCCCAGCAGCAGCAGCAGCAGCAGCAGGAACAGCACCGTGGAGGTGTGTGACAGGCCCGCAGTGACATGGAGGCGTCTCCTTTCATGGCCTCAGCTGGAAACGAGTGACACGGTGTCAAGGTATCAGATAGCCGGGGTTCAAATCTTTGGTTTCACCCGTGGCGCGATGAGTTTGTGCTGGAGCTAGCGAGCTAGCTAGCTAACGGGAGCCAAGCGGCTAGTCAGCTGAGAGCCAGCAGTTTGCCAGGATAGAGTGAGTTGTGGCGGCCGGAGCTCACCACACAAACACACACCACTCCTCCCAGTGGCTTTAGCTGTTCAGTCACAATCTCTGCTGTGGTTGACGTGACTCAGTGGTGTCCGGTTACACTTTGTTTAGCGTATCCAGCCTATGTTAGCAGCATGCTAGCTCCAGTGTTGTCATCGCTCTTCCTCCCTGAGGTTGGTCGGAAGAGGCGGGGTTTCATCTCTCTCTTTTCTCTCGCCGCGCTGACTGAGGTGTCTGCCTTGTCTTTACAGCCATGGAGAGATTGGAGGCGACGTCAGAGCTCCAGTCCCGGCTGTCATCCCTCTCCTTCTCGTCTTTCCCCGGGGTAACATCCAACCAGTGCGACACCAGCCCGCTGGAAAGGTAACCTGTTGCTGCTGCAGATTGTGTCGCTCATCGTGCTGCTATACAAAGGGCTGACACGGCCAGCTGCTGATGCTCATTGCATCCTAATGTCATCCCATTTATAAATACTTGATTTAATTTTCTGCTGCTTTTCTTCCTTAAGTCTCCAGAATACAGATCTGTCAAAGAGCCAACCCCAAACAGACGACCAGGCTGACATGGAGGAAATCAAGGAGGATTCGGGGCAGCGTTCAGAGGTAATTCATGTTTAAGTATGCTGGATCAGATGTCAGTCAGTGGCAATAAACAGTGATGTAAGATCTTGTTTCAGATTGATGTAATAACGTGTGTCTTGCATGTGTGCACTTTGAGGGTAATGAAGAGGCCCCTGCTGAGCCGGCCCCGGGGGACGGAGGCGAGGAGAACAACAGCTCTGGGAGCTGTCAACTCTCCACTGAGATGAAACGTGAGGACCTGCTGAGCGTTTCATCAGGACGCCTGCTTTGTTTTATCCGTGACTCTGATTCAGAGTTTTCATAAATCTGTTACAGTGTAGAACAACTTTAGAGACATACATCTAGAATTATTGAAGGGCTTATCTAACCCAGATGAGTGATGATCAGAGGTGCTTTGTGAACATATTGCTTTTGGTTCCTCCCCGATGGCAGCCCAGATGCCGCCCCTGGAGCCGCCGACAACATGGACATCTGCGACACTGAAGGAGCTGAAGGCGAAGCTTCGATCGGAGCCGGACAGCGTGGTGACGGTGTACCGGGGCGACATCATGACGGTTCACGTCCCCACTGTCCCCGAGGCCAAGAAAGTGAGCTGGGAGTTCGCCACAGACGGTTACGACATTGGCTTTGGCATCTACTTTGACTGGACTCCCGTGACAAACCGGTCCATCACGGTGCACATCAGTGAGTCAAGTGACGACGAGGATGAAGAGGAGGAGCTGGAAGGTCAGTTGGACTTGTTGATGATGTCATTTTAGCATACAGTGAGCCTTTTCAAAGAATTTCCTAGATGTCGTCTGTATCAACACCTCATCTTCTTTGTCTATGATATGTTGACTTTGAGCTTTGTGGGATTTCTGCTGCAGGGCCTGTCAGTAACGGAGACGTGGAGAAGGGCTCCAAAACCCAAACCAACTCAAACTTGGCCGAAATCTTACCGGTCTATCGCCAGGACAGTCACTTGTCCGTCTTCGGGGGGAGCCACGATTTTCCAGGTGAAGGAACCTACCTGCTGAAGTTCGACAACTCGTACTCGCTGTGGCGAAATAAAACGCTTTACTACAGGGTTTATTACAGTGCCTGAGATGCCGCTTTAACGTTAAAGAATGTTACTCCTATCAACATTGAATTATTTTTGATTTCGTACTATGAAAATGAAGTTATAATATAAAAGGTTAAATATAGGCATATCTATTTTTTATCACTTTTAGCTCTGCGTTGCTACATGTTGAGTCCACATTATATTGTCAGATAGTTTTGAATGCAGCATTTGCTCCGACGTCTCGCTGATAGATATTTGAAGAAGTCCTGCGTATGTGCCATGTTCCCATGTTTGCTCTGTGCTACTTGGTCAAGTGTCCGTCAGAAAACTTACATTGTCTTCAGCTTTAACACTTCTATGGTAGCAGTGATCAGGGAATGCCTGCACAGAATATATCTCAACAGGCTGGTTTCTTCATCAGCAGCGCTTTAAAAGGAAAATTGAGGTTTTCTGTTGCGGATATGTCTGTGTGCACTTTCTACCGTTACGATTGTTACTTTGCTTTGTTATCGCTGCTTGTGTTTATCCTCCTGCCAACCGCTCGTATACATTTCTTACATATTCGTGTTCAATTCAAGCGACACTTCAACGTAGAAATAAAATCTGCAGAGACATGTCCCCTGTCCGTTGGTCAAAAGGTCTTAAGTTGAATGTCCTTGTGCAACAGTTTCTCAGTTTGCTTTTTATGACACAAATAAAAGCCATCCCTTATCACAGAAAGCTCTTATTATGTAATATAGATTCAATATTTACTTTTGCCCCCCCCCCCCCCCCCCCCCTCTTTAATTTGCTGTTTCGGAGGTCGGGAGCAGTTGTAATATTTAATCTAGATGTATTTTGTGCACAGGTCTATGTCAGTGAAAATCAGCGTGTTTGTTTTCGAGTCTCCTCGGTGCGTCGGGCGTCACTTCGGATCCGATTGTGGTGGAAAAGCTTTGTTTCGTCCTTGTTTTTCAAATTCAGTGCTTTTACCATGTTCACTTGTGCGCGTGTTTCCAAAGATGTCACAGGTTTGGCTGCTAACGCCGTAAACAATGTAAAGCAACAGGTTTAAAGCATCCCTTGTTTGCTGTACTGTACCGTTCACTGTAAGTTATGATATTTGTTCCTGAAATTTATATAACACAATAAAGAAGAGATTGTCTAGTTTCTTTTGTGATTCATTTGAGGGTTAGAACAATGTCTATTGTTTAAAGAAGTCTATTGTGCACAAACAACATGAAAAAGCCATTTAGACTACTGCTGTATGTGCGCGTGAACTCTCATTTCATCATAGTCTCGCCGCAGGTCCAGGATTAGAAAACGCTTCAGGATGGTCCCTTGTGTTTCTATTAAATAGTGGCTTTAGGGGATTGATGTTATTGTTACAGTGGTGTTGATGAAACCAGTTTTATTTTAAGCACCCCCTGAGGGCCAATCACAATCCAGAGTTACTCCTAATGTCACTCGGCATTTCACAGTAAAAGCAGGAGAACAAACATTACTATTCCAAATGTTTTCGATCTAAATCCAAGTTTGATGCTAATTACATTAAACATTAATAATGACTACAAGATTTTATGATTTTTAAAGGTTTGAACTGGAGATATGGAGTAACTTCTTAAATCTACTTTCAAATAATTTCACTTTATGTACATATGCAGATATGAATATTTATATACAGACAGATGACAATAAATTATCTACACCTGGTAGGAGGTAAACTTTGAAGCAATTCAGATTAGTTTAGGTGTATTATATATACTATATTATATAATAAGGTTTGTATTTATATAGCACTTGACAATACATGTTACCATTCAACCCTTCACACAGAGAAGATTCCAGATTCATTCACTAGACTGGCACTCAGTAGAGCTCAACAGAGCCGTATAGGTTCATCTCTGATCTATGCAGCTTCCTTCTAACAAGTTGTGTGGTTATTGGTCCAGTAGTTTATTACATAAACCTGTTGACTGACAAATCAGAGGTGAAAACATAACCTCCTTAGCAGAGGTATAAAACCTCCACCCATTTATCAAGGAAATGTCACCAACATTAATAATAATTAGAAACACAACAGGAAATTTAAAGTAGAAAATTCGAGAATATCTAAATAATTGACGGGTAATTTTCTGTTGGTCGACTTATCAATTCATTAATTAGAAGCTAATTTCCCCTGCTACTTAGTCTATAGGGTTTTTATATTGTGTTTTATTTACATCGTATATATTGGTTTATTTTTTTCATGCACTGATTGCTGGCTGTACATCAAATTGCCCTTGAAGGATATTAAAGATTTTCTTTTATGGACAACTTTAGTTAATCACAAGCCGCACAAACCAAGCTAGAGCAGCAGAGGAACCCAGCAGCCAGCAGGGGGCAGCCTCAGGACATCACAGCTAAATCATTTAATGTAATCAGTTGAATCATCCAGTATCTAAAAGCCAAAAACATATAAGTAACTTTTAAGTAAGGCTGTCAAATATATGTAGTAAAGTAGAAAATATTTTCTCTGAAGCATAAAATGACACGGACACACACAAGATAATTTATCCATCTTCTTAATGTGCTTAGTTCCTTGGGGCAACCATCAGGCTGTTTGGCCTAGTTGGTAAAGACTTCGCTCTCTAACAAGAAGTGCCAGAGTTTAAACCCCACCATTTCCCATTTTCAAGCTGGCAATATACTGAACTCTTAAAATAAGCAGGATTTTTCCTATTAATTGCACAATATCTTAGACTATGTAAATTTAAATACATTTTGGCTATTGCGCAGGATGTGCGCAATGGGCATCTGCGCAGGATGTGCGCACATTTTTTTAAATTTTTTTTTAATTAGTTTCATTTAATTTAATTTTACATTTAATTTTATATTTAATTTTATATTTAATTTTATATTTAATTTTTCATCATCATCATCATTTCTCCGCGCTGGTTCAGGGGTAAATGATGCTGGTCTTCACAGGTGACTGACCTACGCAAGCCTGTAGCCGCCACCCCCCCACAGGAGATTATGTGCTTGTGTTTGTGTGTGTGTTGTTTTAATTTGCATGTGTCACGTCATGATAAATCAGTCTCCTATGTCGCCTGTACCAGGTGCCGCCCCTGTCACTGGTTATCTTGGCTCGCTGCCTGGCCGGTAACCAGCCGTCCGGACCGCTCCGTGAATAGGGAGGAGGAGATGTTTCTTTACTTGGAATGCGGCCACTTTATATCTCGGATATACAGCAGGAGCAACACTCGCACCGGTCCGCAACTTCTCGTTATAAACACACTTTTAGCGTCTTTTCCCACAATACCTTGGTCGACTACGTCACACACTACACACTTTCCTTAAAGGGGCAGGCCATGCCTGCAACACAACAGCTCTCGGTCTCATATACAGATGGCAAGAGAAAGCAGAGAGGGACTTGTTGATTATTCTTTTAATGAAAATAAATATTGCGCTGTTATAAGTAGATTATACGTTTGATAACATTTCGCCTAAAACTCGCTAAAGTGAACCTTTGATAAATTTAATTAACTGTACCTCGTCACAGGTGCGTTTCTACTTTCGCCTCCAGATTCAGCCAATCAGAGGCGTTTACGGCAGTGACAACTTGCGCCAAATTTGCAGGCGTGTTGTTTAGCGGCAGCAGAGATTTTACAATCTGACTCCGAACAAACAACAACAACAACAAGAACAACAAGATGGTGAAGATGAACTTCTATGTGCTCTGGTCCCTGCGTGACGCTCCACGCCAGTTCATCAGGTGTGTGCCACTGGAAAAACTAAAATCACCTCCATGCTGCCTTTTCTCCAAACACGTTGTTCCTTCACTTTTTGCAGCAAATCCACCCGGAGATGTTTCCAGGTCCACGTGCCGCTGCCGCTGCCCAAACAGCTCGTCATCTTCGGCCTGGGCGAGTGGAGAGGAGGTGGCACCGCCACCATCTCAGTGGAGGTGGTGGTCAGTGCGGAGCTGCAGGCCCAGAGGATCGGGACCCTGACATCTCAGGCAAGGTGTGAGGAAGACTGGCTCAATCTCAAAACCAAGCAAAAACACTCAGGTCTTAATGTATGAGCTTCTCTTTGAATACAGGTGTCTTACCTGGGAGGGAGACTGGAACCCGGACATCGCCTCTGTGGCAGCAGAGAGGGGCCGGAGAGGAGTTTATGGCAAGATTGTTCTCACAGTGTGTGAAGAGGTGCGAGGTTTTACTATATACAAGCTAATTCCAATGTTTAATGAGGGAAACAACCTTAGGTTACACATAAATAACTAATTTCTGTCAGTAGACTTCAATAGTGCATGTGCAATATGTCACACTATATACGAGCATGTGAAAACTGTTACGCTATATATAACCATGTGCAGTCCGTTACACTGTATATCATTATGTACAATCCGTTACATTATACATGATGATGTGCAATCTGTTATGCTGTATATAATCATGTGCAGTCATTCACATCGCATATACTAGGGTCACTGCGGTTATATTCAGTTCTCTATTCTATATATACTTTCATTTATATTTTATATTTATTTACTACTTGTGTATCTATTTGACTGACCTTTTTGCTTCTGCAGCACAGCAAATTTTAAGATCTTATCTCATCTGTTTTCCTGCATCTCATAAAACTGACTTTATTCTTATTAATACGGTTTATAATTGAGTTTATAAGACAGAGTCTCATGGGTTCTTTCTTGGCTCAGACTGTTGACAATGCTGTGACGACTTGTGACTGGTCACAGGATGAATCCAGCGTCCTCAGCAGCACTCCTCTGGCTCAAAGGAAGTGTCTTTTCCCGGAGCAGCACAATGCAACTGATCTTGGCAGCACTCTGCACCACGCTGCTGAAAATGATACGGTAAGAGAAGAAGAAGTTCAGCGGTTCCCCTGTGCTCTCAGTGCAACACTCAGTCATTGTCCTGGCTTGCAGGTTACAACCAATTCCTCACAGTTGTGTGACAGTGTTTCTTTTGCCGAGATCCAAGTGCGCAAAATTTACACCAGTTCCATCACAGTGGCCAACAAACCCACATTTTGGCCCACGGTAAGAGTCACACTCAGGACAATATGTTACCGTCCGCATGTGACGTGTGTAATTTAGCCTGTCCTCATGTAAAACAGGAGAAGACACCGAGGCGGACGGTGATCAGTAAAAGAGGCCACATGACCTGGAGCTCTGAGGACATGGACAGTCTCACTGAGGACACAGACCAGGCTTCAACCCCAAAGAAAAAAAGGCTGTACAGGATGAACAGCAAGGAAGGACTGACAGCGCAGATAAAGAGTGACAACAGAAAAGGTCAGGAACCCCATTAAATACAACTGTCGCATCCGAATTCACAAAATGGGTTTGGACAAAGATCGTGCTTCAGTTTCAGTGTGTCCATCGACGCGCTGGAGCCACACGATGTGTCTGAGCGACCCCGACACCGCCGTCCTCATCGGGGGAGAGACGGCAGATCAAAACTACTGCAAGGATTCCCTGTGGAAGCTTGAGTTAGGTGAGGGGAGTTTATTTAAAATGTGTGTTCAGACATTTATTAGTTGTAGTCTATTATAAGATTTTAAATATATAGCACCATATAGGAAAATGGCACTTATACCTCCGCCAAGGCCCAACAATCCACTTAAATTCAATAAGGTTGTACCAAATTGCCCAAATCAGTCCTCTAAACATGCCTGATATATTTATTTTCATCAAGATCCATGAATCATTCTCTGAGAAATCAGTGAAAATGTAAAAACACACCCTATCTCACAAGAAGGTCCTAGATTCGCCCCCTGATCCAGATCTGCACCATAATGGAATGGTTTCCTCCCTGACCAGTTCCTCTCCAGTACCTTTCCTTGGGGTGAAACATCCTTGGTGGAGGTAATAAAGCTCTAAACTACTAGTTTTACACCCAATGCATTGCCACCCTTCTCAGACAGTGACTTCTGGTTCCCCATGAACTCCTCTGCCTCTGGACCTGTTCCACTTTGTGCCCGAGGACACTCTGCGACCTACGACCCAGACTCCAAGTCGGTGTTTGTGTACGGGGGCCTGAGGGAGGGTCAGCGCTACAGTGAGCTGTACATCCTCAACACTCTGACCTGGAAGTGGAAGCTTGTCACTGTGGGTTTGTTACTAACATGTTGTAGTTCTAAAATCTTTGCAGATACTCAAGCAAAGATTTCTTTATTTTCCACTGTGGATTTTCCCCGCTGCAGGCGAAGGGGAACATTCCAACTCTGGCGTATCACTCTGCACTGTTCTACAAGAAGGAGCTGTTTGTGTTCGGTGGAGTCCATCCGGGACATCCGTCCGGGGAGAAGTCCTGCAGCAATGCTCTGTACATCTTCAACCCAGAGTTTGAGCTCTGGTACCAGCCCATCGTGGAGGGCGACAAACCTCTGCCTCGGTTTGGGTCAGTGCTCTTTCCAAAACACAGCTGCAGTACATTTACTGCCACTTTCTTTTCTTTATTGTCTTTCAAGATTAAAATGGTGTTTGTACTGAACAGGCACTCAGCCACGCTTCTCTCGCAGAAGTTGATGATATTCGGTGGCAGGAAGACTGCAACCTACCTCAATGATCTCCACGTTCTAGATCTGGGTAAGTGCAGATTTGTTGGCTTGTGTTAAGTGCTGATGTTGGATCCTGGCTTGCAGTGATATTTATGTTTTTTCCTCCTGGCTGCGTGAAGGATTTATGGAGTACACAGCTGTGAAGTGTGGGAACATGCCCCCGTTGCCTCGAGGGTGAGTCCAGAACTAATCGACCTTGAGATCTGTCATCGACGGACCCATCTGGTTTAAGTGTTTTTACACAGCATTTAAATTTATAAATAAAAGTCATCATCCAGTATTGTCTTCTTTTCTATTCTGGAAAGAGAAATTATACAATTGAGTATTGAAAGAAATCTTCAGATTAAAGCCTCTTGCGTGTTCTTGTGACAGGTTTCATGCGGCGGTCCCAGTTTCAGACAACAGGATTTTAATCAGTGGCGGCTGCAGTTCGATCGGAACGCTCCAAGACGTACACGTCTTCAGCACTGGTGAGAACCGTTCCTTTCAGTCTCATCATTTCCTGCAAATTTATCAATTCAGTATGCTCTTCTCACAGCATCTTCTCCTGCCTCGATTTGTCCTCAGATACCAACATGTGGAGTTCGGTGGTGTCTCCCGTGCTTTGCTCCAAACCTCGTGCTGGACACAGCATGCTGAGTTTGAGCTGCTCCGTCCTGACCGACACTGAGAAGCACGAGCCGAGTGAAGACGTCAGAGTTTACTGCACAGTGCTGGTGTTTGGTGGGTCCGACTGCTCCGGTACCTTCTACAACGACACACTTAAGTGCACAGTGGAGCTTCCTGGAGGAAAGTGATGGATCGTCAGAGAAATTTCAGGACAATAGATTTTAGTTTTTTTTGGTCTTCGAACAGATTGAGGATGATGCTGTGACCTCCAAGTTTGTTTTACTCCACAGTTCTCTCTTCTGTCTTTCTTTGCATGTTATTTAATTGTAATTTGACTACTTAGTCTTTACTGTTTTTGTATTCCTTTATTTCATTCTTTTATTAAATCCTCTTCAGTAAAGAGTTATTTTTCCACCATGCAGCCAACAGTGTGCAGGTGGTGGGGTGGCCACTTTGCATAACAAATCTGATTTGCATGTTTTGCACGTAACACCCATATCAGTATATAATGATAGCAAAATGCTGGACTGTCCTTTTAAAAAAGTAATTTTATATTAAATATTTTAAGCCAACAGTCTCTTCACTCTTTGAAATGTTTTGTACAGTAACAACAGTCAAAGTATTATTTTCAAAGTGTTTTATTAAAGAAAGCATCATATTACATGTGTATAGCTGTTATGTGCGAAGATCGGAAGGCGTGTCTGGTTGGCAAGACGGGTGGCTCACTTTGAAAGCCTCGATTTCAATGAGGGTTTGATTTAACCTATTGATGGTTGGGAACTGCTCGACGTCCACCTTGAACCTGGTGAGAATAAAGACAGGGGTTGTTTGTACGAGGTTTTTAAAGTTCAGACTACACATGGTGGATTTCACTTACACAGAAGGTTGAAAGAGTGTTCTCCTTCAGGGTGACCTTACCTCTCTGCATTGTAGACTTGTGGGACCAAGCAGATGTCGGCCATGGAAATCTATAAGATATAAATAGAATCAAATTAGAAGGTATCTGCTGTGTGCCACAGTGATCGGCTTGTTAGGAATATGATGAGCAGGCGCCTACCTCATCGCCGACACAGTATCTGCCTGCCGTTTGCTTCAGAATGGGCTCCAGAGCTGGATGAGAACACAACATGCATTAGAGTCCCATTTTACAGAATGACAGGAGATGGCTCTGTGGCATAATCCTGTTACTATGAAGACTGCACTTGCACCAACCTTGGAAACCACGAGTGATGAATTGCTGAGCCCACGGCACTTTCTCTGCTCCCATTTTCTGGATCACATACAAGTTCTGAAACATCCAAATTTATAGCGTTAAGTTGAACCACGTTGTGACATTAGGGAATTGAATTATTTCACCCACCAAGGAAGTTTGTCAGTCAGTTAGCAGAATTATGCAAAAACTACTGGACATGAAACTTGGTGGAGGGATGCAGTGTGGGTCAGGGAAGAACCTGTTCAGTTTTTGTGCGGATCCAGATCAGAGGGTGGATTTGGGATTTAATTTTCACTAACATAGTGAGATGGGGGGTTCAACATTGTCATTAAATTCTCAGGGTAATATATAGATCTTGATGTAAAAAATCAGGGATGGATGGTTGGGATTGTGTTGGTGCAGAACATCACAAAGATCCAGATCTAGTGAATTTAAATGTGGTTTCACCAGGGCACTGTTGAGCCTTGGCAGAGGTACGCCATTCGAGCTTCAGGTGTGAACCCACAAGTCTTGATATCAGAACAGATACCATTTGAACTGTCGGCCTCAGTTGTAACCCACCTGCAGTGGCTGTATCCCAGAGGCAATGACATCACTGATCATCCGGACCTGGGCCCGTTTCTTGGGGTCTGCAGGAAGGAGGCGGGGTCCTGGCCTGGTTTCCTCGATGTACTGGATCACTGCCAGCTGGGAGAGCACACAACATCCTCATTGTCCTCAGTGTTACAGTTTCTTGTGTAAAATAAAATGTGAGGATTTGTTGGGTGAAGATCGGAGGGACTCACTGACTGAGAAAGGGTGATGCCATCGATTTCCACTGCAGGCACTTGTTGCATGGGGTTTAAGGATTTGTACTGTTCAGTGAGCTTGAGCACAGAGAGAACTTTTTTAGACTAGTGCAATATTAAGTTTATACAGTTTAGTCATTAGAAGCTGATAACACATCTGTAAATACCTCTACCAAGACAGTTATGTTTCACCCTTTTTTGGTTTTATTACATAAAAACAACAGATTTCCATGAAATTTGGTTGGATGTGTTATGGGTCAGGAAAGAGTCCATAAAAAGTTGCTTCTGATCCGGATCATGGGACAGATCCAGGATTTGTTTCTTTATCTTTCTTAGATAGTTTTTAGATAGACCGTTTATCAAAACTTTCAGTCTTTGTAGGGAATAATTCATGAATCCTGTTAGAAAAAAAATTAGGCACGTTTAGGAAACCGATACATGGGACTGAAGGTGGAGGTATGCACTCTACTGCGTGCCATGCTAGTTTAATTATGCAGACCAGACGTTAGAAAACACAACTCGGAGACGTCTCATGCAACAATTGAGGTAATGAATCCAGTGAATCTGCATTTTGTACCTGCTGACCTCCATCTTTGATCAGATTGACTGGAACCTGGTCGTACTCTATTCCTTTAAGAGCAAAAGCTGTTGCACAAAAAAGTTAATCATCATCTTGTCGACAACAAAACTGATTTAAGATGGAGCTGGTTAATATATCAGTTGATATCAATAATTACATCATTATTATAAATTCTTGTGGGTTTTTAGACTGATTTTTTTCCTCCTGAATAAAGGTTGTGATTTTAAGCTTTTCCTTATGAGCAGAGAATGAACGTTGATAAACAGTCAAACATTTCACTAATCTGATCAATGATGTTATACCTCCTCGTTGTGTTTGCTCGATTCTCCACATATATAATATATATTTAAAGAACTCACCGATGCGAACCCTCCAGGAGCAGGAGCTTCTGAAGTATCCATGAAGAACAGGCTGCACAGAAAGCCACATAAAAACACAGTCAGTCCATTAGACAGCACACTTCCCCCTTCCTCTTGACATTGTTAACTTGTCCTGTCTTTGCAGTTGTTCACCTTGGCTGGAGTTGCCATGGCTGCTTGGCTCTAGATTTCACACAGTTGAAACTAATGCAACAGTTTTTCTACATCGTCCTCATCCTGCAGCAGCCAATAGGAAGTGATCCTAAACCCCCTCCTACCTAATCTTTGCTCCATGACTCAGCAACATTTGGGGTTTCATATGGTTCCCATTAGACATCTGGCACACACACATACGCACGCACACACACACACACACTAAGCAAAGAGTGTTAATACACTACCTTGGCGAGGCAAACTGGGGACAGGTGCATTACTGTGGCTGTGACAACGTTGTCACTTTTATTTAAAGGATGAATTGCAACGGTTCGTCGCTTACGATCAACAGCACAACACTAAAGTCTCAGTGAGATGCTCTGCAGACATTTGGTCACAGTTCAGCCTTTGGTTGCATAACTTCCTGGTCACAAATAAAAATAATGAGTTCCTCCAATGGTTGCTCGACTCTACACAGTGTGGGCGGGATGATACGGAGCTCCAGCTTAGGGATTGGACAGAAGGCGTCCGCAGCGATCCAATCGGGCTGCGCTAGTCATGGGAGGGTGCGGGCGCGGAGCGAATCGCCGGCCTCAGCTCCCCCCCACACCCAGAGCCCGCCCCCACAGGAGGTGCGACCCTGTCAGGGAGAATACAAGTGAAAGTTGTCTTCCGCCGTCGTACCTGCAGCTGGCGAAGATCTAGTCCGTCTGGGCCACTTCACATCTGCACCATGGCGTCAACAGCGTTAAGATCAGTGCTCAGGACCAAGGTAAACTTCCCATAAACATTGTTTAAGTGGGATTGACTCCACACACATGGGACTAACTTCAGTTGTCTCCTCTTTACTCAGCTTGACTTTGTCCCTGTCATAACTCTGTGGTTGCTCATTAATCTTTCAGGCCTCCAGGCTGCAGCAGAGATAAGCTGCTTGTGTGCAAACCTACAATTGCAGCTCTTCTGTCGTTATTAATATTGTTAATATTCATTGCATGTATTAATGATCTGTATGTTTTGCCCCAGGTCCCACTTAAAGTTGGCCGTATGTGCTACTCCTCCTCCTCCTCAGTGGTAAGTGGAAAACAGGACAGCTGTCAGTGTGCTGTCACAGTTTACAACAAACGTGGTGGATGATTAAATGCAGTTGTTGTGGTCTCGTGTCCCCGCAGCCGACCACCAAGCTGTTCATCGATGGGAAGTTCGTCGAGTCCAAGACCTCAGAATGGCTGGATATTCATAATCCTGTAAGTGTGTCACCAGGTTTGGATCAGTAAACACCACTCATCCTCTTCTCACACATGCATATCCTGGTCTACATGGTTGGTTTTAGCGTGATGCTGCACTGTCATTGGCTCTGACGGGTCATCTGACAGCAAAATCGACAGAAGTTGCTTGTCATGTTGCATAATGTGTAACGACACTGCGTCTACGAACCTGGTTGTGTTGCTGAACGGCCCAAAGCAAATTTGAGCAAAATGTAGAGAATGACCTTCAGGTTCAAAAGGTTCCAAACGCACAAGTGTGTTCCCTGGAGTGAAAGGAGAAGATACATGTCAGGTCACGTGTCAATTCAATCGATTAATGAATATATCTGTTATTGCCAATCAGTGAGATGACATTATTTAAACCGAAGCAATTATACATTAACTAGTAATTAATAAATGTGTTGTGAAGGAGTCAGTGTGGAAATCCATTATCTGTTTTTGCTAACCTTTGACCTGTAGATTTATGAAACCGCGCATAACTCATTCGAACACCTGTAAGGAGTCAACGGGCCTCAATAGCTTCAGCTGCACCAAACAAGCCCTGAATAACGAATTCCTCGTTTTATGGTTCTGAAGTTGTAAATGGACTCCTTCGATGGCCTGACTTTGAAATCACTCCTCTGCAGGCTACCAACGAGGTGATCGCCCGCGTCCCCAAAGCCACGCAGGAGGAGATGTTGGCTGCCGTGGACTCGTGCTCCAGAGCATTCCTGTCCTGGTCTGAGACCTCCATCTTGTCTCGGCAGCAGGTCTTTCTCCGCTATCAGCAGATTATCAAGGACAACATTGTAAGTCAAAGGGATCAGAGGGTGTAAGGTGCACAGCTGAAAAATACAGTTTCCCTTTTAGCATTGACTGCAGAGCCTGCTTTGTTTGATTTAAAATACAAATTGTCAGTTTATATTTAACCCGGAGTTACCGAGGTTGTCTTGTGTTTCCAGAAAGAACTTGCCAAGTCCATCACGGTGGAACAGGGAAAGACCCTTGCAGATGCAGAGGGGGATGTGTTCAGGGGATTGCGTAAGTTTAAGTTGCTCCCATGCTCGGCACAGAGATACATTTACAGAGGGCAACAATTAGGTAAACATTTGCACGTTATGTAGGCTTTTAGTTTGTGGTTGGAGGAAGGGTTAATAAGTTATACCAGCTCTGACCAAAGGGTGGTTAACTTGATGAGCCCTTTGAACCGTAGCATCCTATCTTTAAAGTTCAATAGCTGCATTGTGGAATCTAGTTTAGACATTTATTCATTCAGCTTTTCTCCTGTAGCAAAAGGTTGTTAAACAGGATGACTGTGTTTTCTTGTTTGTGTGCAGTTTTAAATATTTAGCTTTTTATTTGTTTTTGTATTTTTATATAACTGCAGTATGACACATACAAATTGAACCAGACTAACTAGTGTGGTCGACACTCTGTGTTTCCTCTGCAGAGGTTGTGGAGCACGCCTGCAGCATCACCTCCCTGATGCTCGGGGAAACCCTGCCCTCCATCACCAAGGACATGGACACCTACACCTACCGCCTGCCCATCGGGGTGTGTGCGGGCATCACCCCCTTCAACTTCCCCGCCATGATCCCTCTGTGGATGTTCCCCATGGGCATGGTGAGTGGCAACACGTACCTGCTGAAGCCGTCGGAGCGAGTCCCGGCCTGCGCCATGCTGCTCGTCAAGATGATGCAGGACGCTGGCGCTCCGGACGGGACGCTCAACGTGATCCACGGCCAACACGCCGGTGAGAGCTGGACTCTGTGCCCTCTGCTCATCTGTTGTCCTATGTCTGAACTTTATCTTCAGTGCAGAGACAAGTTAGTATATATGATGGAACTGATTTATGCAGGTGCAGGTTAAGAAGGTCACATTCACTAACTGTCCGATAACGTGACATTTACAATATCTATCTTGGAAATTCACAACCATTCAAAACATCCACTGCTTTTTTGTGCAGTGTGCAATCAAACAGGCTGACGGCTGCCTGTTAAGCTGGCACATATCAATACAGATCATGCTTTGATTGTATTGTGCTGTTTTCATATGCTATTACTAAAGCAATTCATTTATTTAAGTCATTTATCAAGGGAAAATCACAAATCTTCTGTAACCAGCTTCTCCACTGTGATGATTTTCTGCCTTTTTCCCATCTTTCATGATAGAAAACTAAATATCGTATTTTTCACTGTTTTTAAACAAAACAATTGACTTTTCTAGGAAATATTCCACATCCAAAGTATTTATCTGATACATTCCTACCTTTATGTTGAAATACCTAATTCAATCAAGATTATTCCTGACTGATTTATTCACATTCAACAGTTTTTAATATTAAAACTGCTTTCACAATTTATTTGATGGAAGAGCAAGTTCATTTGAGCCTTTTTGAATCTCAGCTTTTCTAATTCATAACAACCAGGAATCCTTTACTCTGACAGCTGATACATTTTTCATTCCTTGAGTTGATTTACTATTTATCGCAGTACCACACAGCATCATTTATGATTGAATGTAGCTGATATAATTGATGGATATTTAAATGAACACTTTTCTTCAACTGTCTTTCTGGCACAGCCGTGAATTTCATCTGCGACCATCCTGCCATCAAGGCGATCAGCTTTGTCGGCTCAAATCAAGCTGGGGAGTATATTTACGAGAGGGGCTCTAAAAATGGCAAGAGGGTCCAGTCCAACATGGTGAGTATCAATTTATAGCGCTGCAACTGTTGTGCTGCAGATATCCAGCAGGTGGCGGCCTTGGCCAATAGATTGTTGCTGTATCCTGGAACCTGTGGCTGTTGAAGAGAGAAATTGCAAATGAAAAAAGTAGGAAAATCCAGCCTGTGAATTACAAACGTTCTGTCTTTTTTGTTTTTACTTCTATCCGTCAGTCCTTTCGACCACAAGTTTACTATTTGACATTTGTCGGTCGTTTGTTTTCATGATTCCCTGATATTATCTTCTCTCGCTTGTGACCAACCAGTCGCTCTAATGTGCAGATTCAAGCTGCCGAGGGCTAACCACTTCTCATGTGCCACAGGGCGCCAAGAACCATGGTGTGGTGATGCCTGATGCCAACAAGGAGAACACTCTGAACCAGCTTGTGGGCGCAGCGTTCGGGGCAGCGGGGCAGCGCTGCATGGCTCTGTCCACGGCCATCCTGGTGGGCGAAGCGCGGGCCTGGCTGCCGGAGCTGGTGGAGCGTGCCAAGGCTCTGCGCGTGAACGCAGGTACCGCACCCCGGCACCCCACCCCTTTACCTCCCGTCTCTTTCTCCTGAGCTCTCTTTCTCCCCGAGGGCCTTTGGGGTTAGTCATCCCGGGGCCACCCAAGCGGCCCTAACCACACCTCTCTCCTTTTGCCTTATTGTAACGTCACATTGGACTAAGCTGGGAGCGAACGGCTGGTTGAGTCAGCCATGCTGCAAATTTGTGGTCAGATCTGCGGCCCAGACCTAAATAGTGATTCAGAGCATCAAATCCTGACGTGAAGCAAAATAGAGAATGATTCTCCCCGTTTGCAATGATATGGACTCTAATTTGTGCAGTACACAGGAAACCCCTAAGTATCCATCTCTGAGGGAGTGCCTCAGGGTGCCCCTCGCCCTGGCTTTGTGTGTGTTTGTGGTAAAAGAAGCATCCGAATGTCTGCGCCCTTAATGTGCTCACATCGAGCGATCACCATGGCGTGTAACCTTATAGCCGGTTGTTTCGGGGGGCCCTGCTGTAGGAGACCAGCCCGGTGCCGATGTGGGGCCTCTGATATCTCCCCAGGCCAAGGAGAGAGTCTGCAGTTTGGTCCAGAGTGGCGTGGACGAGGGCGCGAAGCTGCTCCTGGACGGCCGCGGCGTCAAGGTCAAGGGTTACGAGAACGGCAACTTTGTGGGTCCCACCATCATCGGCAATGTCACAGTATGTGGGTTTACATGTGCCGCCCTAAACTCTTTTTTGCATCAGAGTACCATTTTGAATATATAAATCCATTGGGTTCATGTTTGTGCTCTTACAGCCGGAGATGAGGTGCTACACGGAGGAGATCTTCGGGCCCGTGTTGGTCGTTCTCGAGGCAGAAACCCTGGATGACGCCATCGGTTTAGTCAACGGGAACCCCTATGGCAACGGCACGGCCATCTTCACCACAAACGGGGCCACGGCACGTAAATACACTCACGAGGTGGACGTGGGCCAGGTGAGTGGCTGCAGCCTCCAAATGTGTTCCCCTGTTTTGGAGACATTCACATCCCTCTGTCATGTCGATGCAGCATCTCCCGCCGAGAGCACATCACATTTCTGTTTGACAACCGTATTACAAAAACAAACACTTTCCAGGTTAAGTATAGCCATGTTTGCCCTTGACCTAAAATACACAGGTTCGGTAAGCCCCTTCCCTCCACCTTCCCAACAGACAAGACTACAAATAGCTAGAGCAAATATGTATCTGTTCGCTGAAAACAGGGGGACATAGAAACAATTTTTACCACGTAGCACTCGAGCAGGGGAAATCTTAAATTAATCTCAGAAGGGATCCCGGGGTCCTGTTTATCATTTATGCATAAACAGGTCCAACTTTTCTCCCTGTTTGTTTGCCTGTGGAGCCTAGTTATGCCCTGTGTTTGCTGTTCACATGTCGGGGAATGCTGTGCAGGCCATGTGCTGTGCTCCTCTCCAAACCTCCATGCAACAAACATCTTCTTTTGCCTTTTTTTTTTTTCTCCCCCCTGCACCTTTGCCAACAGGCCTCAGTGCGTCCAAACTTACTCCCGCTGTTTCAAACACTCTAAACCAACCGCGCCATGCCTCTGCTGCCTCCATAACAAAGTGTTTTATTTAGTTTGTCTCCCCTATCATAAGAGCAATGCTGTGCTTTCAAAACGGCAGATATAAGCCGCAGGTTGAGCCATGTTTATTGTGCTCATGTAAGCTTGTTTTTTTAAACGGCATAGATGCTCCACATCTCTCATCAGCCACATTTTACTCGCGCTAGCAATTTGGGCTCCTGGGGAATTGCTTTACAAACTTGCTTTTATGGAAATGAGAGGGACACTACTTGTTTTCTGCAGGTCGGAGTCAATGTGCCCATCCCTGTTCCTCTGCCAATGTTCTCCTTTACCGGTTCAAGAGGATCCTTCAGAGGGGACATGAACTTCTATGGAAAACAAGTACGATCTTGATAAAGGCACACAAGCGTCAACACCACAGTGATGCTCGGTGACGTTAAATGTCTTTTTCTTCCACTCCCTGCAGGGCATCCAGTTCTACACACAGATCAAAACTGTGACCTCACAATGGAAAGCTGAAGACGCCACATCGAAAAGTCCCGCGGTTACCATGCCAACTATGGGACGCTAAATACTCCATCCAAGTGCCGGAACAGTTTAATAACCCTTCGTCCACACACAGATCAGATTTGTAATTATTATTCAACGTGAATAGTTCATAAACACAAAATACTCACAACTTCGATAGAGTTTATTAGATGTTAGATGTGTACATTTCGATATTCTGTATATGTTAAACACAGTGGCCAAGATTTTAACAATGCAAAACGATCTGTACAGATGTTTGAATGGATCCATGTCATCTCCTAAAATACAAAGCTGCCATGGTTGTCATGGATACACTGTATTTTATTCCAACGATAATTTTAATGATGCGTTTTGCAGGAAGTGGTAAGAAAGACGTTTTGTGATATGTTCCTTTTTAAACCGAGTATAACAGAATTCAAAGAGTCAACTCACACCATAGATATACACGCATGGAAATAATGGAAATTATAAAGAACACAAACAAAACACTTGTATTCTACAAAAAACACATGATTGACACTCGTGTGGGAAGTGCACAGATCAAGAGGCAAACAATCCAGAGTGTGATGTGCAATGTAGAGGCCACACGGAGGTCATGTGGTGTGTATATCCGGCAGGCTGTTTGGGTTCGAGGGCAGAGCGGACTCAGGCGCCTGGGTGATGAAGGTCGCCGGCGAGAGCTCCTCTCTAATTCTGGAAGACAGTCATCGTTAAGCAACGCTAAAACGCGGGGTCTCGATAAATCACACGTAAGCACCCATGTTCTCACAGCAAATGCTTTTTCAGCTAAACATGGAATGTGGGACTAATAAATCAGGGCAGCCTTCGTAATTGCAAGGATGAGTAGGACTTTTATCATCGCCGAATTCCTTCAGTGTCTTACCCGGCAGCATCGCTCTCCAGGAGGCTCTTCTTCTCAGAGGAGGCAGACAAAGCCAGATGTTGGCCGACTTTCCTATCAGACAAATGCAGAGTTGCAGTTAAACACAGAACCTCGTAGAGAAAAGCCGTGTTTAGCACTCTGGTGTGTGTTTCCTGAGGCCTGCAGCATGTTCTGGAAAGGGGGTCAGTCAGGGTCAGCACCAGGCGCATGCTGACTGACGCGCCGGAGACGCCAAATGTTCGCTGTTATTCTGCTGGACTAGGTGCCAGACCACTGTTAACATGAATACATATCTCCCCTTGCCTGCTGTGATCCCATACATCCAGATCCCCTGCACACTCCTCTGAAAAGCATGTTACCAGCTGCTCGGTGACCACAAGTGTTCAAAGAACAAAATAAACTGCTGGTGCACGTGAAGAGGGGCCAATAGGCTGAAAGCAAATGGACGTGACCAGATGTTTGTTTCCAAGCACACGACTCTGCGGCCGGGCCTATTTTTACTATTGTGCCCAGACTCTTTCTTCATTCTTTTTAAGCAGCTGGATGGAAAAGAAAATTGGTCGAAAAACCTAACTGATGTTTTATGGTATCCTCTCTCTGCAGAGAAAATGGCTGTTTAAAACATTAAATAGAGGGAGGAGTCACCACGAGTTCAGCCTGAACTGCTGCACTTTGTTCTTCAGAATTAATTGATGCAGAAGCAGAAGGATAATAAATTGATGTTAATGTCATTACCGAGGATGAATACACAGTGAGTGATGAACGAGCAGCCATCAAGCTTTTCTAAGTCAAACCAACAATTACTGAGGAGTTTTATTACCTTTCCCGCTGCCCATTCATTTTAGCAAAGAGAAGCCTGAGCACTTGTTCCCTCTGCTCCCAAGTGAGTTCTGAGATCTCCACTTCGCTGCCTGGTTGATGAGTCCTAAAAATAACAGGAAGATGAAATCAAAATGAATATTCCCCCTCTGCTAATGTACATATTTATTACATCTATAAACTGTATGAAGAGTGCTGAGGGGAGATGACCTCTGACTGTGCTGCAGGTGTCTTGCCTCCAATAAACACGAGGAATTAAAAATATCACAAAGACATACACAGAAGCCCAAGTCATGGAAAGGATGGGAAGGGGGACCCACCACGTCGCGGCGGCCTCCATGTCTGAATAGACAGTGTTGGTACTGTGGGGGGTTTTACGGAAGGTGCGGATGGGTGGGAACTTTAGTTTTCCTGCTGTGGCTTCTCTGAGCCTCCAGTGATAAGCCTGGAGAGCCTCCTTCTTGTACTGCAGCCTGCTGGCCTCGATCTCCTGCTTCACCTGAGCCAGTGACTCGTGGAAGAACTCCTCCAGCTCTGTACGCTGTGCCACTATAGTGCTCGCCAGCCCCTTGATGTGCCCCAGTTCTCTCTCCCGCATGCCCAGCACCTTCTTGAGCTTCTCCAGCTCGATCTGCCCAGCCTGCTGTCTGACCAGCATCATCTCCTCCTTTTCCTCTTGCTGGAGTTCCCTGCCCTTCAGGTCGTGAGCCTTCTCCAGGGCCATGACCTTGGCCCTTAGTTTAGATACCTCATCTTTCTGGGCCGCCATCTGAGCTGCATTCTTCTTTACCATCAACTCGCAGGTTTTCTTGGTGAGAAGAGACAAGAGCACATTAGTAAGACGGAGGACACCAGGCCAACCTTTGGAAGTCCTTTCGTTTTCAGGCCAGTATAGACGTGTACTATAGCCTGTGTTGCTGACTGAACGGCCAAAGCTTCAACAAGGTGGATTAACCGCCTTGATCGACTGTCATCATTAGAGGTAAGATTAATGTGCCCAATATTTATTTGTCTTAAAAGAGTCAGTGCCAGAAACCTGCAAAGGAGAAGCCACTGAATTTGAACCCGTCCGCCAGTGGAAACTCGCCACAACCACTGACCACTGAGAGGCTGGGTAGTGGCCGGGAGGTGGAGGGGGAAGGGTAGGAGTGGGACCACAAGCAAAATACACAAGGTCGGCAAAAGTAAACAACACAAAGGAAAAAACCACCTGAAATATATTCTGGACGGATCTGACAAGTGTTTCATAACTGAAATGAGTGAAAATGACTCTGACATGAATGGTCCCTGTCCAAGGACTGTGTGCCCTAATAGTAGCTTCGCTGTTAGCTGTCCGATGCTTCAAATACACACCTTGTCCAGGGCCAGCGAGGCATTTTGCCTTCCCAGCGAGTCTGTCAGTTTCTGCAGGTCCTCCGCCTCCTTTATGTGATATTTCAGAGCTTCGTTGAGACGCACATTCTCCTTGAACACAGAGCGAGATGCGTCGTCCAACTGCCTAAACAGTTTAGAGGGCAAACAAATTAGCCACAGAGAAGTCTGTCCACAAGTGATGACGCATCATTATGAATCTTTACATTCTACCTGACACAGTTTTGGATTTGTGTCAACGCGCAGAGAACGTCCCAAGTCTGACAAAACAGATGTATTATAACGAGAAAGGGCCCCTTATACCTCCATGTACCTCCGCCATGATTTGAATCACCAATGCACCAATTGCACACACACATAAATATAAGTCCCTTAAACATGACTGTTCTTTTTCATCAAGATCCATGAGTTATTCTCAGAGAAATCATCCAAAATGTCTCACAATGATAAAGGAAGTAATGTGTAATCCTGCTAACTAACAGCCAGACCAAAAAACAAACGCAGACAAAAGAAGAACTTCCTTGGCAGAGGTAAAGATTTCCGGACATTGTTTTTAGTAAATATGGACGGTCACTGATGCCTAGTGTTTGGAGCTTGGTATGGAGGGCCTGCTCTCTCACTGACCTGCACACGCAGACATACAGGTCAACTACACATGGACCTAGATTTGTTTAATATAAGAACCGGATTAAGCAGAATGAGTAAGTAGCCGTAGTAATGATACCCATCCCAGGTAATGTCAAGACCTTCAGATCGCAGCATATTGCACATTATCGCTCTCAATTGAAGTCCTCACACAGAAAGTTGTATTTACTGCTGTACAACCAATATGACGAGATGGGCCAGCCTGGCTGTGGCTAGCTGGTAAGCATGCTAACTTCATTATTAATAATAATAATAATCATAATAGATGAGAAGGATGTATTAACGGAGAAAGGTACGGAGACAAGAGCAGATTATATCAGATCCGGTTATATGCATTTTTTAAAAGATGAGTTTTAAGTAGTTTTTTTAATGTCCCAGGGTAAGGGTTAGGGTAAGGGTTAGGGTAAGGGTTAAGGCTAACCCTGGCATTGCGATTCTCGATTGTGAGAGAGTTCCACAGGGCGGGAGGGCTGCCACACTCAAATCTTGGTCTCCTAAAATCTGCAGTCTGGTATTGGGGAACGTGAGCAGACTCCACAGTATAGGCAGTAGGAGGAAAACAATAGTTAACATTGCATGTTGTTTTCTACTGCTCTTGACAGCTCTCGGGCCAGTAAAGAAATAGTCCAGAATTTTCAAAGGTTTCTGCTGCAGCTGTTAACGCTAACGTTGGCTCTGCAGCGAGGGTCAAAACCTACTCTAGCACCTTTAAAGTTAAATCAGTGACACTTAGACCAACGCGACAGGACCACACCAGTATCAATGTTGATGTTTTATGAGCTGTAAAGAAATGACTAAACACTGCAGAGGCGAATATACATCCAATGGCCTCAAAAGTAATAAACTCTGCTCCTCCCTTCAGGACGCTGTGGGACGGCCTCGGATGTGATCGTTGGCTTTGGTGATGTACACTATCGTGAACAGGACGAACTGGTGCGGTCGAGAAAATAACATTAGCTCTAGTTATATATACATTTTTCAATAAATAAACAATCGTGACAGTAGATTGTGTATTTTTCGAGCACATCAAAGTGCAGTTGAAAGAATAAAATTAGATTGTGACCGGAAAAGTGGGAACACACTCACACAATGGCTTCATTGTGGGCCCGGTCCGCCGCCACGGCTATCGCTTCCTCGGCTTCCCTCTCCAGACGAGCCTTCGGGGAAATTCAGAAAAATGCTGCTTCACTGTTCTACCTGAACATTATTTCATCATCATTTCACCACAGCAGCCAGTATGGACCCACTCTCTGGTTTCTCAACCACTTAGCCTCAGGGCTGGTGCAGTATCTTCTTTTTATAAGCAAAATAAAAAAATGTTTTTTCACAAGCCTTTGATTAGTGAGTCTTTGAAGGAAGAGTTGCCCTCTATATTATTTAGTGCTGAATCAATATTATTCTCACGTTAATTTTTTAAACTATGTATTTGGTTTTTATGACTATCCATTTTGTATTCTATGTTTTGATTCAGTTTCACTTTTTTTTTTTAATCATTTATATTTCATGTAGTTTCTTTATGCTTCTATACATGAGATATTTTCTTCTGTAATATATTATCATCTCATATCTTTAACCTTGTCATTTATTTGTTGTAAATCTTTGCTTTTGATCAAGGAGCACATTGAGTCTATGCTTTTCATATGAAATGTGCTATAAAAATAAACTTGACTTGTTATCATATGTTATTATCTCCAATTTAAACATAAGTGGGATAATTTCAGATCTCTCTTCTCCTGGAACTTACCTTTTCTTTGAAGAATCTGCACTCCATTTTGTTCAGGTTTTCCCTGTGCCCTTTGTCAGCACTATCCATGCGCTCTCTGATCTACAAGATCAAAAAAAGGGACATGGATACAGGTAGAATTTGAACCCAACAACCTGACATCCTCTCTTTATTAAGCAGCATTTTGTCTCGGTCAGGATTTCCCTCACATCGCTCAGCTCCCGCTCCATCTGGGCTTTCCTCGTCTGAAACTCCTTGATTCTCCTCGTTCCATCCTGGATCATGTTAAAGTCACTGGACCTCTTTCTGAACAGTTCCTTCATCTCGCTGAGTTGGAACATGTAATCTTCAGCCTGTTGAAACCAATGGTATAATTAGATGCACACAATAAAAAATGTTCAAACACATTAAATGCAGACTGCAGCTATAATGGTGGCGCTCAGTGCACATATATCCACCAAGGCCAAACAATCCTACACACGATTGTCTAGTTCTCAGAATAGAAACATAAGAGAGAAAGAAGGAGTTGTCTGAAAATGATTTATTAGTCAGTGGACACGAAAACCAATGTAACATATATGTTACTCTGTAAGTATGTGTAACCACTCTAAAGAAATAAACTTAACACAGTTTTATATAGCAACACATATAGGTCAACTAGAAAGGCTACAATTAACAATAATAAACAAAAGTTGTGGAACAATTTAAAGAAATCTGAAAAATGCTCAGCAGTTGGAGACGCACAGAATTGAACATAGTTGTAAATATCAGCCAACTAAACTTGATGTATTAATGTGGATTAATCCCTGAAAAATCACAAAACATTTTGAAAAATGCATCCACACCCAACTTGAATGCCTTCTTGCCTATAAACTTAAACAAATTCGTGCCCTGAGATGTGAATATGCTGAATCTGTGGGCAGGGGACATGATTTTGCCTTTTGGTTTCCGTTACTAGTTTGATTAACCACATTTGAGCAGGCTCCGCTTCCCCAAAGGGAAACTCTCCATGTGGACTAAACATGGACCAAAATGCATCAGTTATTAAATCGATCTGCATCGAAAAGGAAATACATGTTAAAAGAGGTTAGCCAAAATTTTGTCTGAACCTAAAACACCTAAAAAAAATGAATGCTGTTTTTGTTTTGTGTGGAGAAATGTTCGCCTTGTGTTATATAAAATAAACTGGTCAACTGTGAACCGTGTACAGTGACCGGAAGATGGAGTCGTGGCTCAGATATCCGCATTCCCCAAAATATTGGTGAATGCCCCCAGAGGCTAATTCATCGTCAGACATTAGCAGATGGGCTCAATGTTTGCCTCATCCCAGACCCAGGGCCCATTCTGCAACCCAAGTCAGGTGGAAATTTGTTAAGTAGTGTTTGTGTAAACCTGCTCCGAAACAAAGCAACAAAACAGGGTGACAACATAACCCTCTGTAGGTGAAACAAACAAACATCCAAAGATCTCTTTAGATCTGGAGCTGCTGCCTAATTTCTCATAAATGGAGTTTGTATCAATTACAGGGAAGAAGAAGACTTCAGGCAAAAAGTTCACACCGGCTGTAGTCTTTTTTTAAAACCAGTGTAACTCCTGTTCGGTGAGACTAAATGCCTCAAGATTCTGCTGTGGAGGAGCCAGCCTGAGCACCGATGTGACAAAGTGACCAAAGTCATGAGAGACTTAGCAAAACACGAACCCACAGACACGAACATGACTACTAAATGAGAGGGTATCAACCATCTGATTATAGCCGTAGGCCTAATCGTTATTCCTCAGATTCCTTCGTCGTCATTGATGCAACAGGCTGCAGTATTTGCTGCTTTGCATCAAATACTCTGGGATCTGTCAAATCGTGACCTTAAAAACACTTCCACCATTGAAGAGCGACGACATCCTCCTTGTCCTCTTGCTACAAGGTAACTGCAGTTGCAAAAGTCTTAATGGCATAATAATTATTCGGGTGACTGAATATCCTCAGAGCGTCATCGCGTCTCTCCTTAGACGGAAGCCTCCACGTTCCCCCGACTTCCTCTGATGGAGGGATTTCCATTAGCTAAAGACCACTTTCAGGAGGAGCCCTTTTATCACCTCTCAATGAGAGCAGGGCCGCGAACAGCTCGTCATGTCTTGAATTCAAGTCTCTGAAGTCGACCACAGGTCACTGTGTGTTCTCCCCCTCCAGAGGACACATGTGACAGTTCCATACATGTCTAAAATAGGGATGTTTTAAGTCGGTCCAGCCCAGGCCTCTTATTTCTTCATCAGATGCTTATTGGACTCCTATTTTACCAGCATGAAGTAAGGGCTGTAGGATTGAAAACAGCTGCGAGCAAAGAGAAGTGTTTTTTTGGTACCTGCTTTGCCGAGTAAAGCCACTTGAATTGTGTCATGTCAGTGTGATAGTTTGATCTGGTGGCCAGCAAAGATAAAACGAGTCAAAATAATTGTCTCCGGAGAGGATTGTGTAACTTCAAGTGGTGTATCAGAGTCAGGATGTGTGCGACATATGAGGTAGTTAGGGTTGACACATCGAGACCAGCAGGGTGACTGCCTTTCAACCAAGCACTTTTCAATTATACTGTTTTTTTGTGGCCTCTGACATGAATCAAAATAACGTTCGACCATGTAGCAGGGCATGTGAGGCCTTGTTTTTTCTGCTTTATGGTCACTCTGTTTGGTTGTTGTTTTCTTACATAATAAAACGTGAACATAATTACACACAGGACAGCTGTTAAAACACAGCGCAGCACTTTTTTCACGTGCTGCAGGTTTTAAATCACGGCAATGCTGTGATCTATGAATAATCACCATGAATGCGCTGGATGGGGCATATTTTTTGGGAACAACATGAAAGCTCGGGGTGCGTTTCTTCTCTTGTGGCCTTGTTTTAAAATGAACTCACCAGTTTGTTTTGCTCCTCACGTGCATGGGCCTCTTGACTCTTGAGGCTTTTCTGCAGCAAACTGATCTGCAGAGACAAAAGAGAATAAAACACATAATGAACGTCTGAGCCCATCACCCACTGTCCATTTACACCTTTACTAACTTACTACTGGATTGTGCATTTATGTTGGGGCGGCATAATCAGGAAAAATGTGTTTCGTATTAGAAAAATTCATGTGAACAAGTTGGAACAACTTGCATTTTTTGTTGCACCAGCAACAAAAAATGCTGGTGCAACACTTGCGGGTGTCATCACTTATATGTCAATATAATATCATATTTTTTATTCAAATTGCTTTGTTTTATGTTATTTGACAGATCATTATGTTGATTATGAAATTAGTATTCACCCATGTATGTATGTGGCAGGGCAAGTGTCAATCAGAAGCTCCCCCTTGGAAGTGCATGACAAGGTCAGTGGCATACGATTCTGACAAGGTTAGTGTTAAGGATTTAAATCTGTCACAAATTAAACAATGCTCCATATTGTTATCAAATTATGTTTGTGATGTATTCAAGCAACAAAATATGCATTGAGTTGTTGAAAATATATTTTCCTACTTTAATAAATCTGATTGATAATGTGGGACCACATGATCTGGTTAATCTGAGACAGTCATTGAAGTTCTCCAAAAGGCGGAAATATGCATTTAGGCCACTTTGAAACAAGGTGATTTATGATTTTTAAAGTTACCCAAATTAAAAAGTGACCAGTCCCAGATCATCAAATTCAGGCAGAATTTTCTTGAAAACTGTGCCATCTCTCCTATGAGCATGATAGGAAAGGTACTAATGTGTTGATCCAATGTATAAAACAGATATTGGAATATGTCAGAGAAGTCCAAATTGACTTTGTATGTATTGTCCTACCTTGTTCTCTTTAGCAGCATCCTGTCTCTGCATACAGACACTGATATCGATGCTGTCCTTCTCCAGGCGGTACAGCTGGTTGGTGAGCTCCTGGTTGGCGCGTGCCAGTTTGCCGCAGGCCTCTTGATACTGCACGAGCGACTGATCTGTGACCCTTAACCTCAACTCCCACAGGGCGGCGTTGGCTTTAGCTTTCTCCACCTCAGTCTCCCTGTCTGCCTTCGCCTCCTGTTTCCCGTCTTTCTTCCCTTTGCTGGGACCAAAATAAAAAATTGCAACGTCAGTTTAGTTTCTGTCTTTTACATCGGTGCAGCATTATAAATGTCCAAATATATTTACTCACCCTGCTTTCGCCTTCTTTAGTTTGGAAACTTTCTTCTTCGGCATCTCTGCTCCTTTTACCGGCTAAATCATTAGGGATTTTTTAAAGGTTTGGCCGACGGTAGGAACAGTGAGCTCCTGTATCCTGCTCCCAGTGTTTGTGTAGTGCTGTTGCTACGGAGACGACGGAGCCGATGACAAGGTCACATTTCACTGCCACAGGACCTTTGGTAACCTGTTATATAATTCATACGACTTTGTATACAACTAAGTATGTTTGTCAAGTGTCTGTCTGTTATTGTTATCGTCAATATTATTCTTGTAGCGTGGACTGGGTCGTCCCAGGCCTTATATTATTATATTACATATAATAATATAAATAATACAACAGTAATGATATTAATAATAGGATAAACGACTATGCAAATCTATGGAAATATGTTTCGCTGGTTGAATACAATTTATGGCAGATAATTGATATTCAATTATTTGATTACTGCTGATAAACAGGATGTATAGGACTAGAGTGGAGGCAGGGCCGTCACGACTTGCTAGACAAACCAGGCAATTGCCCCAAGCCCCAAATCTAGAGGGGGCCCCTGAGAACCGCTGATTACATTAGACTATAGCAAGAACTAGTTTGATGAAGGGCTCCCACGGTTCTATTTGCCTGGGCCCCCCAAAGTCCCTTGAAAGGCTCCTTAGGACATGAGACCAGGACAGATGTGAAGACATCCGGACATCAGAAAGTTCTCACATCTTCCGCCGCTAACTAAAAAAACCTCTTCCGACTATACCTTGAACAAAAATGAAACTAACAATTGAGTAGCACTTAAATGGCAATTGCTCATGGCACTCAGTAGTTATGTACTTTTTTGATTCTTGTTGTTCTGGGTTTGCACCCTCATGGTTGAATGCACTTATTGTAAGTCAATTTGGATAAAGGTGTCAGCTAAATGAAAAATGCAAATGTAAGATGGCCACAATTATCCCTAGCAGATACAGGAACATTTACAATCTGGGCAAAATTATCTTTATTATGTCAAAACTTTCTGTATCAGTATGAAGTTATGACACAAGTTTTTCATCCAATCTGATGCCGGCCTCAATTTTATGTCCATTTAAAGTAGTAGTATACAAACAATTGCTTTGAACCATCAGTCAGCTGGAGTCACTGTACTGAGCATGTCATTCTGAAAATGTATTCACCCTGGAGGCAGCTGGGGGTGGTCTGCACCACAGAGTTATTACGAGATTAGACGCCATTTTAAATAGTAACAGACAAACATGACTTCACATGAGCAGCCACACCAACACCCCCTTTCCCACTCTATATGTTATACTGTAGTTATGCAACCCTAACAACCAGCGTATCAGGCTCGGCCTGTGTGAGCAAAGAATCTTTGCTGATCTCATTTAATTTTTTTAACAAAACCTACGATATTTAAATGCTTCAACCCCAGGCCATTTCTGGATTTGAAATTATGTGGGTGAAATAAAACTTGCCCAGAAGTCACAGGAGGGCTTACGCGCAATTGGAAACCTAGAGCTTGTTAGAGGTTTGGGTTTTGTGAAACACAGGGTCCGAGATCGAGAGAGGACAGGGCGCATTCTGTATATAAATTATAAGAAGGCGCGAGTTGTGGTCCAAGTAAAAATCCACAAAACATCCAAATTTGTTGCGTCAATTACAAGCATATGAAACACGAACAAGCAGAAAATCCCAACATTTGAAAACCTGCGAACCAAACATTTTTACAACTATAATTTAGAAAAACATGGCACTGAAAACCTGCGACCAGCAGAACGCGTTTACATAGACACCCTTTTTGTCAAGATTCCAGTTTCAAGAAATGTATTATCAACGTGCAAGAACAACAGACTTATAAACGAATATGAAGAAATAAAGTAAATAATGTAACTATATAATAATATATAAATAAGAGCTGAAGAAGTATAGAAATCTTCAATAAAATATAAGTCAACACGAGTCAAGGTATCAAGGGTGCACACCGTTAAGGATAGGTTGCAGTTTTGTTTTTTAATCAATCCACCACTGCACCAGATCATAACATACAGACCTGTTCTGCTCGACAACCCCTATCCTGCCACAGATTGGCTGTATTTGTCTCTTGTCTTGTAATTACAGCCTTCTCATGCCGAGCTCTATCAAACATGATCTGTTTGCACATGATCTCCTCCCACATGATGACATGAGATATGTTTGGCCCCCGTCGGCAGCATTGTCCCGTGTTGTCCTGAAAAGAACTGCGTGTTAGTCGCTGCCATCTCCACATTTATTTTTTCGCTGTAGTTATGGGAAAACCACTAAGATCAACGCAGATGCAGTTGGCTTACATTTTTCGAAGAAGCCCGTCCAACAGAAACAATGTAAAGTAAGCACATGTTATAATTTAGGCCCGAAGATGCAGAATTCTTCCCGGCATCTCGTTCAGCTCTCCGCAGGGGAGCAGAGTCCGATTGGCGTTAATTATTTGATTATTCCGCAAACGAAAAAGTGGCCATTGGAAAAGTGTTGGGTGTGGCTTCTGTAGGCCGAAGCGTATAGGGGCGCTCTCTGCGCTGGCATCATGAACAGAGTTTGAAGACTAAATTTAAAGGTAATTACTATGACAGTGAGAAGAGAAAACTGAAATAACCCCGCGCCTTTCAAAGCTGTCATTATCATTGGAATTGTAATGACAAGGTTTGGGTCTCTTCAATGGCCTTTTTGGGGCAGGACACCCACAAACATGGCATTCCTGAGGGCAACATTGCAGCATATTAATGATATATTGCACGGTGTAGATTACAAAGCTGGGGTCCCTTTTCATGCTTTACGGTTTCAGTTAACTTGAAACAAAACACCAAACCATGTATTGCGTCTACTTCTTGTTTCAGACATCGTGTTTGTAAAGTGCTGAGTCATGTTTTAGAGGGACAGCTTACATATGATGTAAAAAGGCAGCAGCACACATTTGAATGTCCCCCAAACACGATTTGGCAACATTTAGTTTTTTCAGAGGTTTGTCGTTGTTATATGTTTTTGCATCAGCTTGTTCTTGGAGATCCTATTGCATCATATTTAAATGAAACAATTAAGGAGGTGTAGGTTTCAGTCTAAAACATGACTCATGCACCAAATGCCCTGAGGTGCAGCTGTCCAAACACTCAATATGGATAATCCATATTAATTACTGCATTAACCACAGGGGGTGTCTGAACATTAAATGGGACATATTATGAAAATTCCCCTTTTGTAGTGATTCTACACGTTAATTTGGGTATCTGGCATGTCTACCGTCCCAAAAACTCTGGAAAAAAACAACTTCCACGATTTGTTGTGGTTCCTCAATGTCAGAAACGACACGCTAGAGTCCGTCGAATGGGATTACAACCGAAATAAACGTCATAGTCACACCATACCCATTTGGGAGTCTCCCAACATGGCCTTGGACGAGCGAGCTAACGCTGGCTGGGCTCCACCGGCCCGTTTAGCTCGTGAGCTAACGCTAGATATGGAGCCCGTCAGACAGTTAAGTGGCCGCATAAACAAGGGTCCCCCGGGACACCACTAGACGTTGACTCAACAGTGTGGAAGGATGCTGCTGCTGCGCCAGCTCAAGCTCCCATTGCTCCCACTACTCCCACTGCGGGGCTGCGTTTTGGAGCTCTCGCAGCCAGGCTCACCGGGGGTGAGGGGGGCGGGGCACTCAAAACAGGTCAATCTGAGGAGGGCTGATTTGGACAGGGTAAAAAGGTGCTGTTTTAAATGATCCTTGTGTTTTTTTGACCAAAATATGTTACAGACATTTCATTAAGACCCCAAGGAACCATATCAACTGTGGTAAAATGGGCGTAACATGTCCCCTTTAACATCAAGAAAAACTATTTCAAAATTGACCAAACTCTGGACTGGACAATTGCTAAGAGGGTGTTTTTTTTCCCAGAATTCTATGTTAGTCATGGTATCCCACTGTTAACATGCAACCCATAGATGTCAACGGCCTGTAGTCACTGAGAGGTCCTGGCCTTGTACGCTTTGATAGGGGCGAGCGACCATTCTCTGGAACCACAGGATTGGAAAGAAATGGCCACAGTATTTAGAAAAAGGAAGGAGGAAAGAAAGTCAAATATTTTTAGTCCAAATTACAGTGTTGGAACAGTACTTTGCACTGTCGAGTGTCCCGGGAGTGGAGTGGCATGATGGGTGAATGCCGGTGCCAAGCCCCTCCCTCCCCACATTGTCCTCTCTGTGGACTTCCTGCACTCTCCCATGCCCATGGGCAGGACCTCTGCCCTCCCCTTACCCTCTCCGGCCGGGGTGACTGCCTGACAGCTCGGTTTGTGCCTCGGGTCGCTCTCTGCCCGAGGTCAAGCAGTCTGGTGTAAGCACATGTTAGAGGCAGGGCTGGGGCAGGGTCAGCTCCTCACCGATGCTTCAGGCTACCAGGGCCTACTGCTTCTGATCTCCGTCATCTTGCTGTTGATATACAAATATCACAAGCTAGTATAAAAATCTCAGCTCATGCAGAGTCTCTGAGGATGTACCCCTGCCGCTGATGCCTCTGTGACCTGCATCAGTCACAGAAAATAACTTGACTCTGGACTTAACAGGAGCATCAGCTGATACACTACAGTATGAGCTTATGATGCTGTGCCACCCACCCACCAGAGAAACAGCCACTCATGCTTTTCATGCATTCTCTCGTGAAACGTGCCTCGCTTGCCCAACTATTTTTCCCTTGGAAAGCCTGTGGTGAACACAGGGATGAGTGGGAGTGAGATGATTGCTAACATTCTTCTCTTTTATGCCAGCTGGAGTGCAGGTCACATTTGCATTTTTTTACGGTTGCTGAAACTGCTGCTGTGCATTTAACGTGGTGATTATTGCAGGATCGTGGAGCGGAGGTTGAGGGGAACTCTTTTTTTATATATAGATATATACGTCCATGATTCATTCAAGCGACCAAGCATGATTCAGTCGAGGTGGTGCACCGTGAAGCAATCCAAGCAATGGAGAATGAGTCACGTTTTTTCAGACATAAATAAAGGATTTTATTTGGAAATGGCCTTTGATTGAGGGCCCTAAAATATTTGAATAGCATAATTAACATGGTAAACGTTACTAGATATTAGTAAATATTTATGTTTCTGATTTTGAAACAGCAGTAATAATCAATTTCAAAGCTGAAACGACTCAACTCTTAATTTGAGCAGGAGCCGGTTTTGAGTCCTTTGAGTCAGAGAGCTGGAAACAAGTCAGTACAAGTTTTTAAAAACTCCCATAAATGGTATTTTAGGACCATTTCTTTCAAACTTCCTCACCGTCAACCATTCATTTGTACTCCTCCATAAACCCCCTTCTCCTCTCCTGCAGGGATTTCTTGGCTCCAGAGCAAAACATTGAAGATTGAGGAGGGTAAAATCCCAAAATAATCCTCCTCTTCCTCCTCCTCCTCCTCCTCCTACTCTGGTGCTGGTGGGCAGGTAGTGCTGCTCCGGCTCAGCTCCCAGGAGGGGGCTCGGCTGATGGAGCTGGGATGGACCTGCACAGGATTGGTGGATGGCTGCTCCCGGTGTGGCCCCTCGCCAGGCCCTTATGTCTTTATATAGTGTAAACAGATGACCGGACAGTCCTGTGAATGCATCGCATCCACTCTGCCTCTCTCCATCTCCTCTGCTCCCTCTCTCTCTCTCTCTCTCTCTGTGTGCAGGGCCTCTCACCCCAGCATCCACCCAGGCTTCTTCTCCTCCTCCTCTGCTTCTTTTTCTTCTTCTTCATCTTCTTCTCCTCTCTCCGGCTGAGACAAAAAAAGGAAAAGACGATGTCCACTCCGAGATTGCTCCTCGCTGTATGCACGTGGCTCCTGGCCGGGATCCTCGCGGCGGAGGCGACCTACTACCGGCACCACCGCTACTCCCCCTACTTCTACCGCTACCGGGAGCACTCCGCCAACACGGAGAACCTTCTGCCCGAGGCGGCCGACCCGGCGCCCGCGGCCCCGCAGCCGGGCGTGCCCACTTACCCGCACATCCCCGAGGTCTTCCACCCGGCGCCCGAGGTCATCCCGCCGATGCCAGAGGCTCTCCACCCGGTGCCCGAGGTCGTGCACCCGGCGCCCGAGCCCTATCACCGACCCGAGGTGTACCAGTCAGTGATCGAAGCCTCCTCCCCCGTGAACCTGAGCCGGGTGTTCTACGGGATCATGTTCGACGCCGGGAGCACAGGCACCAGGATCCACATCTACAAGTTCATCCAGAAGGACCCAGGTGAGTGCACCTCTCTCTCCCTCTCCCTGAATGAGTGAATGCCTCTCTCCCTCCCTCCCTCTGCACATGCACATGCTGCTGGCTCCCACTCCGTCTAGGTCAATCCCTTTGTGGTGTAGGGACATTGGCAAAGTGCTCAGGGTGATACAGCTTCTGAAAAGACCTTTAATTTGCCTGTGTCTGACTCTGACTGTGTAGGAAGCAAACCTCTGAAACTCAACCAGGATGTAAGTCAAGTGCTACAGTCTAAATACCAGGAAGAAAATCTATGCAATTACATGAATTACAGATCCCTGATCCTTCACTGTGACCCCTCTGGTTTATGATCCATCTCTCTTTTGTTTTAAGTGGAGCTGCCAGTTCTTGACAATGAACTGTACAACGCTGTGAAGCCTGGACTCTCTGCCTATAAGGACAACCCTGAGGAGGTACGTACCTGTGTTTGCACCAGCACTTAATAGTAATTATCATATTAGGGAGTTGTTCGCCGTCTGCAAACCACTAAACCACTGAGGTTTTTTTATCTTGGGGTTGGGCTCCTATAAAGTAAACATGGTGTAATTAGAAAATTACACTCCTGGTGATACTGCCACTACTGCCCACTCCTGTCTGCTGTATTGACTTAATCACCAAATGTTAAATGTCTTAGTTTAGTTATGAAATATTTAGTTTGCCTGTGAGATTTTTTGTCTTGCTGCCTGTACCTGATTGCCATCTTTTTCTTCAGGGTGGCAACACCGTCCGTCAGCTGCTGAAGATCGCCAAGAAGACGGTGCCGGAGGACGAATGGAGGAGGACCCCGGTGGTGCTGAAGGCCACGGCGGGTCTTCGCCTGCTGCCTGAGGAAAAGGCCAAAGCTCTTCTGAAGGAGGTGAGGACCATTTTAGGTTTTTTTCCTCCTCTGCCCTCAGACAGTTTGGCACAGACACCACCCGTCCCGCCAGGGAGCGGGGATGAGAAACCACTAAGTGCTTACAAGTGTCACTGCAAAAAAAGGCAGCTCGTCTTTGCCCATTTGGTGGCTATCATGTTGCAAAAAAACATCTGTTATGGGGTTGTGTGGAGTAACCATATTTGTCATTTAAAGTATTAAATCCAGGCTACTGTTCCAGCCAAGCTTGTGGCTGAGTTATCTGTCAATCTAAAAGACATCTTGTCTTCCACAGTCTGGAGAGTCTGTATCCCAACAATGGGGCTGTATTTGACTATGTGGTTAGGTGTAGTTGTTTTTTAGTAGATCATTCTAAAAGGGAGGATATGCATTCCACAGGTACAAGAGGTGTTCGAAGAGTCTCCCTTCTACGTGCCAGGCAACAGTGTTTCCATCATGAACGGAACAAACGAAGGTGGGTTTTCTTTAAATGCTCCCTCAGCAATTTGCACTCCACATAAAACATTTGTATTTTCTTTGACACAGGTGATATTGTCTGATCAGGTGCTTTAAGAACATGTATCAAACACTTCTCTGCTCTCCTAATTCATTTTACCAGCTCCCTAAATATGGCCAGCGTGAGTCCCACACCCAATAATTTAGCGTGATCCTCCACATCACTCATTTAGACACTTGTGTTACGTTTCATCACACACTATGTGCCGTTCATTATCCTCACTTTACGAGTGCAATAACTTGACATCTGAGACAATTGTAATTATCTGGGTTGGTCCGTGAGCCCACACGCTGATGGACAGACTCTGTAACTTTTAACGTCGCGCCTAATGAAGAATATGACTATAACTCATCCCCTGTTTATTTTGTGGGAGCCGTGATCCCTTCTCTGGTCTGTACTAATGCAAACTCTTCCCCCCATGTGCCCTTTTAGGAATCCTTGCCTGGGTCACGGTGAACTTCCTCACAGGTAAGACATTGCTTGTGTTTCGCTATGGCAGTGTTAGTGGTTAGGAGGCTCATGCCTGAGGCTGCAGTGTACACAGAGGTCCGGCAGTGAAAGACTCTTGTCTCCTGTCTGAGGTTTATGAGTTTGAGTCACTGGCCCCACTCAGGTCACAAACACACATTTTTTTTTTTCCATCGGTTCCATCAAGTCTATTTTACACGACAAACCAATAAGGTGTTTTCCCTCTTGGTTGGGCACTGACGCTATGTGATCGTGCATCATCCTGGCCCCGGTGGTTGTCAACAAAGGAACAAATACTAAATTTAGAGATAAAGACACAAGACCGCACTGTTTCTCCTGTTTGTTGTGCTGATGAGGAAGTTTCCTTCTTCAAGAGTGCTGAGTTGGACTTTGTGCTTATTTCCTACAGGACACTTGTACTCCAACACAAGGAGGACAGTGGGGATTCTGGATTTGGGTGGAGGATCGACACAAATCACATTCCTTCCCAAATCAAGGGTGAATAGCCTATTTCGTGTGTCTCTTTCAAAACGTTCAAACCAATAAACATGACTAAGCTTATTTTGTCTATCCAACAGAAAACGGTCCAGTCTGCACCAACCAGTTACATTGCCAGATTCAACCTGTTCAACAACACGTATCAAGTCTACACACACAGGTCAATAACCCCCAGAAGACGCTTTATTCTCATAGGTTTGGTATTGCTCATGAAACTTAATTTATTAGCATTCGGTCCCAAACTTACAATAAGTGTGTGTCACCCTCACAGTTACCTTGGGAATGGCCTGTATGCGGCTCGACTAGCGACTCTTGGAGCACTAGGAGCTGACGGTAGGGTTTCTAGAACCTTTCATTGCCTCTCTGTTTGCCCCATTTTAATAAATGTAGTCGGTGGAAGATGACGAACGATTCCTTTTTTTGTGTTCCCAGGTCTGGACTGGAGAGTCTTCACCAGTTCCTGCCTGCCGAAAAAGTTCAGAGAAGATGTGCATTTTGGAGGAGACACCTACAAAGTGAGCGGGATTCCAGACGGTAAGATAAAAGCCCTCTGAGGTTTTGAATGCCTTCCCAGAGCCTCGGTTCCAGCGATCCGTGCATTCCTTTCTCGACTGTGGAACACAATAGAGTATATTACAACACATTCTCACACGAGAACACTTTCCTGCTAAAGCTTCTGTAACCTTGGCGCCAAACGCATGTTATGTCATTCTCTCTCCCTCTGTCTCTCTGTCTCCATCTTCTTCCCTCTTGAACAATTATATTGCGCTGAACCTTGTATTTAAACAAGAGAAAACTGTCAGTTGAGTTCACAAATAAGGCAGTCACTCCCATACCACAGTCAAGTGGCCCAAAGATGCTGGGCTTGTCCCAGAGTTGTTATTTTTTTTGTGTAACGAGCGGCTTGATCTGGACCACTCACAATTATGTGGTAAAAATAGTCAGCTCAACAGGGACGTGCTAACTGTCGCTCTTGTCAGCACATGGTTTTGCCGGCACATCAGTGCCAACCATACCCATGGGGCTGTGGGAAACTCGTCCTTCTGGGGCTTCCCTGGTAAATTATCTGGTGAACCCACGGCTACAACCCGTGGCTGACCTCAAACTGAGGCTCCGGCCTCTCCCAGTTGCATTCCATCCATTGCTGCTTCAAGGCACCTTAAACTGACTGTCTCCTCCATGTTTCATTTAGTCAACTTATAGTAAAGTAAAACTACATCTTCTATCTTGTCTTCCAGGCTACGCAGGATATAAGCTGTGCTACTATGAGGTGATGAAAGTCATCAAGGGAGTAGTGCACCAGCCGTATGAGGTGAAGGGCAGCAGCGTCTTCTACGCTTTCTCCTACTACTTCGACAGAGCTGTGGAATCTGGCCTCATTGGTGAGTGGGCACAGACCAAGGCGTCACCTTCCAGCGCCACCATCTGTCATACTAATTATCATGCTTTGCACAAAATCAGTACTCAAATTGCATGTTTGTTTTCCTTTCTGCAAAGATGCCAGTCGAGGTGGTTCGCTTGAAGTGAGGGATTTTAAGAAGAGAGCCAAGGAAGGTAAGAGTTGCTTGTTATGTTCTCCAGGGTTGAATCGACTTGTGTATGAAACCGACAATCTGAGAAGTTAAATATATCCATCAGTCACCCAACCACCCAAACAGACTATGCCCTATACAGCTTGTTTGCGCCCAAAACATTTGGTACAATGGCGCCAAATTGGCACAGCTTATCCTGCCAAAATAGAATTTATTACAATAGTCAAATGTAACCGATTATTTGCTAAAATGTGTTATGGAGATGGATTAAAAGACAGAGGTATTTTATTACAGGGTAAATACATGTTAACATGACTATACATTTTTTTAGCATGTCTAACAGATACAGGGCATGCTGATCAGGCTCAGGTTTGTGACTGTAGTGTCCGTGGAGGAGCAGATTTATAGCGAGCAGAGTACCGAGCGAGTCGATGTGTTATTTATGGCTGTTTGTGTTGTGAGAACCCTGTCACATGGTCTGGAGGAGCGAGTCTGGCTGAGGCTGGCAGCCGAGCTGACGATGTCTGTCTGGCCCGGGCAGGAGGGCACCTGACAGCCACACACCACCTGCGGCCTGACACATACGCTGTGTACCAGCCTGTTTAAGACCCCCGCCCACCCGCAGCCTTGTGCTGACCCTCAGCCACTCTGCTCGCACCTCCCTGTTTATGCAGCCAAAACAAAAACAGAAAGGTCTTCTAATCACGTAGCACAGGGGTTAGAAATACATGTGACTGTCATTATATGATGCCACAAATGCTCCTTTTTTTGTCAGATGTATGTGAAACCTGTGTTATTGTCATGTCTGAAAGCTGTGGCTTCTTGTGTTTGCAGTGTGCAACAAAATGACCAAATACCGTGCGATCAGCCCCTTCCTCTGCATGGATATGACATATATCACTTGTCTGCTAAAGGAGGGATTTGGCTTCAAGGACAACACTGTGCTGCAGGTGAGGAAAACAATGCTGGGTCGTTGGGAACAGTGGATGTGGGGGTCGGAGAAAGACATTTATTGACAAGCGAACCATATTCTGTTAGGGTTTCACAAGACTTCTACATGCTGCTCTGTGATTCTGACGGAGATTCTCCTCTTCCTCTTTTCGACAGCTCGCCAAGAAGGTGAACAACGTAGAGACCAGCTGGGCCCTGGGTGCAACATTCGACTACTTCAGGAACCTCAACATCCACTAAGGACAGCTCGCTGTCACTGCAGCCGGCACTGAGAAGGACAGTCCGTCACTGTAGGGCGTCCCTTCCTCTGACATAACCTCAATTAAACCCCCCCCCACAGACCCACCCAAGTCCCGCCACGCCTCCTCACCCACCTCCTCGATTCCTCAAACCTCAGCATCCCAGCGAACGTCCCGAGAACTGTTGAGAGAAATCACTATATTTTTATAAGGCCAGCTGTTTCTACTGTATGTTGAGCTCACAACTGGTGGGCGGAATTTATTTTTGTAAAACGTTTACATGTTTGATTCCCAATGGGTGTCTGATCTGAAATGTCTTTCTCAACTACCTGTAAAATGCGCACAGGGTATTCTAGAAGCCACACCTGCAGTCATGGTGTCTGGGTGCTGACTGTGGCCTTGGAGTGAACTGTACAGAACAGTGCAAAATACCTTTAGGAGACTAGTGGCTGCAAGTGCAACCAAAGTTATGCCTGTAAATCAATCTGATTTTATAGTAGCAGTAGATGATCTGACTGGCCCCGGGCCTTTGACGAGTTGAGCATCATTGGATTTTGAGCTGCTTCTCTTCGAAGACGTGCTCAGATGCTTTGGTGTCGACTGAATGGTTGTACGTGTTCCTCCTGACTGAGGGGGGGAGGCGAAGAGAGCGCTGCAGGGGAGATGCCTCTCACAGACTGTGTTGTTATAGCTTTCTACAAGTATGAGGTTAATGCCTCTATTTCAGCCATTATCGTTTGTTTTGTCTAGCGGGGCGAGAGGCCTCATCAAGCACGGCTAAATTGCAGGGGCCCCAGGACTGAACTGTATTTTAAACGCGTGGAGGGAAAACCTTTCATCAACGACGTAATTTACAGTTATTGAATACGACAAAAATGGTAAACAGACATTATGTAAAAAAACAAAAATAACGTTTGAAACCCATGACTCCTTCACCAGTCATACTGTATATATTCGTGTGAACTGTATAAATATTTAATTAACTGAAAGTCTATCTAATGTATTTTAATTATCCTCATCAAACTATTAACTCTTGGACTTTCTGTGTAACTGCTCTCTAAGCCAAATGCCTTCGCTGTCTCTTCAGTACCCAACGCGTTCAATAACTGCTGTTGTATATACGTATATAAACTTTAATATTAGTGAAATACTCTGACAAGAACTGCTTTTACATTGCAACAAAAAACGTTATACTGCACAGTCGTTCAGAGATGCCTTGATGACCATCAGTATGAATAACCTGATGACTGACAATATGTAAATTGGTGTTTTTACGAAGTCCAGTGGAATACGTTCATAATATTCATGTATGTTTTAATAAAAACATAAAAAATGTGATTTGTGTATCGATATGCTCATGTTTTATCATTTTTAAACCTAACAAATGATATATTTATATATTATATACATGATTGTGAAGTCCAATTTCCTCCATCGTAAAAATAAGGTGCTACACTTCTTGGGTAGTTCAGAACTCGGGTCCAATTGTATCCGCAAACTACTGAGGAATATTAATATAATCCATAAACTTAACAATAAAGTCTGGACAGCTGCAAATTATAGCACTATATCTGTTGCGAACTAGATTTATATGCATCAAATTATGCAATAAGCCAAAAAATATATAATATATCGTGAAACATATCTTTATTATTTTACAAACACAATTTTTACAGCTCACACTCTTCAGGGATCCATGAACTTCCTCTGTAACCTTGGCGCCAAACACCAGGGTTACTTGCTTGCAAAGGCCATGATCTGCTCCTGCAAAGGCAAAAGAGACACCAACTCAAAAACTCTGTAACCTTCTCACTAAACCTCCTCGACACAAGACCTGTAAGGTGAGGTCACCATCGTTTAATATGGAAAAGATGTCACGTTTCACTTTGCGCCTCCATGGTGAAGTGACTTTACAGCCAGTTACAGTTGTGTTGGTCTGAATCACTTAGTAGGGAATAAAGCCATTTCACATGAGCGGTCGGTAATAAAAGGGGTGTGAAAACACAAGCCAACACCGCTGTCCGCTGCCCCAGGGCCAGCCCTGCACCCCACCCACACACTTTTGGTAACACTAAATTTGGGGCTAAACTTAGATGCCATAGTAGTAGGTTCAAAAACCCTGGAAATTATAGACACCGCTAAAGTAAAGCTCCGTGTAATCAGAAAAGAGGGTGAAGGGCGTGGTCCGAGTGGAGGCGGGGCTTAGGTCTGACGGGTGGTGGATATTATCTGGGTGACGGTGAGGTTCATTGGGATGTATCAGAGGACATGTTCGGCGGTAGAGGCTAAAAGAAGGGGAGCTTGCCTTTAGAGATGGAAGCATGTTGGTGGCCTGCAGACCGAAGGTGCGTAGGAGGACCGCGGGGGCAGAGTTAGTGGAGTAGAGGTGCTTCATGAGGTTGATCGCGGCCATCATGGGCAGGTTGTGTCGCTGCCGCTCGGTTTCATACTCTAACAAGTGCTGGATCGCTCCTGCGCAAAAAAACAAAAAAGACTTGGGATTAAAAACTTGTCGCATGGTTTCTACATTAAGTCCTGGTGCTATTTTCACTCCAGAACATTTAATAGAAGGAAAAACAAACACAATCTCATAACGGGATTTTCATTTTTATGAAAATGAAAACTTATACACTGTTCCTGGCAGAGTGAGCAGAAATACATCAAATAAATGTTGCCGGAAAAGCAGAGGCTTTTTATAATTCACGTCAACAGCATGTACTTCGGCTGGGCAATGGAAAAGAACTTAGGGGAAAACCACTGCGCTATAGTTGCACGGCTTGTGTCTGTTTAGAGTTCTCACTGACCCAGGTCCTTCCCGTTAAAGGCCGCCTGGCTCAAGAGCCGCGTGAGGCAAGCCACATCCCCAAAGCCCAGGTTGGCTCCCTGACCCGCCAGGGGATGGACACGATGGGCTGCATCCCTGCAAAGACAAACATATCCTCCACTATCCAAACAACTTCAGAGTGTGTCATGCAATTTTTATGAAAATCTAGAGTCATTCCCTCACATGTGAAGCCAGAGATCAAATAAAGTGTGAAGATCTGTGAAGGTTTTTTGTACTTGAAAAAAAAAAATCTCTCATCTCGCAAAATCGTTCCATTACTTTCTACACTTTCTTACCCAATCAGAGCCACTCGGTGCCTTATGTACTCTGACGCGTGGCCCATGCCCAGGGGGAACATGACACGGCTCTTGGGGCCGATCCCTGCCACACTCGGAGGGAGCTGTCGAGGTGAACCTGCAGACGGCATGATGGCGGACAGGGCCCCTCGGAACAGAGAGCCCGCTGTCTCGATCAGCTCCGACTGGTTCTCATTACTCCACTGTCCGTGCACACGCAGGCAGGCAAGACGAGACATTTTCACAGAGAATAAGAAGTGGTCAGGAGAGAGAGAGGGAGAGAGAGAGAAAACAGACATTATCCCTTTAAGTGGACAAAGAAATTAGCTGACATAGGAGCAAAGCGCGACTGCAGCGAAAGTGCTTTTTGTTCCCCTCCCTAACTAACTGGTTTGGCAGGGCCTCGGGAGCTGGGCTAATTAAAAGAAGATGCCGGCCAGGCTATGCAGTTGAATTAGCTCTGTTTGAAAAACATTCCATGCAGTAATGGTCGACACTGGGTGACCACAGGTTTAATTAGCAGACCAGGGCTGAAACCAAACGTGACTCAACCGTGGTGACCCCGTCCATCAGCAGGCCCAGTAAAAATAGCCAGCTTGGGAAAAAGGAGTTTCTCCAAACATGAAAAAATGGATGGGTAGGTCACTCCCGCAGTGAAATATTAGAATTGTGTAAACTCTGGACAAAAACAATGACAACGTTGTTTGTGTGAGTCACTGAAAAACAGGTCCACACGTGACTTTCGACCCCTGCAACACAGTGCCCACAAACACAGAAATATTGCAAGAGCCGTGTGACTCATGTAGAATCTGAGTGTGAATACAACATCAGCCGTTCGATTGATCAGAGCGAGACTCACAAAGGCCGAGTTTATTTCGTCGACGAAGCTCTCCTCATCCAGCGCTAGCAGCTCCTCGGCGAGGCGATGGCTGGTCGACCACACCAGGGAGCTCTCTGTGTCCGACAGCTGCACACAGCACAGACACGGGAGCTCCATTAAATGCTTAGGAGACAGACAGACATCCCGCTACAAGTATCTACTGGTGTGGATTATACATTACCGGTAACATTGCGATGGGTCCTGTCGGGAGGAACCTCTGCCAGGCGACATTGTTCTCTGTAGGCTGTCAAACACGAATATGAAATATTACAGTCACATTGTGTGGCATTGTGTCGCGTAGCTATATTTGACTTATGTCGCACATAAAAACAAGATAATATTAAGGTTGCTACAGCATGGGTGTATTGTTCTCTGCATGCTGACAGACGTGACATTACAATAATTATCATAATAAAAAAAAGGATAAATACTTGCACAAATTATAAACATTATAAAAAAGTATTGAGAAACACACTGTGTTGAATGGGAACTCTGCAAAACGAATCAATCTGGCGGTCATGTGTAGGGACTGGGGCAGAGGAAGGTGTGCATGTATTTATGTACACACCATGTGCATGTGCATGGTTGTGTATGGATATGTGTTTGTTTCACGATGAGTAATTATACATATGTGAACTCATTGTGGCTCATTGTACAGCTGCATAAGGTCATAAAAAAGGTATAGTCTAATGTTATAATCATTATAATCATTCTCATGTTTAATGTTTGTTATTCCTTCTTTCTTTCTGGGAACAGGCATTGGAAATTAGCAGTTGCTACAAATGCCACACGGCATTGGAATATTGCTGTGCTCTAATCTCAGTGTTTTGCATCTGTCTTTATAAATAAATAAAGGTTAATACAATCTAGAGGGGCACTTGGCACATGTTATCCTGATCCCCTCCAAAACGTATTGAATTCTTCCTTAGGCAATCCTGCTAGCTAACAAATTACCAAACAAACACCAATGGTAACATAACCTCCTTGGCAGAGTAATAAATTAAATACTCACTTCTGATAGGTGCAGCACAGCAACAACAGCAGACTGGTCATAGTTCCACTTGACTGTAGGAATCCCTAATTCCTTCCTCACCATTGAGTTTGGCCCATCGGCACCGATCTGAAAAACAGATGAGTAACAGGAAAAGAGTAAAAAGAAAAGAAAGGAAGGAAAGAAGACGCGGTCAAATTTATGTGATGGAGTCACACTGACCAGCAGCTTGGCCTGAAGAGTCTCTCCATTGGCCAACTTCACCTGGACCCATGGGATGGACTCTGCCGCCGGCTGTGGCATGGGCCACTTGTACTTCACCACCTTGGACCTGTACTTCACTTGCACATTATCTGACCAACAACAGGGACATAAATCTGGTCAATACAAAGAGGTCAGAAAATGAAATAAACCAGTGTTCCTTAAAATAAAATGGTAGCTGCTGACTCTCCCAACGCAACAAAGGGACTACATTTGGTCCCCTGTATGTGTCATCACACCAAGTCAGTTTATTTTTTAAATAAATCAATGGTTTGCTTGCAGCAACAGCGGAAGATCTATAAAGCACCTCATAAAACACCACTGGTTTGCCTCGCTGGTTCATGGTAGCTACCGAATTTCACATCTGACAATCTTCTTAATGGCCTTGGGCTGCCACATTGCACTGACTAATAGTGTTTATCTACAAGCACACCACGCCACGCTTTGCACACGCTGCCAGCTTGTTGGATTGTGCACTCAAACGCCCCATATGCCTGAAATATCAGCAGCTGTCATGTTGAAAAATGAAAGGATCCTGAGCTACGTTGGCCCGTGGCTACTGGTGCCCGAACACTCACGTCAAATATGGATTTTCATTGATTGGAGAACTTGGGTTTACATTAAATACAGCTGGTGGGGAGCATAATTCAGTAGCCGTTTCATGTAAGGCATCTTGAGAAATGAGAGAAGAGAAGCGGGCGAATGGGAGGCACATGAGGGAGAAACGTGCCGTAACCACACATCCATTACTTGGTGCAAACGTTAAAAGCTGTTTATAAATATGCCACTTTAACATCCTCGCACATTGCGTCGCTAAAGTTTTATTTGAGAAACCTCACAAAAGTTGATGTAATGTCGGCAGCGATGCAGCACCGTACACTGCCGGAGCTTTAGGTGTCTACAGAAGTGGCGAAGCTCTGGAGCACATGGCAGCTTTGAAATAGGTCACTGGACCACTTCACGTGTCCACACAGGGTGCCGGGGCTCTGCAGCGCCCAAAATGTGAGGTTTTGAGTTAAACTGCAGGAAAAACACGGATGGCTCCAAGACTTTAAAAAGCAGTCCCCGGGGCCGAGTACAAATAAACAAAACCTGCGGAGCAGGATGGAATAAATGCAGTGACATTAGCTGCCAGAGTCAGCCTCTATTAGGACATTAGGCAGATGGAACAGGAATCAAGAGGCCATGCAGAGCGCTGCTACTGTGTGTGGGGCTCCATGTTTTAACCATCAGTGCTTACCGGACAGACTGTCCAGCTGTTTCGTGAGCGCGGCCACAACGATGTCGTTCTCCACGATGTACGCCATCTCGTCCTGCAGGTTCTCCTTATCGAACGTGATCAGGGCATCCGAGCAGGCATCCCAAACCTAAATGAGAGACCCCATTAAGCCTGTGGTCTTCAAGTCTATCCTTAAATGCATCTCCTTTCCTTATATATAGCCCGGGCAGAGAAGTGCTGCTAAGTTGAGCTGAACACATCAAAGTTGCTAGCTTCTGTGAGAGGTTGGCATGGCCTGCACCCATCAACCCCAGAGGCATCAGGGTCACCGGCACCCCTCTAGTTGGGACCGATGATTTCAGCGGTCCCAACGCCGCACTTTAAGCTGGAGGACCTAATGCAATTGTGTGATGTGGATTTTCGCAAACATTATCTTGGGAACACAAGTAACAAATGACATGTTTGTGAACATTACAGAGTAGGTCAATATTTATCCACAACCAGAATGAGATATGGTTTCGGGCTGCTCTAATTCCAAACCTGAAAGCAGTGAAAGTTAAACATGGGGGGTGGTTGGAAAAGCGTTTGTACAAGGTTAATCCACTGCAAGGTTGTAACTATGGTGACAGAACCCATCATTCTGCAGTAACATGCTGCTGCACTACTTTTTTCCAACTCGCCATAAAGTAGGGGGATATACCCTCCAGCAAACCACTAATGGCACTGGGGTTTGCAACTTGTGATAAGTGGTTGGGAAGAAACATCTACTGAGACCAGCCCAGAAATTTGCCTTGGTTTTGTTTAGTGCAGGGTGAGATGTTGCAGCTCTCGGGCAGAACGAGTTGCTGCTTTCTGTGCGAGATTTTAACAATACTCTTCCTTGCCAGTTTATGGATAAAAATGTAGGTAAAAAAGGCCTTGTAACCTTGAAGGCAAAAAAAACTGAATTTTCCCTCTGTTTTTAATCTGAACCCTCAATGCTTACAGGACATTTAAGGTGGAAGAGTATTTTATAACATGGAAAGAATGTTATTTACAGCGGACCTGCAGTACTAACTGTGGCTCTCTGGCTGAGATGTATTCGACTGAGATTCAAGGGCAAACAAGCCAAAATGGCGGTGGCAGAGGGAAAGGTATAATGGGAGAGGTACACTACCATAATCACTGTAAGGCACTGCATGATGACATCTTAGGCCCAGAGAGAAACCCTGCGGTCGGGTGTTTGGTACACACCAACCACATCTTACAAGAGGGCCTGAGCCTGCACCCACAGCCGTAAAGCCGGTTCACTTCGCAGAAAACAACCGCTCTCCTAATCTTTCATCTTCTTCCCGTTGTTCACATGAATCTTCGTAATTAGAAGACGTTGGGAAGCGAGTACCAATTTGAGGAAAGTGGAAACGATTTATTCTTCATAGAAAAGATGGCTTTAATAAATAAAGTTTTGCATACTCATGGAGGCTTTCAGTGCTCTGAACGAGCCATGCCTTTCTTTTTCTTTTTTTTTTAAAAACACACTTTGTGTTCTTTGGCACCCAGCGCGCCACCGAGCCTACAGAGATAACAAAAGAAGACGTGAAGCACACAAAGGGATGAACAAAATGCATGTTACACGCAACCACTGTTTGCCATTTTTATGTGAACAATTATATACCATATACATTATAATGTGATACAGTATTCTGTTACTTGATAATTAAGATGAATGACTGGGTAGAGGCTGAGTGTAACAGATTTTACTCTCCACAAATTGCATGGTACTAAGATTGATGGATGACAGAAATACATACAGTGGGCCTGTAAATCAGAAAGTGTGGAGGACGTATGCTGAGAAGTTGAGTAACAGGAGGTTTCTGGGAGATGTTCAGTGTCACAGTGGGTTGTAGTTATTTTTGTTTTGCTTGAAATGACACTTGTCTGAACTTTTGACATGGCAGTAAAACGTTAATTACTGTGCTGGACTGTACAGATAAGAAAAAAACAACTGGAGAATCCTGAAGATCAACCTACCTGCATTCTTTTATACGGCTTGCATCTCATCTGTGAAATGTGATCCCATGCTCCAATCCCTGTGTGTACACAAGTTTCAAAACAATCACTTTACAAATGGTATGTCAGGCCAGTGTCTTACAAATAAAATGAATCTAAGTAGAAAAACAGACGTATCAAAACAAATGAAATCTAGAAATGTATAGCTATCAGTTCCCTTTCTATGATTATGAGTTCTTTTCATCAAGATCTATGAATTTTTTCCTGGGAAAATCTGTAAAAAATTTCTGCAATATTAAACAACGTGTTAAAAAAATCCTGGACCCTTGCTTTTGTCCAGAACCACATCCAAATTGGATGGGTTCTATCTTGGCCCATGTCCCATCCTTCCACCAAGGGTAAGGGTTAGACCAAGAACAAACAAACCACCAGACCGACAAACAGACAGGGGTTGAAAACATAACCTCCTTGGCAGAAAGAAAAAGGATATACTGTGGGTCAATCAGGGTCGAGTCGGAGCTGCACTGGTCCACCCATTAAATAAACATTATAATTATAATAAGTATTTAAAGACGACACTAACGTGTGTTAAACTTAACCATTGATTTGACTATAAAGTAATGAATTTACAGTTAAAAATCATTCATCGATCTCTCACTGTCTGTTTGTTTTTGTTCATTTTGCTAGAACCTTAGCCTGCATTATATAACGTGGTAGTGGAGCTGTAAATCATTTTAAAAGCAATTTAAAGCTCCACGTAAAGTTAGTATGAATGCCAAGTTTTATTTTATGAAGGAGGTTAGTGGGGCTCCATAAACATGGGAGAAGTTTACTGTATATCTTTATACGCAATGACATAAGAGCCAATGCAGTGTTTTACGTAAACTCTGCCACTCTGCATGACGGAGTTACTGTGTAATTCTCAAATTACTTTTCAATGTCAAATCAGTGTAAGTCTCTGAGCAGATAATATGGTAAAAAGTGCAAATTGATTTGATATGTTCTGTCACTTTCAAGATTTTCATATTTACCTCTGCCAAGGAGGTTATGTTTCTTTTTGTTTGTTTGTTTTTTTCCACAAAAGCGGAGGAAGGATGAGACAAAGTGATTTTCTTGGATCACTTTTTTTGACATTGTTAGATTTCTGTAATTTAAGTCTTAAGTCTGAACTGAGATTCATTCTCAACTATGTTAAATAGAGAAATTGTAGTTTAGGACAAAAAAAGTTGTTCACTCACAAGTCGGCTAATGTTTCACAACCTGTAATGCTCGACTCTCCCTTCTCCTGGCTTCATTAGTCTATCGATTTGTTTCTTTAATTCCTCTACTAATAAAAATAGTGCCAGGAGAAATTGCACATGACCTATCACAAGGAGAACAACTGAGTTCAGATATGATCCCCATTTAGCCTGGGTCACTGGACACTGTCTGATCCCTGGCTTACCTTGTGGGACCCATTTACTAGTGTAGCACCACTTTCACAGGGAGGAAGCTATTCACCACAGAAATAACCTTTTGATTCATTTTCTGTCTTTGCAACCGACACAAACACAACAAATCTTGACAACAATGATGTAAGAGTGTGTGGCTGTACCGCTGAGGAGGGCGGTAGAGCCAGGACTGATGGAGCTGACTCTGGTACTGTAGCTGTCTGGAACCTTGTCCATCACTTTCTTGTTGCCTGCTTCAAGCAGCAGAATCTTCTTGCCCTCCAGGTTGGGATCCATACCTGTCGATAGTGGAATTTTGTATCAGGAGAGGTAGGACAGGAGAGGTATCGCAGGTTCGATCCCTCCTGCTGCTGTCGGATTCTACAACCACTTTATGTTCAACTGACTTAACTGTGCATAATAATTTTCTATCTATACAATTTCATATTTGTACAATATCGTTTTACTGTTTATATTTAGTTTACATTGTACATATTTCTATCTTTTATTGTCCCATGTGTTTATATTGCATGTTTTCCCCTATTTGTAACCTTTACTGGGTGTTTATTTCACTAGTTCCCCTTTTGCTGCTTCAACACTGTACATTTCCCCAAAACGGGACTATTAAAGAACTATCTTATTATTTTATCATATCATATCATACGCCCTAAGAGAAAACACAGCACATATGTAACAATGACTCTCAGTAGTGTAACCAGAGAAGCCTTGATTATTATGGTATGGCTATAAATGTTTAATTTAGGCGTTTTACCACATAATTGAGAGTATAATTAAAATACACTTCAGAGTGACATGTTTCCATTTGAGTGCCAGCTATTTCTGATGCGGACAGGTCAGTAATAGCTGTCACACACTGACATGTGGCCACCGACACCACTCACCCAGGGAACATGCCATTGCAGATCCAACCATCCCTCCCCCGGATATGATAACATCATACACCTCATTCTCGCCAGGATCGTCCCCGTGTTGTGCACACACTAATCCTCTTCTGCAGATGTTTATAGCAGATACTTGTCTCTCGGCGACAAAGCACCGACCGAGTCCGTGAAAGGCCAGCGCCGCCTTTGTGAGCTTGTGCATCATCCGATCTTCACGCTGTCTTCATATGAGACAATCCGAGTAATAAACAGTTTTGGATAAAGTCCAGCTGCAGAGCGTGAGAGCCACACAGACGTTTCCCCTTGGATGTGTCCTAACACGAGCAGCTGTGAGCTCCAGCCATGTTGTGTTGACATTCGCTCCAGAGGGGTTGAGCGCTTCCGGGTTTATGGCCAATCGCCGGGCACGCTTTGACGCGGCCGGGGCTCTTCCGCTTGTGTCCACAGACGGTGCTGATGCTGCCGCTACTGACGGCCCAGCTCCACCGACTGTCAGTGATACCAAGGTTTGTTAAATTGAGACTGTGTCGACTTTACGTCAGCAGCAGACCTATTTACTTCAGCGTGCGAACTTCAGAAGCGGCTGAAGAAAGAAAGAAACGTGACCTCAGAAGAACTCCTCTCTCACCAGGTCGGCGGCTCCTTCGTCGCTTTCAACTTGTTTCCATCGGTTTCTAGATTGTTTTTAAAGTGGCAGAAAACAGAAATGGAGCTCGTGTATAAGTATACGAGAAGCGCTCACGTTAGCTCGCGTTAAATGCCTGTTATTAAAACGACATCACCCGCTGTTGTGGGCGCGGAGGTCCGGTTGCCATAGTGACCCCGTCGACACTGGATGTGGAGTTTGAAGATAGAAACTTTATCCAACTGTTTCATTCTGATGTGTAAATATGTTTAAATAAGTGTTTTCATTGTTGATTTATCACCACATCACCAATTTAGATTGATTGTTTTATCACCAGTGGGACATATATAGAGACTCTACTAAAGTAAAAATACGAGTAATATCACAGTGTAAAATTAAAACACAGGGAGTAAAAGTATTGATTTTGCTTTAGGGCTCAAAGTAGAAAACTAAAGTAAAGTTAAGTACATGATAACTGCATTGTAACACATTTGAGTTATTTTACTCAACTGAAAATATTCTTTAATGGGTGTGTAATGAAATTGCCTAAATGATAACTGTATGTGACATTATTAGACTAATACAGATCATCATCATCACCATCAATGTGTAATATTTAATGTCTAATTAGGTTGGAATACAAATATTGAATGACACTTTAAACTTTAAATGCTGAGGTTAAATACCAAAGTACCTCAAACATATCTAGTAAAGTACATGTATAATGTTACTTTTGTATGTGTGTGGTTGGTGTCATTTGTTTATTTTGAGAGGGTTTCAGGTAATATAAGATTTGTGAGTTTACAGTGTATAATCTATGTAATTATATTTTGGGAAATGTTGAAAAATGACAATGGAAAAATCCCAATGAAATATCATAATAGCATAATTTCAGAAGATGGAAACATAAGCAATTTGTCCCTCCTGCTTGATGAATGAAAAATTGACAGTTAAAATTGTTGATAATTGAGGTTTCTCTTCTTCAATTTACAGGAATAAACACAATTTCACTGGTGTTTTTTGTCAGACAAACATGTCTAAGCTGGAGGCCTTGGTACTGGATGGACTGATGTCGGATTTGATTCTCCAGAAGCAGTGGAAGTCCCTGACTGAGGCCCTCAGACAGCAGCTGCAGGAGACAGAGAACAGACATTTAGAGTTGCTGGAGAGGAGGATTCATCAGAACACTCTCCTGTCGACAGATGTTCACCAAGAGACCTATGATAAAAAAGAATTAAACACTCTGACCAAGTAGGTTTGATTGATTGTCTTTTATGTTTTACTTTAATTATGATATATATATGTATTCCTAACGATCTTTTACTGCTTTCTAGACCTGTTGGAATGAGGAGATCCATCTCTACGTATTCCCTGGCCTCAGTCAAAGACACCTCACCCAATGTTAGATGGACAGAGACGCCTAACTCAACTTCTTCAGCCTGGGTACACTGTTCAGTCACAGCCACCAAGATCCAACAGTGTGAACGGTCCACTTTATCTAAAACAACACAGATGAGGAAAGAGGAGGAGGCCGAGGCTGAATGTCAGAAGAAGTTCTGCGCCCACCCAGTCCCCAGCCATGTCATGCAGCCTCTCTACCAGGAGATGATGGAGCTGCAAAAGAAGGAGAGGAAGCAGGGTCTCGAGCAGAGGAAGAACTTCTTGCTCTCCATTCAGAAACCTTTCACTTTCCAGGAGAGAGAGAAAGAGAAAAGGGAGAAACTTATAGCTTTGTTGAACCAGATCTCACAGGAGCAGGAAAACAAGACAGCTGCTGTCAGGAAACCTCCTCGCAAAGTGGAAAAGGACCCGCTACATTCTAAGCTGAAAGGTGGGATGACGTATGACTTCAAATTCCCTTTAAATTCAAGGTGTACACGGTGCGACATCACATTGGCACATTGTATATATAAACAATCTAGTATAATCCATGATGTGTCTGTTTCCACGATCCTGTATCTGCAATGACAAAGCACGAGGACTCCATATGACGGTAGATATCCATACAATACAAAGGGCTAGAGGAGCCTAAGGTGCTATAGTGCCAGTTCAAACCAATACAGGCCACTGTCTGTAAACTTGCCTGGCTTTATAAATAACAGAAAACAGTGAGTTGTGTGAAGTTCAACCAAAGAGTGATGTGTCCTTCTCAGGTTACTCCATTTTTACATTAATTAGAATAGGTAAGTATTTATCACTAAAAAAGTTTTCAGTTTTATCCATAATGTAGAAGTAGAGTCCATGCCTCCGCTAAGGCCGAACAATCCTGCACATGATTTTCTATTTTTATAGGAGAAATACATAAAAAAAGAAAAAGAAAAGTGGTCTCAAAGCGGTAATGATTTATTTGTCATGAAACAGAAAGTGAAAAAACTTAAATTTGTATTCTTGATTTGTCCCTAATCCTGATCTTCAACAAAATGAATGGGCTCTTCTTTCTCCCAGGCATCATTCATAATTTAGAAGGGTTTTTTTGTTGCGTAAACCTGCTAACAAATACACCAACAAGCAAATAAACCATCAAATCAACAGACACAGATTAAAACACAAGCCCCCATGTCGGATGTAATAATGTGAGTTTGATTAAATATCCTGACTACAATGTTTAAACAGTTACAAACCTAATAATCATATTTACTGACCCTTGTAGACTCTACATAATAACATGACTGAAGCTTTTACCTTATCTGACTGTAACTCTGTGCAGCCCAGGAGGAGGTCGGCCGGACAGTCCACGCTCAGACAACCATGCGGCTGAATTCCTCTGCACCCTGCATGCCAAAGCTCTGCACCGCCAAGCGGACCAGGAAAGAAAAGATGGGCTTCCTGGATGAGAAGCCCAGCTTCCAGCCAAAAATCATCCAGCAGGTCCCAGATTTCCGCAGGTTGCACAAGGCCTTGCAGACAGAGGTGCTGAGGAAATCTCAGAGTAGAGATGTGACAAAGTGTCAGCCCTTCAAACTCAGAACATCAGCTCTGCCTGAAAGACAAATAAAGAAGAGCCCAAACAAATATCAGGTAAAAAGTTTATTTCCCCTCTGACATGTTGAGTTGTTTGTTAAAATTGCTTTATTGGCCAATTGCTCAGTTGTTTTGATTGATCCGTTCGTTTCAGTGCAGTATAATTACTTCTTAGATTAGATGGTTTTCATTTCATTAAGTTAATTCAAGTTTAATTAAAGTGTTTTTCATTAAGTCAAGTTTTCAGATTTGTTGGTAGCATATTGAATCAGGATAAAGGCTAACTCCTCTCCTGAGGTGCTGGTTTCTCTGCAGGAGTTACATAAGACATTCAATGCACCAGGTCCAGCTGGTTTCATGTTATGGTTCGACACCCCTTTTTTTAAAAGATTCTCACATTGACTCTGCTTGATGGATTTTTAAAGACACATCCACCCACCACTTTATCAAGTCCGTACCCTTCTCTTTTTTTATAAGGATGGGAAACCACTCCACGTCCTTAAAGTCTCCAATGTTCTTCACGACAAGCTCATTTCCTAAATTAACAAAAACTAACCTAAGACGAACAGATGTTGTGGACTGGTTGGTGGTCTGTTACATATTCCTGTGGTCCAGTGTAGCAGTGGAATTTGACCAGGTCATATTTTACGTTCTTGTCCTTGTCCTTGAGAGCAAAGTGTTTGATGATGAAAGATTTATCGTATCGTTTGTGCTCTTCTGTGCTGTGTGTGTAATTTGAGGGGTCGTTCAGGCCACTTCCCTCAGATGTGGAAGTGTAAAGCTATTTAAAATATGTACAACAGGCCATGTTCACAGAGGGAATATTCCCCTCCTTTGAACTATTGTGTTTCAAACTTTCTCCACCTCGTAATTTATGAAGTTTAACTCAAGCTCCATTTCTACAGTACTGATCTTTTTATTTTTAAATCTCTCTTACATTCATCAATTTATCAACAGGTAATGTTTAATTTTCAGCTTTTTCATTCAGCTTTTCAAAAAAAATATAGTAACTAGTCTGCTGCCCGGAGTCATTTTATTTTGTATCATGTGAAAGAAAACAGCAAGCAAATGACATCCTATCTTATTATTATTTAAACGTTATCTATATTCAATACTTTATGTAATAATTAGTCAAACAGTACATTTTGTTTTCAGCCAACAAAGATGTCTTTTCACTCTCATTGATAGGAACCCAAACTAGGTCATCTCAGTAGAAGTAAGTCCCTTGGGGCCTTAACGTCACTGTCCACAGACACACTGCCCACATACATTACAGATGCTGTGAGACAGCGCAGCATGGCCATCAGGTGAACTGCATGTTTATTTTTTCCTTTTTAAAAACCTTTACACCCTACATATTGGGATCTAATAAACTTTAGAATGATGTTTATACCTTCACAGAAACTCCTTGGAGTTGAGGGACAGTAAGAATCGGGAACATGAAGAGTGGTTGAGGAAATATCAAACGAGGTCCCAGGCCATGAAGAAAACAGTCGCCCTCCATGCAAAGCTGCTGGACCCACACAGCAGCTTGAAAGAAGTGCATGATGACAAAGTAAAGCTACACACGTAAGTACTGGTCAAGTGAGGCCATTCGTTCTTGCAGTGTTGCAAACTTTGCAGGTCACATCAAAAGGACCACACACGCCTGCCACAGCAGCTCAGACTATAATCTTTTCTTTTACATGAAGGATGGCGGACCAGCAGAGGATGAGAGAGTACATGACAGAGTTACAGCACATGAAGGCCCGAGTTAGTGAACGCCCTTATCTCTTCGAGCAGGTGAAGCAGGTGAGCGACACAACGCTTCTCCATTAAATCATACTGTAGATTACATGCGTTTACAATGGTTTAACTTGGAGTTCTTTACTGGCAGAGAAACGCAAAGGCTCTCGCGGAGCAGACGTACAGGAACAAGCTGAGGAAAGCTGGGTTCATGGAGCAGTTTGTCGAAGAAAAAGGTGCCGCGACAGAAGAAACATCGTACTCATCCAGATCTGAGGACGACGCCAACGAAAATGACCAAAGACGTGAAAATGACATTCATCGCAGGTACGGGGGAGAGAGCATTTTTGGCAGGTTTTTGTTCGTCCAGTATGTAATCCCAGTGTGTCCGGTAAAATTATGAATAGCACTGCTGCCGGGGAGCCAAGGACTTCATGTGGTTTGGTCATATTGTATAACATCATTTTCTGAGCTTGGCCTGCAGTCTTTAGCGAAGAAAAGAAAAGTACTCTAGCCAAGTCAAAGTTCGATGTAATTACAATATAGCCATTTTCTAACCCCACATGTCCCCACATTTAGGGAACAAAATGTAGACGACGGGGAGAAAATTGAAGATGTGGAAGAGGAGAGCGTGAAGTCCAAAGGGGAAGAAATGCCATGATCAAAAAGGTCGAGACGCCACCGTTTTCTGTGGCCTCCCCACCAGAAAACAACACTGTGCTCAGGAATGATTCATGTCATGGCAATCTGCACCAAACGTTTGATAGTTTAAGATGTGCAAAGGTACAAATTATAGAATGTTCTGAACTTTGACATTCATGGATGTCACAGCTGGGAAATGTCAAAGTTCCTACATAACTGCAAACTCTTTATATGTGTGGGTAAGTCATTAATAAGTAATTACTATTTCATATGCTTTGAGTTTAACACACACATAGAGAATACAAAATTACAAATGAGGACACCAACAGATGGTTTGTGACATTCATTTGTTCAAACTAAATTGTATTTCCCACTTCCCTTAAACATACTTTTCATAGTCTAATGTTTTGATTGGATGGGACGCGAGACATCTGACCTGCATATTTTCTCAGATGAGGTTAAACTTCCCGGTAATTTCTCCAGCCACACTGGCACCTAAATAAACAACCCTCACCGTGCATCTGCATTTTCACACAGAGCAGCTCAGCGGTTTGCTCCCAGGCCCAGAGACCCACATCAAGTGGACGCTTGTTGTTGCACGTTCACTGTCTTGCCCGTGCCTGGACAGCAAACGACCAGAGATTTCGAGAGATCGTTTTAACTTACAAACCACATGGGAATGTCTGGAAATGTATGTAATCATAATCAAAAAGTCATCATGTGAACCCCCACATACCATATGGTTACTTTAGTAGGCTAGTGTGTCATGCATTCAAGCTATGGAAGGCCATTTTTAGGTCAAAGTATCGTGAGAAATCTCTTTAGGTAGCACTATTGAAATCTTTTTTTTTTTGTGCAAATGTACCCTAGAAAGAAATATCGAATAGGTTATACAGTAAATGTCAGCGGTAAAATAGTACAACTTTCAGGGCATTTAAATTTGTATATATTTTGTGCATAATTACTAACAGAGAATTTTTTCAAGCCAACATGTTGTCATATAGATCTTATAGATGCAAAATAAATAATCACAAAGTCCCCTCTTTGAGATCTGAAACATCACGTGACAAAGCTTCAAGGGCTCCATCCTGTCAGGTTGTCATGGGAACTGTGTATCCCTCCCCACTCCGGCATTATAGTCCCTCGGGGGGGGTGGGGGGGGGGGGGGGGGACGCTGTGCACCTCTGATTCCCCCGGTGTACAACCTGTTAGATAATATCCAACCTGAATGCATGAAATCGCGAGGCAGCAGACGCCTGCAACGTCTCTTTAGACAAACTGCAGAGCGTCGGATGAGTGTGGAGGCTGAGAGCGAGGGAACATACACATCTCATTTAGATTAATGAGAGGCTGTGCACTTGGCCGCCGAATGTTATGATCACGCTGTTTGAGGAGTGGCTTTTCTAACCGGATGAACAATATAATTTCGCGAAGGTGGCGCGTTCAGGTCTCTTATTATTTCAGCCACTGTGCAATATTAAAATTCCCACACATTTAATTCTCTAAATACATGGTTTGCAAATGTAGGAAGGCGAGGACACACCCTGGAGTAAATGGTATGGGCCTCAAATGGACTTCACCTACCTGAAAACATGGGCAAATTACACTGTGTGAAATGCTCATGTTTTCTGGTTATTTTGTTGGTTATTTTAATTGACGGTTTGTTAGAATTCACTTGATCATACAGTAAGAGGGCAAAGGCCAAGTATTTGCTGAAGTGCAGTTTATGTTGTGAGTGCAGAGTTGTCTGTTGAGTCTGTGCGTGCGTTTTAGTCCTTGCTTCACCTGCAGGAGGAGCTGTGGCTCGCTGCAGCCTCTCTGGAGCAGAAGAGAGAGATCCCTCTCTTTCTCCTTCAGTGGCATGAATAATATCCCCAGTGCTGGAGAGAGAGCACATCAAGAGGCAAACGGCAAAGGGAAAGAGAGATAGCAGCCAGCGTGACAGATTAGAGCGTGGCAGAACTTGTCTCCCTGACTGACTGCACCGTAGGAGAGAGAGCAAGTGCACCAGAGTGACAGGCTATAGGCTTCTGCCTGCACACACACACACACATACACACACACACGCACACAGACACACACACACAAATCTACAGACCCCTCAGCTCAGCTGCACCAGAAGAAGTTCAGAGAGAAGACTGACCTCAAGAAGGTACAGTATGAGTTTGCGTCTTAACCCTGGGAATCATATCTCTATATATCTGACACATCATGAGGCAGTCAGCTGTGTTGCGCTCACTTGATGCTCCACTTTGTTTTCCAGGTGGTTCGGGGGAAGTTTTGGATTCACTCGACTGTTATGGCTTTCCTCACACTGAGGCTTCTCGTCCTGTAGAGGATTCCTGTGCGTCTCCAGTCGCGAAGCAGAAGTCGTCTCGTGCTGTCAGCCTGAGGGAGGATGGAGAAGCTGTCAGAAAAGGACAAGGAGCTGATACGAGGCAGCTGGGAGAGCCTGGGAAAAAACAAAGTTCCTCATGGTGTCATCATGTTTTCCAGGTAATGTCCTTCTCACTCAGTCGGATGTAGAGAGAATAAGACCGTAAAGTGACTTGAACAAAGAAGAAAGCATTTCACGATTGTTATTCTCTGCAGTTAACCCATTAATTAAATGTATTCTAATAACATTTTATACCTGAGTGATAGGGTATTGCAATTGTTTTGCTGTTTCTTGATATACTGTGATGTTAGAACATGTAAAACAGGCGTTTAAAGAGGATCACGCTAAATCCTTCGCTGCACACTTTCACCGTGCAGACACCGGAGGCTTGACTTGTTGCTTGGCGACAGACTGCAATAATCCACAATTTACTTTGAGATAGCTGCCGTTAAATCACACGCTGGCAGGAGAGATGCATGATTTGTAGATTGATTCTGGGTCCGTGTGGATGTTTGGCAAGCCCGTCCTGTCCGTATACACCTATAGAAAAGTGTGGTATTTGTCTGTGGTAGACTGTTTGAGCTGGACCCCGCGCTCCCAAGTCTTTTCCACTACAACACAAACTGTGGCTCCACACAAGACTGCCTCTCCAGCCCCGAGTTCCTGGAACATGTCACCAAGGTGAGCTCTGTGCACCGCAGCGACCGCGACAAGTATACACACATTCCAAGTCTCGGCTGAAGCAGGTTTTAAACACTTGTGCATGTGCGTGTGTGTGTGTCTGTGTCCACCAGGTGATGCTTGTGATCGATGCAGCGGTCAGCCACCTGGACGACCTTCACACCTTGGAGGACTTTCTGCTCAACCTCGGCAGGAAGCACCAGGCGGTGGGAGTCAGCACACAGTCATTTGCTGTAGGACCAACATCACAACACGACTCTCAAGAAACAATTTCACAAGGGAATGATCTGTGAGAAAAATATGTTTCCGTGTGTGTTTGTTTTGACTTGTGCAGGTGGTGGGTGAGTCCCTTCTCTACATGCTGCAGTGCAGTCTGGGCCAGGGCTACACGGCGCCGCTGCGTCAAGCCTGGCTCAACATGTATAGCATCGTGGTAGCAGCCATGAGCCGAGGGTGGGCCAAGAACGGCGAGGACGAGGCCGACTGAGGCGCACAGCGGGAGCTGCCGAGCAGTTGCTCTCAAATCACTCAACATGGTTGCCATGGAATAAGGTTGTGTAACTTGCAGCATTGTGGCTTGGGCTGCTGTACATTTGCTCTGTGAGTGGGGTCGCGTAGTTTAGCGAATGTAGGGTGTGGTTACACTTTCGGAGCGACCTGTAGCAGAGTTTATTTTCTTGGCCGTGGATGTTTAGCTGCCAGGTGATGCTGTGGGGATCTGATCCAGTCCGCTCTGGTTCTCCTGAGGTTGGACCAGTAACCTTAGCTCCTCCCACTGAGAAAAAGGATCAAACAGTTTCGTCTCTTTGTTTATAATGGCTTTGATATATATATATATACTCAAATGATACCGGTGACTGTAGTGGTCTGTGTGCTGTATCATAAAAAGAGTTGCACAATTGTGAATCAGTAGATGTTTTATTTAGGCATCACACACTACTCAAACTGTGATGCTTACTGTGGCCAGCACGGCAGCTCTCTATCTAACTGGAACACAGTGGTACTTACAAATACACGCTCAAACCTTTGGGACAAAGCAATGTGATCTCACAGAAGGAAATCCTATCATCACAGTCATTACTGTGGTTTTAATGAATATTGCACATCATGACACCTCTTTTTATGTGTGTGACCTTGTTATCTAACATTTAACGTATTGATTATATAAGCAAAGCCCTCTGAGAGCTTTCCTCAGTGATCTATGACTGTTAAGGCGTCTGTGTGCACCTTTCTCGATATTTTGTGTGTGTGATGCTCTCTCATGCAGAGGTTGTGAATACTACGATAGGATTCAGCTGACTGTTAAACTCTAACCTATAGACTGTTATTTGACCTTTAGAGTGTAGATGTAGAGGGCACCGAGGAGGATGTATAACATTGTTGTCCCTTGGCTTTGGGTCTCCAGGTGTTGTTCGTACAAAGTAGTTTTGTTGTACTGTAGTCAATTATTTCAGTGATGATTATTTAACTTGTGTTGTCGTGGCTGCAAACAAAAACTGCCTCGGATTTAGAGGGGAAGATGAGAAGAGTTACACGTGGTTCTCCGATACAGGAAGTGAAATCAGGAGGGACAATCAGTTCTGCTCCATGAAACCAAGACAAACTTGGTTTTATTCCTAAATCATTTCTAGAGCCTGACAGATATGGATTTCTGTGGCCGATGCTGATACTGATATTTATTAAAAAAATGACTTTGGCAATGATTCTTACGAAAATTTGTATCAAACCCTTATGACAAAAAAATGTGACTGAGGTTTTATATTTTACAGGTAACCATAAACTTTATTATAAAAAGCTATAAATATATTAAACAAATACGGCCTAATAAATAGGACTTTAATAAGGAAATAAACATAAATTCAAATTTGTTTATTTTGGATCTTCAGATATTGGCAAGTAAAAATGTTGATACCCGTATGACTGTAGTATTGGCCGATATTGGCCTTCCGATATATCAATCAGTATTTGATTTATTACCCACAGGACAAAATAATACAGAGCCACTGTGTGCTGACTCCGTCCAATATGTGTGTATTCCTATTATTGCTGCCATAACACTGTATACATCATCCCCAGCTGGTATTTACATTCATGGTCATATCGCCAAGTAACTTAGCAACAGTGCGCCAAGTATTAGATAATAACACCATACAACTGTAAATCCAAGCTGCTGATATGTGGTTATTATCGCTTTAGTCTGAGTTTACATTTACAAAGTTTATTTTTATATTCTGAAATGTGTATGCAGTCCAACTTTGTTGATCTTCTTTGTTTGTTTGTTTTTTCCAAATGTGATGTACCATATATCCTCCAGAAGTATAACCCTGTGTTGATTTACCTGTTCGTGAAACCAATACAAGAAAACATAAAGGGACATTTGCTATAACCAATATAATAGAAATGTTATCACCATCTAAATGCGTTTTCTGTGGCCTGCATTTTATACCTGCAGAGTCTGTTCAGTCTGTAGCCCCATAGTTATACTGTTTGTTAACTGATTGTGTAGGTGGTGTATTTTTATAGTGATTCTTTTCTTAGCATCAGTCCACAGCCCTGTGCAGGTTGTTATTCTCCCTGACTGTTTTTTGAAGTAACCTGACGTTAGGTCTTTTTTAGCAGCCAGCCGCTAGAACGTTACATCCAGATCTGTGCATATTGGGTGTGTTACTGTCTACCTCATTAATATCAGCTGCTACTGAACAGCGATGACTTCACTTAGTTGTCCTTCAGCGGAAAAAAATGATTATTAGAGTTAACACAAACTCAATAGGAACTTAATTGTAACCTGGATTCCATGCTACACTCAGAAGAAAAAACATGTTGTGTCCTCACTTGAGACTAAATAAATAAAGTGATCTGTGGATATTCTATTGCTACTCGTGGTCAGTGTGTTTTCCTCAAGCTCTCAGATTGTTATTGTAACGGACAGACGATGGTTACGACATAGTGGTCACCGTTTGAAATCACACGACGCCTGGTTTCCTTCCCGCTGACATCCCCATCCCTCAGCGTTACGTAAGACCCCAGCGCCGAGTGGCTCATCGCCCTTGGCTACAGAGACGAGGGCGACTTCAGGCACATCAGCCCGCTTACTCATGCAACTGCACAATGTCACATCACGACTGTTTTACGGAATTTCACTAAACTTTCAAGAATTTCACAAATTTGTCCCCGGGATCTTGCGGCGTGGAGTGTTCGATATTTTTTATTTTCCTCCCAAAAAAACTGTAAAAACCTCACAGATATTTACAAGTGCTTCTGCTCTAGTGTTATCAGCTTGCGTGTGTTTTTTTGTCGGTGAAGAGCCACAGTAGTGACGGACACGGGGAGGGGAGGGTGCTTACGATGTCTTATCTCAATGCACAGGGCTCATTTCTCCCATATAGACACTTTGGTTGTATCATTGTAAAAGTCACATCTGGGAACTGGCTGTCCGTTCTGCTGCTGGAGCAGAAGCTGACATGGCCTTAATCTGTCTTCCCGCACTGTCAGCCCTATGCTCTCCCTCTCTGTCCCACTGACAGTCTGTTGTATTTATGCTGGATCCACGCTCCACGTCTCGCTTCAGCCCACAGATGGTCACTGGACTCTGCCTCGACCTTCTCTCAGGTCACAAGTGCTTAGACTGCTGCTGCAGAATTCACTGTGCTCCCACATAAACCACAGCATGTGTTAATTTCCCCCTGTGGTAATTAATTAGTCGGTCCCTGCACCCCGTGGCGCACGAGGATTTGTCGTCTGGAGAGGGAGTCGGCGAGAAAAGACAAACATACATTATTTTTAGAAAGTCTGCGATCCGTTTTAAAATGATGGGGTTTTCAACGTTGTCATGGCAACTGTTAAGTGATGGCCCAGAGTCGTGAGTGTCGGTGCATTTGGGGGCAGGGGGGGCCATGGCTTTTTCCCTCGCTCACTCGTCCTAAATCATGCAGTGAAGAGGAGCGAGCTGAGCGAACAGTGACTGTGCATGCAGCCTCAGGTTAATCAGGTTTTGCTCCGATAGCTCTCGAGGAGCTGCAGCCCCGCAGCACGAGCCTGCCAAGCAACAAGCTCCACAGTGGGACCGAGCCGTCTGTCAGCAGCTGCTGCAAGCACGGATGAGCCGTCGAAGATGAGGCTGGTGTTAGTCATACATTTTCTAACTGACTAATACACCCTGTAAATAGACCAATACAATGTTTTTGCCTCTCAATACTTTCTTAACTCACCCGACTGTTCCTGCTGAAGATGCATCACAGATATATGTCATAAAGGCTGTGTAATTTCATTAAACAGCAGAGCACTATAGTTTTTAGCTAATGTTAATACCTTATATGGTTTTTAGTATTTCTTTGTGCTTATTAGCCAAGTTGCTGTTGATCTACACTGAATAAACACCAACAGTGTGTCTGGTTGTATCCTGTGTTGATACAGACGACTGGTTGAAGCTACTGCTGCTCCACTAACATATCAAATTTATATCTGGGCTTTGCAAACCTTGCTTTATTTAATTCAAGACTTTATGGCAGCAGGATGGTGTCTGGGATTGGCTGAAATAAACTCCTGTGCCAACGTTGGCTGTGATGAGGCATCTCGTCGTGCAGTGCAACAGCGTAAATCATTTATGTGTTTTTAACATTGTAAAAAAGAGATGGAAGACACTCCTCTCACCATCCAGAAGTGAAGCCGTCATTTGGAGACAGAGTCTGCAAAATAGCGATTGAGGGAAGAACATGATGACAATCGTGAGTACACCTCAGCTGTCAATCATGATGTTTCACATAGTATTTATAGCATCAAATAACATTGGTAATGTACGACCTATCTAAAATGATAGAAAACATCTTTTAGAAAAAAATTATTCAACGTGCACTTCGGTTTCATTTTTTTTTAGTTTGGCCCATGTCCCATTCCGTAACATGGAGGAGGTGGGGTTTATGACCTATACTGCCATAGATATATATATATAAAGGCTAGATGTCTCGTCCGTGTTGCCGGCCAACGTCCGCACATGGCGGCCATCTTGCCACAGGCGGCTCACCCACCCATAACATTGTGTTGGTAGTGGAACTGTACTTTTAAATAAAATAAAATAATTATTGATGTATATTTGTAAAGGGAAATCTTGTACCTATATAGAACATTATTCTATTTTTTGAAAATAACATAATTATTCATAAGTATGCAGTATCATAACTACATCTCTGACATTTATAACAAACCAAACCGTTATGGTTATTTATGTACAACACAATGTTATGGGTGAGCGAGCTGACTGTGGAAAGATGGCCGCCATGAGCGGACGTTTGACACGGTTGGCAGAGACATCTAGCCTTTATATATATATATCTATGTATACTGCACTAAGCCACCAGGGGCTGATCGAGACGAATTAGCTTAACTTTTTAGCAGCTGTTGTGTCGTCCATCTTTACAAACAATCTATGGTTTAAATAGTTATGCAGGTCTACGGCTCAGAGGAACAACATCTAATTGAAATATATGTATAAGGCTTACTTTTAAAATCTAAATATTGTTGGATTTCTCAAGATTTGACAACTGTCAAAACAGTATTGCCAGTTTAATCCTTTAATATAGAGTGTAAGAGGATCAATTCAAGCTTGAATTAGCACATGGTGCCCAATTAAATCCACTAAAATTGATTTTCCATGGTTATTTCTATGGTACTTACTGGTGTGCTGCATTAGATAACCTCTCCTGACACTGCTACATATACTGCAGGAAAGGCCATGCATACCAGTTTTCACATACAGACCTTTTTTCAGTCTGAAAACATCTCCCATCGAACTGACGAAACAATCTATAGCAAAAGGTTCAGGCTGAAATTTGAGAAAGATCTCCAACAGTTAATAAATGGACAAACCGCTTCCAAGGTTAAAAAACTATTTTTAGTGTCAAATTTTGAAGCCAAAATGGATGAGAGCCCCTTATTGCATTTAGAGGAATGAACATTTAATTATCTAATGTCATCAAATCCCATTAAGACATAGTATAATTCCTCTTTTAGGGTGGACAGTAAAATCTCCATGGGAGCTACTTTAAATCTTCCTTCCTTGCTAATGACCTTTGTTCCGGCCTGAATTTCTTGCTCCTACTTGGAGCTTCTATATTATGCAAATACCAAACACCAGAAACTTATTGAGCCATATTTGCATTTTGAAACTAACCCGTATGGGGGCGACCATATGTCTGCTGCAGGAGGCAGAGGTGTTTTCTATTCTCGGCATCTGGGCAGGAGAAAGTGGAGTGGCGGCCCGTGCACCCTGAGGAATTCACCTTTCACTGGGAAGCATGCTCTCAGCAGTTGCCACGGGTGACAGGGGAAATGTCAGGGACATTTCTTTCTTCTTGCGTAACTCTTAGTAATGAAGAAGCACTGTATATATTCAGTGTCAGGCATGCTATGTGTGTTTTTTTTCACCCTCTTATGAACCAGTTCTCTGCTGGATAGTCACATCCATGCAGTCAGTGTGAGATGTCTTGAGGATATACTTTGTGAAGTAGTATTTAAGCACTGTGGCGTTACCACTTTCCAATGTGGTTGGATAAAAGCAGACACTTGTGCAATCATGTGCAGTATCCACCCTCTGATGTGGCTTCCTAGGCCAAGGAGGTCTGTAGTACATACTGTACAGAGGTTTAATTGTGTTGAGGCTATAAAGTTGGAATGCGTTCACTCTCTGTTAAATGACGGTATTCACTCTGTGATTTTGTTTGGATAGGTGGTATGATCAGAGGGATCACTGGAATTTCATATTTTGCAAAATGTGTTTATGAGAAGGCTGATATCCCTTGTGACTGTAAACCCAAACACAGAGGAATACCGCTAGCCTTTGTACAAATGTGAAGAAACCCATCTAGCCGCACGTCTTTACCATTAACTTTACACATGCAAGCTGTGTACAAATCCCTAAGAGTAAAAAGTTTTGGTTCCACAAGAAGTTGTGTGTGGAATAACTACTGGTCATACTATGGAAACAACACCTAGAATTGCACTCAGTAGAAAGCATACCTCCGTCAATGCCCTACAGCCCCCTTATGGGGTCACATTAAAGTTCACTAAACCTCAATTTTTATTTGGACCTTAACAAAATGTCACACTCAGGAATACCAGTCCCCTAAACATGTCTGATTTCAAGACCCATGAATTATACTCTGAAAAAATCTAAAAAAATTTGGAAAGACGGCATATCTGACAATGCTATCTGTTTACCCTCAAAACCGATCCCCACCCAAAAATTTTTTTGCAGATCCAGACAAACGAGCAGATCCAGGACTTTCACTTTCTTTGGCATGTTGAGATACGGCGCTAGCCTCGGTGGAGGTATATGTCCCTCTAGGTGGTAGATTTTAGGATTAGTCAGCAAACGGTAATGTGCACATTTCCCTAAGGCTCATTGCAGTAGGCCTACTATTTCCCCCATGAAAGTCTGAATCCCTGGCTTTCAAAAAACCCTCATCACAGACCAAAGTAGAGGAGAGTAACAAGCAGTTCATAGCACAGGTGAGTGGGTTGAGATGAACTCATTTTAATTTCAGATCACAGAACTTCACTTTGACAGATGAAGACTTGTCAGACTGACAGAGATCACTCTCAAAGGCAGCGCGTCGCTCAGCCTCAAACCTCCTGGGGATCTAACAACCCACATTTACAGCAGGCTCAGATTTGAAATCACGTACTTATGAGACACACATTTTATAACCCAGAGACATGAACACATCTGGAAAGCTATAGCCCCAAAAGACCTTGGATGGCCGAGCCCGCAGAGCATGAATAGACATGACAGGATAGGATACAATAAAACTAGTTAAGCATGATAATGAACAAACCTCCTGCATGGGGCATTAGAGCCAAGAATACACTAATACGTTTTATGTTGTGTTTTTCTTTCAAAGGATAGTGTGTTTAATGATCTGTGAAACAAGCTTCTGGAGGAGAAACCCACAGGAGAAGCTCTTTGATGTGTTTTCTTTTCAAACAGATTTTACTTCATGATACTGACCACATTCTACACTCTCTGCTGCCAGCTTTCATCTGCTTCATACAGAATGAGGAGCTACAGTTAGTTTCCTCATAAAACAGAGCAAATACATTTCATGAAATAATATGTCATCAATCTTATGAAAGTAGAAAACATCACATCACAAGCATTTGATTTATATGAGTAATGCTGAAGTCATTAAATTAACTAAAAGGGGAATTTTGGTATTTTTCAACCCAGGAGCCTATACATATATAATTATGGGTGTGTTAATGAAGAAGTTCACCTGTGCCAGCAGCTGTGACATTGGCAAAAGTGGCTAAAATATAATCTTAAGGGGACAATTTTTTTCACCAATAAATGTTGCAGAGTTCTGAGCAAAGACGCAGACTAACAATTTGAGCCTTTTACTGATGATAGAAGTACATTTATTGGAGATTTGGTGGACTGTCGTAGTTGCCCCATAAGCTTACATTGTAGCCTCACACCCAATTTTACAAACAGAGGGCCCAGTCTGCAAAATACCAGAATTCCCCTTTAAATCCACAATCCAGACCATTCAGCTGTTCTAATGGGAACTGATCTAGAACACATTGAAAGAAATAAGACAATGGAATAGCAATTGATAAACTCCTTTTTTTTTTTTTTTTTATCTTTGACGAAGAGCTTGCTCATACATCATACAATGATCCATATGCCAAAGAGAAAACCGCAGCTGATTGAAAACACCAAGGCACCAACAAGGACACAATACAAAAACATCTTAAAAGAAAGAGAGCAACCTGCTCTGATGTGGAGACACAGTAAGTTAGCTTATTGTTGAGCTTAAAGTCTATTTATAAAGTTTATAAGGACCTTGGACACAGCAGATGAAAGAAGTCTCTGTCCAAGATCTACTGATTTTCTTCCAGAGCTTTCAGCTAGGTTACATGGTCTTCATCAAAGGCTAAAATTTGTTGAGTTGCCAAAGGACTTTTGAACTTTCCACTCTACTAAGCATCTTAATCACACCTTCCTACATATTTTTGCATAAAACTCTAAATATATTATTCTTTCTTGAAGGTTTCAGAAAAAGCAAGTAAGTGGATCTTGAGTGGAGAGACTGTTTCACCAACATGTTGCCAAGTTTCAAAATTGAAAGTCTGAACAACAAAGTTAAATGACTAATTAGCAAACTAATCCACTGATGAAGACCATGTGATATCATCGAAATCTGCGGAAAAAAGCTCCAAAGCAGCTCATGGGTGAAGATTCTTTTGTTTATGTCGAAGTGGAATGAGTTCACTGCTGTCAAATAAATAAAAATGAAGTACCCATTGACTGTAAGTGAGAATGAGCATCACGACTCTGGGTTTTTGAGTTTTTATGTCTTGGTCGTCTCCTCCGCTCTTTAGTTTTCAGTCCATGCAGCATATTTCAGGCCATGCTGGATTGTCACACGAAAGGGAGTTTTTCTTCAAGGCACAGCAAGAGACAAGAAAAGAAAATTTACATTCAGGTCTATGAGAAAACCTTTCACCCCCACCATGACAAAACAAAAACAACCCCAAGATAAAAACCTGCAAACACACAGGCTGACGGCAACTCATGTGATACGCGACTGTCGATGCATACCTATAAGAACACAGTTTACATGCAGTGGAGTGTCACACAGAATAGAGACAACTGACATCAAGGGGCTGTATTGTTAGGTTTTACTATTTGTAGTTGGGACATTTTAGGATAAATAAACTTGAGCCATCATGGTAACAAGATACTTAAAAATAGTTTTTTTTACAGGGGTTGGTACCTTTAAAGTCACATTTATCATTTCATGTAACTTATAAAATGGATGAATTCGATGAGTCGGCTCCACGGCCTATTTTCAATCCATAGTGTGCTTCTAAATTTTGAGTCTTGCTTTTCTTTCTTGCTGAGAGTTAGATGAGACGACTCTCGTCTACTCTATCTGTCGAATACAAAGCTGTAGTCTGCAGGTTAGTCAGTGATGGCCAACGGGAAATATTTGGGAGGAAATTACAATGAACAAGTCATATCCAAGAAAGCAATAACAACACAAACAATAAATTAAAATTAAAAACAATTAGCACAATCAATGTTTAGACAAACAAGTATTTGACTCTTCCTACAAATAAGTTACATAAAAAAAAAACTCAATATTTTACTATGCTGATTATTACAACTCCAAATTATTCCACAAAATAATGAAATTATAGTACAGACATAAGTGGGTTGGGGTGCTTACTTAGTTTTTCTGTTAGCTAGAAGAATGACACGAACACTTCCAGAATACATTTTTTTACATTTTGAGAAGATCCGGACCAGGGGGCCTTTATTAAACTTGCTTAATAGGGCGTTTTTCAACTTTTTCGTTGATTCCTTGAAAAAAATATATGTATCAGACATATTTAGAATCAAATGAATTTAAATGTCTGTTGCACCTTGACGAAGATACATACATGGTCTTTGAGTGCCACTCGGCACTAATCTAATTTTTTTTTTTTTTTATAATATTTGATTTAACTTTCGAACATTCAGTGTATTTCCGTCTAGTCCATCTGATGCAAAAAAAGTTGTACTTAATGTGGATAACATTGGGTGCAAGCTGAAACACCCACTGATTCTAGTGTAGAAAAGATTTAATCTCATTCATTCGTTAATTAATTAATTCATTTAATTTCCCTAAAGACCAAATTGAATGTTATATTTAATATGACGGCATTAGATAGATTTTCTTTTAGCTCCACCAACTCTGACCAATCTTATCACCGTACACTCAGCAAGAAACCAAATTAGCTCAATAATAACTTTTCATTTCAATTAAATAAATAAATAAAGGTACACTTGTATCATATACACATTCAAGACAGCATAATTAGGGAATACTCTGATTAAGTTGAAGCGACTTTGCAAATCCCTGCTCGCGCTCAAGTGCTTCCCCCGCTCGCAAACGGAACATCAATGACACCAAAAATACAATAGCAAAAATAGCAACCTGAAGTTGATGATGGTTAAAACAAAGCTTCAGGTTCAGTCAAGCTGCTTGGGCCTCCGCTGAGAGGGTCTACATTTATTACAGTGCATCTCTGAATTACATTCGGCCCTCCGTCTGTCGGCTCTCTCGCTGCAGATGGCTTCACAACTCGCTGCCCTCACCCTCAGCCTCCCCGAGCTCTGCTGCCGAGGAACCAGATATCACCCGCGCCCGGACCACTGTGTCAGTCTGCGGGGGCGGGCCTGCTCACACCACCCACTCTGCCGGGAACTTTCACCCCCGCTCGTGAAGTGGCACCGCATCTCTGATCTCTGATATGGGCCGTTCCACCTCAGTCGCTTTCATTACGTTTAAATTGCACGCGAAGCCACAGAAGCACATTAAAGATGTTTAACCAAGATTGATGTGTGGTCGTCATGTCAGTTAGAAACGTACATTTATGATGATGTTAATTTGAATCCTGCTCCTGTATTCTTACGCTCCTTTCCTCTCCAGGTTCCTCATCATTTTAATCTCAGGGTGGTGAGACAGCTAAGTTAGAGTCTGAGGTCAGAGGCAAAAACGTAGCATTGCGACATTAAGCAATCCGTGTTCCCCAGGCGAAGGACACATGGAAATCAGCTGGAGGGGTTTGTTGTTACTGGTAGCCCACAGGGCTGTCCATGAGCGGGCTGGAGCAGTAAGATTCTGGAGGGTCTTGGATCTCAGTCTCATGGGTCTGGGTATGGTCTTCCTCGCTCTCCTCTTCCTCCGCTGGGTTGTGGTTTGAACCCTGTGCGCTGGCCATGGCACCGTAGCCGTGGTGGGCCGGGGAGGGCATCGGAGTCAAAGCCAGCTCTGGCTCCAGTAGCACAGACGCCACAAACAGCTGCAGGAGTGGAATCAACACAAAGTTTATCATCGTGTCACACACTGAATTAGGAAATTCAAAGGGAGCGTGTGAGATGGAAAGTTGAGTTTGTTGTCACAGCCTAAACTTAAGATTTAACAATTTCAACATGTCTCATGATTAATATCTTAAACACAGTCAGTGCAATATGTATAATATTATCAGTAAGGTGAGATCATAACAAATTAATAAATCTAGGTGCCACCATGTCAAGGCTAAAGATAAAAATGACAAATATCAAAATCCAATTTATTTTGATTCTGAAACACTTATTATCCCATTTGTTGGAATCCTCTTCACGTTCTGATAGCCATCAAAAAATAAAGTTGTCCACAAATAAAGGAAAAAAAGCTGGTGTCTGTAATAACAGGACTGTAATAAACGATAATGAATAAATGATAATGAAGTACCTGTGTGTCGCTAAACAACATGCCTCTCTGTATTTAGAGAAATACGGCATTACAGCTGAATCAGAGACGATTGTCAGAGTCACGGAAAAGTCATCGTCTGGCAGTTTTCAGAGTGTGCACGTTCATGTGTTTTGGGGGCGTAGCTTTGACAAGAGGCCAACAGGATATCGGTTGCTATTCAGTGCAAACTGCTATTACTAGTTTTTCCAGGATTACCAACCCTAGCTTTAAAAGCACCTACCTGAAAAAAAACTAGGCTTTGTAGAAGCTTTGTAAAATGTTCAGTATTCATTAAGGGCATATGTGAATATTTTGATATCATGCACATAACTAACATGATTCTATGCTTTAATGGGGTCCTGGCAAATAGGAGAAAACTGTGGTACTGTACATTGGAGGCCGTGGTGGATGTCCCAGTGCTCCTGTCTGCGTCAGTGAACGTCCCCTCTGTTGGCTGATCAGACATCTGAAACACAGAGAGGAACTGAGCATCAGAGTTTCCTCGGACGAACCTGATCCCACTGGGTCCCAGTAAAGCTGCTGACCTGGTAGCTCATTGACTTGTCCGGTCGCTTCCTAAGGCACAAGCGGAAGAGAGAGAAGACGATGCAGGAGAGCAGGGACGCGAAGGTGAAGAGGGTGATGGGATGCACTGCACCTTTAAAAATAAAAGATAGAGTGCAACGGATTTAAACCCCTTGAAGCCGTCTTACACAACTGTTACACAGGAAATAATTGTGTTTGATAAAGTACCTAATTTGAGCACAGAGAAGAAGAGCAGCCAGAACATGCAGAGGAGAGGGGCCAAGACGACCTGGTTGATGGCGGCTCTGTGGATCCGCTGGCTGAGCTTGGTGGGAACGTATGCATAGTAGATGTTGTACCGGTCGACCATGTGCTTCAGGATCACGTAGAGCAAACCTGCAGGGACACAACAACACAATTACAGTTTTACACTGGGCTCTGCAAGACAACAACCTTATGAAGCTTTTTTTTTTATCATTCGCAATTCTCTCTCTCTCTCTCTCTCTCTCTCTCTCTCTCTCTCTCTCTCTCTCTCTCTCTCTCTCTCTCTCTCTCTCTCTCTCTCTCTCTCTCTCTCTCTCTCTCTCTCTCTCTCTCTCTCTCTCTCTCTCTCTCTCTCTCTCTCTCTCTCTCACCCCCTTCTAATCCCGAGGGGTCTAAATCCCAAAAGACTAATATTTACCATCACTTTCTATGTAGTGCATGACGATAACATTTTTGGGAATTAATTGAAATTTTAAGTATGTGAACTAAAGGACAAAAAGCCAGGCCCAATTATCTCTGAAAATGTTTTCAGAGCTGACATTGACTGAAAGATTCAAAGTTAATCCAATGAATGGTCATTATAAAGTCTGTACAGCAGGAGAAACAAGTTTGAATATCTCAAGCAATGATATGTTGGAATACAAGTTACTTTGATGCATTTTTTTTATTAATATTTAGCATTTTCAGATTATTTGCCTCATAACTCAAACATCAGTCTGCTGTAAACAGGTAAAATCCACAGAGCAGCAGGGAATGAAGGACTGGAGCCTGTTTGGGCTGCAGCTTGGTGAGCTCTGGGCAGAGACAGGAGCAGAGTGGGCGTCTGGCTCGCAACTTGCTGTGTCTGGGCGTCTGGGAGTACAGCAGCAAATTCACACAGTCTGCATCGGACTGGCAGGCGGCGGAGGAGAGCGGGGTAACAGTATGAGGGGAGACAGCGAATACACACATGGAAAACAGGGACAGAAGAAGGAGGTCGAGGAGGATAGAGACGGCATGTCGCTCACCAAAAGGCGTGATGATGGGACATGTGATGCTGTAAGTCATGGTGACAGCAAAGATGCACATGGTCCAGGCGTACTCCAGGCCAAACTGGAACTCATAGGCCTGACTCTGCAAACCAAAACGCAAAAAAAAACACAGTGAGCTTCTTAAACTTCTCAATATGGAAATGCTGACACGAGCACTAGAGGCTCAACTGACCCGCTTGACGTGAATCCGCTCGGCCTGGGACTTAGCGAAGCAGAGGCGGACGGCGTACACCGTCAGTGCCGGGATACGGAGCAGCTCCATGGACGTGCCAATCAGGCTGGACGTGATCACGTAATTTACAAAGAACGCACCGTTGTCGGGAAGGAACACACACCTGCACCAAGGACACGATGTTGATATATCCGACAAGCCCCCCCCATTTTATCTTGAAGAAAAATAGATAAAACTTACTGGAATTTGACTTCCTTCTCGTTCAGGAAGTTGACATCAAAGAGCCAGGTGAAGAACAGGTCCAGACTGCAGAGGGAGGAACATATAGAGAAATCTAAAGAGCTGCATGACAATAACTAGAAGATTGCTCAGTACACTATATAACTCCAATAAGGCTGAGCAGTCCCCTTATGAAAACACATTTAAATCCACTACATTTTTATTTGGATCTGCACCAAATTACACACAAATATCAGTCCCATAATTAGAAGGGTCCTTCCCTGACCAGAAATGGGAAGCAAAAAAGGTACAAATACTCTCACTCTCTACATTTAAAACGAATATCTGTACCTTTTCTACCTACTATTTAAAACGGGCTTGTTACTTTAGTTTTAAAGGCTCATTGTGTAAAATGTTGTGGTGAAGTTGCATGTTGCAGCTGAATACCCTTCACCTCACTCTCCAGTTCCAAGCATGAAAGAAAACCTCAGTTGTCATAAAAACTCAAAAAGGTCTTTAGTTTGTCCAGACTGGGCTACTGTAAAAAACATGTCGGCCTCTGCAGAGAGGAGATGAATATGTAAATATAAATGATTTAAATATAAAGGGCTCATTCTACAGTAAAGAAAACAACACTTCATAAAATTTGGATGACACGTGTGAGAATATCACTAAGGTTATTATAAAGGGGATTATCAGATTATTTATTTTAGTTTGCAACATCGACCGCCGCCTTTCCGGTATCCAGACACGTTTCAATCCTAATCCCTCGCCTTATATGAATGCCTTGTTTTATCTGAAGTGAGAGTGGTTTATGTTTAATCGTCTTCAAACTATATCAACGCTTTGCACGGATACAGCCGTTAGAAATGGGCTTTTCACTATTATACATTCAGTGCATTTCAGAGATTTTACTTTTATACTTCTGATTGAGTAAGGAGGTAGACTCAGTACTTATATTCTTTTACCTGGGTTGTATTTCTACTTGAGTAAAGAGTGTGTGTACTTTGTGCCACCTCTGTCCCTGACCCATACTGCATCCCTCCGCCAAGTTTGGTGAAATCCGTCCAGTAGTTTTTTTGCGGTAATGAGCATAAGAAGTGTGTGGTTGTACCTGGACAGACCGAGCGAGGGAAGTATGATGACCATGAAGACCAGCAGTAAGAAGCACTTGTGCATCGTCACTTGGTTCTCACCAGATCTGAAACAGTAGATGACAGAGACGAGGGATCGTAAGAACATCCTTATGCGATGCCTGTTTACAAATACATCTCCACCATTACTAATGCGTCATTTGAAGTAATGTGACTTTACATTTACAGGACTGTCGGGCTCATGAGCACGAACTATACGTTTCACTCCAGTAAACAGAAGATTTACATTCGCTTTTTCGCACATCACGCCTGCACAACACGTTTGTGGGGGGGGGGTGGTTATGTAAAGAATGGGTGCTCATAGGTGCTTCATGAGATTGTCTCCTCATGCAAAGCTGTCTCCTCCTCCTCCTCCTCCTCCACTTCCTCCTCTTCCTCCTACTAGTCGCCATGTGCTGCTCCTCTGCGCACGGCGACTACAGTGCATATCATTATCCTCACATGGGGATCTCTATGACAACCTGCCCAGAATAACAGTGCAGGGAGAGTGACAGCAAGAAGGAGGGAGAGAGTAAAGAGGTTGAAAGAGAGAAAAAATAATAATTGAGATGAAAAAAAAAAGAAAAAAGAAATACTGAGAGTTGAGAGGAAGACAGGCAGCCACACATGAAGAGTCCATTTGAAGGGAGGCATTTCCATTTCAGAGGAGAGAGGCGAGAGGCGGTCGATGGCTGGTGAGTACCTGGTCCAGTGGGACTCAAAGAAGGCTGAGTAGTAGACGATGAAGGGCAGGAGCACCGAGAACGCCCACAGCAGGAGGGTCGGGAAGAACTGGGTAATGACAGGGCTCTGTATTGGAAAGCGAATTGGTTAATGAATGACACGGAAGAGGTTAATAAAAACAAAAACGAAGCACATAGGTTCCAAGTCGGTTTCCAGCTCTGACCTGCAGGCTCTCCACGGGCTTGGTGACGTTGAACTTGTCCATGGTGTTGACGATGATGGCGGGAGTGGTGAGGAAGAAGAGCAGCAGGAAGAGGAGGATGTTGAGGAGGACGCAGCGGAGCCACCAGCGAGATCCACACACCGACAGGTTCTCCCTGGTGGTGGGAGAGAAATAATGTGCCTCTGTTCACAACAATCATCCAGGAGCCCAGACAGCACATTATAACACTTCTCTCCCCTGACACACCAGTGCTGCGGGTACTGAGAACAATCAGGAATAGCCAGTCATTTCTTTCGTGTAACTTGATTAGTGGGTTTCCACTGGACTGGCCTGGAGAGCAGGTTGGCAGTGGTGCATTTCGACGCTCAGTTTTAATGATGAACACAAGTCCCTCCTTAACCCCAGCAGCCTGCTGCTGCAACAAACAGTACAGAAAAACATGTGTGCATACAAACACGCTGCAGCCAATCAGGCGTGAAGCATAAAAACAATGAGCGCTACCATCCCCTTGGTTAATCGCCCATATATATGCATCACTCGTTTGTTACATAATCTCACTGAGCCTGCTGCATTCACTCTCCAAGATAGGAAACATGCATAATGGCCTCGCATCCAATCACTGATGGGGAATGAGTTTTAAAAGGTGTTTGAGAGCATTAACATACTGATACATCCTGAACGCTGCTGTTGGTTGTTTCAGAGTTTTCTTCAAGCAGAGAAACAGTTCTCGATTAAAAAAAGAAACAGTATAGATAAGACTCCTTGAGGTCTTCTACTACAAATTGCACTAACAAGCCTTATTATAGTCATAGAACAAAAAAAACAACTAAAAAGTCCAATCATGATCCCGAGGTTTCCAAACTGTCAAATTTATCTGTTAACACCTGGTTTTGAAATGCATCCTGAATGTGTCTCCTGCGACCACTAGTGATCAGATCTCACTTCCCCCTCCATATGCAAATACTGATGTACTCAAGTATCCGTACTTCACTTGAGTAAGTTCTGAAAACTTTTCACTTTTACTCCCAGTTTAACACAAATATCCATACTTTTTTCACTATACTATACTTTCACTCCTGCGACCATCTCACTTCCCAAATGACCAAATGAGCTTGTCTACAAACAAATCAACGTATTAATCAACGTGAACTGGGTCCTTCATATATGTCCCAGGGGGCATTTGAGTTCACACATCGAAAAGAATGTGGCCACACGTGTCTCCGATCACCTCCGAATGTGGTCTGTGTGATACAGGCGTTCCGACCGGAACTCAGCACTGACCACTTGTGATTAGATCACTCAGGAAGGATGTTAGTATCAGGCCTGAACAGGGTTTTAATGAGGAATAAGACAAAAATAGATGTTACGCTCAAATTCTGTGTCCGTGTGTGTTTCCGTTGGCAATCTGGTTTCCTCCCACTGTCCAAACACATGCCAGTTACATTAGAGCATTGTGGATGTGAGTAATTTACACACCCCTGTGACCATGCACAGGATAAGTGTTTGTAAATAATAGTAGGACAGTGGAAGTTTCTAGACTTGTGGGAGGATTGAGGGAAAGTCCAAGAAGAATAATGGGACTGATGAGGTTTTAAAAGCACCATGTGCTTGTGGGCCTACTCACCAGATGATGTCACTGGGAGCGGGTGCATAGCCGACCCCCCATTGGTGAGACTGCACCACCGTGGTGATGCTGGACTGCTGGGGTCTGCGGCGGCAGTGCACACGACTGTAGTCCTTCACAATCCTGCAGAACAGCAAAGAAATGTGCATCAGGCACCGAAGAAGGCTCGTATCTTCTTCTTTATGGTTTCTCCCCCGCTGTGACGGGGTTTGTGTGGCGACAGGCCCTGACACACAGAAACCTCAGAGTCCCGCTGCTGTTTACTCACACAGCCGTCATCCTCTCATCACGAAAAGTCACAAAGGCGATGCCCAGCCGCTTCAAGGAGATGCGATTCTTCTCGGCGTTGAACTCGTCCGTCCGCTTTTCTTCCAATTCACTGTAGTACTGCTCTGCATCCACCTGCACGGAAAACGAAGTTAGAGCACACATTTCTCACTGCATCTGTTTCTCTGAGAAGTCCATTACAAATATTACAGTTGTACAGTGTGGACTGCAGTGCCATCCAGTGGTAGCATCCTCTCTGTGCAGCACAACAAGGCTACAACTCCACAAATAACCCCATGTGCAAATCCCCACATCACTGCTGAAATGTACCTTTTCAAAGCCGCAGATGTCGCAGCAGAATATCTGAGCACACGGATGAGTCTTGATCATGATCTTTCCCTCCTTTTGGGCTTTGGTGGCAAAATACACCCTTCCCTTCATCGCTTTACGCCTGCAGAAGGCAACAGATAAGAGCTTCACGCTGGTCAGGAACTAAACTGTGTTGTTTCCCATGTAAGGTAGCAGCGGTCCTACCTCTCAAGGTCCAGTCTCATCAGCTTGTGGATGTCCAAGCAGAAGCGGATGTCGGTGACAGTGCAGCTGGGGTAGGCCTCACTGGTGAATGGAGAAGAAGATATGAATCAGAAAGCGTGTACCGAGCCTGTGCCACTGCAAACGACAAAAGGAGGCTGCAGCGTATCATCCGTTCTGCTGAGAAGGTGATCGGTTGCAATCTGCCATCTCTGCAGGACCTGTTGGCCTCTAGGACCCTGAGGCGTGCAGGTAAGATTGTGGCTGATCCTTCCCACCCGGGTCACAAACTCTTTGAGGTTCTTCCCTCGGGCAGGAGGCTGCGGTCCATCAGAACCAAAACCGCCCGCTACAAGACCAGCTTCTTCCCGGCTGCAGTTGGCCTCATCAACAAGGCCCGGCACCCCCACCTGACTCAGACTTTTATTCCACCCCCACACCTCAAGGATGTGTTACATTAACACATTATATTATATTATATAATACTGTTAGGGTTAGGGTTACATGTTGCAATCTGACACGGTTCACTGTTTTGCATTTCACTTTTTACTTCACTTTTTATATCTTTTATCTTTTATATACTTTCATTTAGATATGTTTATGTCTAAATAAATGTAACTTTTTATAAATATTAGAAAAAGTGAGTAAATAAGAAGTAAATAGTGAGTAAATATATATTGTTTCTTTTTATTGCTTTTTTTTACGTGTGTTGTATTTATTGTGTTTTTATGTTTCTATGTTCATTGTATGCACCAATAACCAGAGCAAATTCCTTGTCGGTGTAAACCTACTTAGCAATAAATACCTTCTGATTCTAATTCTGATTCATGTACGAGCAATGGACATGACAGGGCTTCCTCCATGACAGTAAAGAAACATGAAGACAGGATGTAACCGAACATAATAGAGAGATAAAAAAATGATGTTGTACTGTAAATGTTTGGTGATGAGTCCTGGGTCAGAGATCTCTCTGGGTATAGAGGTGATCATCAGTGTCCTGGCTACCTGCAACACAGAAGGTAAACACCATCAATTGTTATGTAAGAATAAACTGCAAATCAGCCCCTACATGACCAGACCCCCATCTTATCCAGAGGCCGTCAAATAAAAGCCTCCATAGTTTCTATCATGGCTGTAGACTCTTTGTCTTGTTATCCATTGTCAGGCATTTTCTTAAAACAAAAGAATACGTGTTCTTTAGGGTGTGATATAGGCTTTGACCTTTGCCAAGTAGGTTATAATTTTGTTGGTACATTTGTTAGCAGGATTACACAAAAACGACTAAACTAAGTGCCACCAATCTTGGGCCTGGGAAGGGAAACAAATAAATCTATGTGCAGATCAGCTCTGAGACAATTCTGCCATTCAGATTTTTACAGTGAATTTTTGCCCCCCCCTCGAAAACACGATTATCCATTTCGGGGAGTTTATCCCTAAAATAAAAAACGTTCTCAAATGAAGAAACTGACTTGATAAGATGTTTGAACCAGACGATTTGATGGAGACCGACCTTCTCGTCTTCTCTGTACTCCAGCCTTATCGAGTGATGAACCATGCACAGCGACGTGATGATGAAGTAAACCAGAGCGAGGATGCTGTGGAGCCACAGGAAGCTGTTCCTGTCGACCGAGAACACACCACTGTGCTTTCAATCCATAAAGAGGAACCAGTGTTTTCACTTTCACGGGTCTGTGGTGTTTCGGGAGATGTTTAGGTCATGCGTGCAGTGTTACACTTACTTTGCACCGACATTAGCCAGTGTCGTTCTTCCAAAGTTTTCAGGACTGTCTCCTGTAGGTATAATGAAACAGGACAGAGAGCGAGACGTTATAATTCTCAAACGACTTTAAGGAAACTCCTCCTCTTCTGTCTGGAGGATGAGGCAACCATGAAGCAATGTCACTATTCAGGGGAACACATTGGACTTTTCAGATTGAAATCTCCCTCAGCTCAAGGAAAATTCCACAAAAAAATCTAATTAGAAAAAAAATCAGCCGACCTCTGCTGTTCCAATTCAGACACCCTTTGTTTGCTGTTGCCATGGCAGCCAGTCAACATGTGTCGGCTTATTTAATGACTGGGGGGGGGGGGGTGACACACTCATCCTAGATTGCAGCCGACAGTATTAGGAAAAAGTTTCTGCGGACGGCTCAGCTCCTCATAGACGATGTCTCCTGCCTTTGTCCCCTTATGGAACATCTTACTCAACACTTCCTAAAAAAAAAAGAAAAAAGAAAAGCACACAACCGCCAGAAGGCATTTCTGCTGCGAAACAGCAGCTGGTGTTGTTGTGCAGCGTCCCGGCCCTGACACCTACATGGGCAAGACGGGAGGAAATGAGGCACTTTCTATTCCTACAGTCTGACTCGGGGAAGCACTTGATGAGTTGCCACTGGTATGTGAGTTGGTTGAAGTGTGTGTTTGTGTTAAATAAGTAGTTGTACTCCATCATATTGTGAAGTTAAAATGATCCTTCAAGTTAGATTTCTCTTTTGATCTTATTTTCATTTTGCAAGACACGTTTTAAGTCGACTGTTGCCACAGATAATTTCAAGTTTTATTCTCTACGTTCAAACCAGTAAATCCCTTGTCCTGTGTGTGTGTGTGTGTGTGTGTGTGTGTGTGTGTGTGTGTGTGTGTGTGTGTGTGATCGTCTCTGTGTGGCCTGGCCTCGCTCTCTGTGAGGTGCCCCATGTTAGTTTAGGGATATCCTCTGGCCTCTCTAACAACTGGCTAGCCGAACCATCGTATGAGGACAGAAATACCCAGGAGGTTCCCGGAAAAGTTGACCGGCAGGATTACGGCCAAAGACAGCAAGCACACTACGGTCATGAGCAGGATGATGTGGCGCTGGAAGGACAGGTATGTGACGGCATCGATGCCACATTTGCTGCGGATCTCCTCGTCCCTGCAGGAGGAGAGAGAAGGGAAATGTTCTAAATCCCGAAAAACCTGATATCCCAAACTCCGACAAATAGAAAGATGCTGCAAGGGGGTCAGTGATGAAATTTCCACTTGCGCAGATGCAATAGTAATCAGACGGGTGTGATCACAGACAAGCACATGCATGAAGTCCCCTCCATTGCCGGGGCAACCGGGCCAAAGGCTTGTACCTCATCATGACTTAAACCGCAGCACGACAATTTGATGCCAGAAGCTGCGGTCACCAGGCGGGAGCTTCAGAAAACTCAGTGTCATAAAAAAGTACAAGAGAAAAAAAGAGAGGAAAGGAAAAAAAAAAACTTGAAGAAAATAGGTGTGCAGGGCGGCCCACACATTGAGAAGACTCAGGGTGGGTTTGCACTCTCCCATGGGATCCCAGGGTGAGCCACTGGCAAGACAGCTAAAAACAGCAGCACGCAAACTCCACAATAATACTATGGAAACCATGGACACCATGGAAATCCTTTTTTTTTTTTTTTTACAGGCTAAAATCTGTCGTGGGCAGTCAGACTCGAGTGCAAATATCCAGCGGGAAACCATGGCACCAGCGGTCACACGAGCCCAGACGCGTTTGTTTTTGCAGCTAAATGAGATATAACACGAGACATCATGCTAGAAGACAGAGGGCCAATAAAATGATGGAAGCTTGGATGAGAGGAGGGTGAAATAATTACAAGGTCTTTGTTTACTTACTTCATATGGTAAAGAGATGAGAGCCACGAGCAGAAGCCCTGCGAGGAGACGGGAATCATAAAACATCACAATGGATCGGTTATTCAGGATAATAAATGACACGTGCATGCGAGGCCGGGCCACATCTGGCTGCCAGCGAGCATCCACTATTTGCATAGTAATGAGGTCTGCAGAGTAAAAAGGGGGGGGGGGGGGGGGGGGGCGAAGGGTTTAATAGGTCTGGAGCAGTAACCACTTTGGTGCCGCCTCAGCTTTGTGTAGGCCCATGACTCCAGTCTGACTCCTTGTCTTATAAACAGCACAGTGACCTCAGCCTATCACACAGGTGTCATGGTGTCAAACACGGTTCGGCTAAAACTTTCCTCCTACGACAGATGACGCCTCGGGACGAGCAGGCTTTACTGTAAAAATGCAGCGAGGCCGGTTTTCTAGACATCACTATATCACAGACCAATGAGCGGGGACACCTTGTTATAATGACTGTAAATACAGAAGGGCATGATGAGGAAGCCTGGCAGACCCTCTGACATTAGTGGTCATGTTGATTATAGCCTTCTCATACGTGAGACGTGTTTTTACGTTGCCCATTGTGCACTCTCCGACATATTTTGCTTTGTGAAGGTAATTGGACTCTTCTCCTCAAATACTATGTTTCTTTACCGTAATTATACTATATCGGGAACCGTGTGGAGTTTTTTTTTAAACAGGAGTGGCGCTGTAGAGCAGTGTTGAGATGAGGAGATATGTTTAAGAGTGCATGTCAAAAGCGTGGGAGTGACCTAACATAGCATCACTGTCTGCGAGGGGAAATCATGTCGAATGTCGTCTTTCACATTTCGAATAATCTCAGAACCTGTAAATGAACTTCTGATACTCAGTGAGAATCATTTGCTGTTCTTGTGTTTCCCGGCTTTGTTTGCAGTTCACATCAGCATCCTTCACGGTCACCCAGTGTGCTGAGCTGCACTGGGCAGCAGTAAAAGGGAGAGACAGTGGAAAAGTTTCCATCCTGTGGTAAGGAGACGTCGGGCTAATCTCGTTCTGAGCCGCAGCTGCGGGTGGGCAGAGCGGCAGAGCCGGTCGCTGGGGCGGCGGGGGGGGGAAGGGAGCCAGAAGACTGACTGGTGAAATGTTCAAAAATGATGACTTTTCCTCCAGAGACAAATCTAAAGATGGAGAGGATCTATGCAAAGGGGGCATTCTCTTGTAGTACAACTTATTTAGCCATAAGCAGAGCTTGTACCAAACAGCTTCAAATAAAACAATTAAATAAACATGAATTCATAACAGAGAAATGTTGTGCTCATATTCAGGTGCATCATTTTAATTTGGGTTATTGGAAAATGTTTGATCATGTAAGCAAACAGTTACCTATAAACTGTACAAACCCGGCAGAGAGGAGGCTGAGTCAATATTCACTCTCCTTTTTCCTCTGATCTAGTTTCCAAAAAATGTGGGACTCTTGAGAGATGCATAAAACACTTACATGGTGAATAAAAAAACATAAATATATGTCTCTATACCTGTTTTAAAAGCCAGGGAGTAAAAACAGGTTTGGAGGAGAGTTTTAAAGGGTCCAGAGTCCTGATGTGGAAGGGCAGATTGTTCCTCAGCTCAACAGGTAGTAGCTTATCGTGTCTGCAGTTGGGTGCAGGAAACATTAAAGCTGGAAGTGGGTTTATCAGAACTTTTTTTCCGTCACAATGGAGCTCCAGAGCAACAGGACCAAAACAATGAGCTAAAAGATGCTAAAAAAACAACAACAATGACACCGTAACGCTGAGGGCAACTGCAGAGTGGTGTGATCACGCTGTGTGGGTTTGATTTTATGAGGTAAGAAATGCATTCAGCCTCTTTGTTAGACCTAAGGACGTATGAAGTGGGTTTATGGGGGACTCAATAGGGAAGCTTTGATTGATCTGACAGTGCCGGTTCCTTGGTGCTTTTATGAAGTGATGGAGACCTCAGAACTCACCGGGTCCTTGGTCTCAGAGTCAGATGGGCTGGACTCGGAGGGAGTCTTCTCCTTCTCACTGGCTTCTCCATAAAACAGGGACGTCAGACTGAAGAAGAGAAAGAAACAGTGGGGTCATCACACTGACCACCACAGCCTGACACCAAGTTATCAGTTTATAGTACTGTATCAATTCTGTGCTTCAAGGGAGATCACAGCCGCGACACAGACAGGCAAGTGACAGACATGTGGCTTCACCGCCGCAGTCGGCCCTGTTCCAGCACCCGTGTGAAAACTAACCCTCAGTGCTTGAAGACATTACACAGTGTGGACAGATCTAATAGAGGCAGTGTGATGATTGAATCTGTGGATATTTCTCTGCGGGCCGCAACGCTGACAGTTCCACAGCGTGTCAAATTAAGCAGAATAATTGTGTTAGCATGAGAGAGGAGCGCTCAGCAAAACACACAGATGCTGCCTGCCCTCAGGTGCTGCTGAGCGGCCGCTGGTCAGGCAGAACTAATCGAGCCTCCTTCACTCCAACGGAGAGGAACCAAGCAGGAGAAGTCCTCTGCAGCATTATGCAGACTGCTGAGTGAACCTGGAGCCATCTCACAACCCTCGGAGTATTCAAGTTAGCAACTGAGCAGTGTAAGGAAAAAGACAGAAGCCAATCATTTGGTAAAGTCTGGGGTTGATTGATATCCTGGGTTTTGTCTTTATAGTCAAACTTTTTATATATTGTGGTGGCATAAAAAAACTTACAAGAAACAAATTTGTATTAGTCCTCAGCTGAAAATAGTCCCACATTAAACTATAATTTATTATTACTAGTAACCAGCTGTTTTATGAAATTATTTGGCACCTAAAAATCATATTGGTAGTTGAGTAATTTTAAGGATTTATGTTTCCAATTAGAACCATGGGACTTAGGGCCGAGTAGATTATTATTTTATTAAATTTGTTGAGACAATAAATAGAGAAAACAGCCAATAGAGCCAGTCTTTTAGCCTTGTGAATTATTCATCAGGTGAACATGCCAAATATTGACTGGTTCCAGCTTCTCCTGTGGGGCGATTTAATATATTTCTCAGTTTTATTGAAAACCTTTGGGGTTTCACACTGTTGTTCAGACAAAAACAACAATAATAAGATCTCACTTTGTGAAACTGTCTGACAACAAAAAAACAACAACCACATGATTTATAAATAATGCAAATACTCAAGAACTGCAGCTCTTAACTGAGGAGGTTTTTCCATCTCAGCTGAATTTTAAATGTATATATATATATATATATATGTATATATAAATATCTGGTTTGTGTTAACACCGTGAGGTTTCAGTTTCACTGTGAACACTAAGAGGGAATTATTCTGATAAATATTTTGTGAAAACAAGATAAGTAACTAGTTTGCACATGATAGTTGTGCAAACTCTGTCCATGAATAAAACTTGATTATAGCCGAGTTCTCTCCATCAAAGTAGCTGTGTGTATCAGATGTTAGAAAAAACACTTATACATTTTGAAGTAACTATCTTATGTCTTAAGAGGCACAGACTGCATAAGAGCAGGAGCTGCTTGGAGTGATTCTCAGTACCATTCATACTCAGCAGAGGGAGCTGGAGGCTGCAGCATCAGCAGCTCCACTGAGACGTCTTACTCCATCTTAAATGGCTACATGGCTACACAGGCAAGCGAGTGTAACCGGTAAGTGTTAAGAGCGAGTGAGGGGTGTACCTGTCGTTCTCCATCAGCAGAGCCAGGCGGCCGTAGTCCCACGCAGCCTTCCTCAGACAGGAGAAGATGAGCAGCAGGAACTATAAAACAAAACAGGGACATGAACCCAGGGGTGCTGGGGAATCTGATTTACACACACACACACACACACACACACACACACACACACACACACACACACACACACACACACACACACACACACACACACACACACACACACACACACACACACACACACACACACACACACACACACGCACGCACGCACACACGCACGCACACACACACGCACACACACACAAACACACTGTACTCAGCTGCTCTGGCTCTAACAACATCCACATCCTTTCCATATTGCTTGATTTGAAAGCTGAGGCCCGTCTCTATATGAATAACAGACAGGTTGAAAATGCTGCAGCAATAATAAGCCTTTAGTAGTATGTGGTTGTCTTGGAAACTACCAGAGAGAGGTCAGCGTGCACACACAAACACAGGCTGTGCACTGATGATCAATGGGTGAAGTCAATGGCGTGATATTTCCAGATAGCCTCCATTCTGTAGTAATTCACAATGAATAACAATAAAACATATTATATGAGTGGAGTCGCGCCTAGCAGCCGTGGTTAAATATGGAACGTGATGGATGTCGACAGAGGCAAACATAGAAAAAAAGCAGATGGGTGTTTGACGGCATTTAATCATTCATGTATTTTGCTTTCAGGGGACATTTGGTAAAGTGGGCGGGGATGACAACCACGTTAATAAGGAGGAGGCTCGCGTAACTGTTAAACGATTCATTCTTCCGCGATCTAGAGCCATGCATAGACAAGCAGGGAGACCTTGTCTGAGGCCTGTGGATGAATAACGAGCGTGAGTTCTCATTAGCAGTCGGGGCCCAAACTCCATCTTTAAATAAGAATCTCCCCGGTCTCTCGCCGTGTCCCCGTCTCCTCCCTGCCGTTTTATTTGATTGCTTCCTGATGCGTGGGCACGCTCTCCTCAAGTCCCACACATGATTACTTCCATATGATGATGGGCCTAATGCAGAGGAGTCACGGGGGTGGGGGGGTGGGGGGGGGGGGGGTGTTTGGAATCATGCTTTGACTCAGTGCTCGACCCTCTGCGTTGTCTTGACAACCAGGCAGCGATCACAATGAGCCAATTAAAACACAGAGGTGGCAGATTGAGAGTGACATCAGTGCTGAGATCAAGCCTGACAGGAACGGAGGTGGATGACAAGGGAAGGCGGAAGCCTATTATTATCTGGAGACAAGGAGGAGAGATACACAATCATGTTTGTAAACAGTGGACACACTGCATTACACAATGTGAAGGAGAAGTCAAGGCATATTAATATTATCCTTGAGATGCATAGGACAATGTGTCTGATGTTTCGCTTATCCATGCACATTTCTAAAGTATTAAAAGCCCAGATGAGGAAAAGATGATGTATTACAAGCTCATTCAGACCTTTTGAAATGCACCACAAACTAAAGCTCTTAAGACCAATTTTGTGACATTTACAGCAGTTTATTCCACATAAATTCCGGGATTTAGTCAATTGCACTTCCATAAATTGGTGGATTTATGGACAAGCAACGATATCATATCAATGTCTTTCAAACTCTGAGTCCATGTTTTGGTTCAAAGGCTTTCTTTTCCAAATTCGTAGTGGTCAAAGTCCAACAGGCCCCTAATGAAACCACATTTAAATTCCCTAGATACTGATTTATTTTTGGATCAGCCCCAAGCTGCACACACTTAAATAACAGTCCTCTAAACATTTCTGATATTTTTCACCAAGCTCCAAAAAACACCATCCTGGATCAGCACCAAAATCTATTGGGTTCTTTCCTAACAATTTTACATCATTCCACCAAGTTTTGTGATAATCCATAAATACTTTTTGTCTAATCTTGCTTACAAATTAACAGATACCAATGAAAACATAACCTCCTTGGAAGAGGAAATAATGCTCTGTTAAAAGTTTTCCTTTTCATTTTTTCGCCTCTTTCATTGCCATTTGCAGCCTTTAAGCATTATCGTGATTAATAGAGGAATGATATGCCTGTGTGTTGACATGTTTCCAATATGTCAGAATCAATGTCACACATTACTGTCACTCCTGATGTTGCTGTTGTACTTCATTATCGTCAACAGCAGAGTGAGCTGCTGGAGACAAGATGTCCATTAGACACCAGTGACCATGCACCACGTCCTGCTGTCTGTTTGTGTCAGAGCTCTTCATAAAACCTCAGCAGGGTGTTGGCAGTTTAGAAATATTCAGAAATATTGTAGTCAACATGCAGAATGATACCAGGGAGCCAGTATTTATTAAAGATAGGAACCAGACCTTAAAGAGACCATGTGTTTCAGACAGAGGCTGAAAAGAGGAGTGGCAGCAATGAACACTCGGAGGAAAGTGATGTGTTTCCAGAACATTAGAGCATGGAAAACCCCTAGGTAAAAGCACTAATTAAAATTATGAAAAATAATATTAACATAATATATCTCCTTCAAACCTTCCATTCATATCCTAACTGACAGAGGCTTTTATGGAGTTATTGTGGAAACTGTATATTATTGTGTGTGTGTGTGTGTGTGTGTGTGTGTGTGTGTGTGTGTGTGTGTGTGTCTGTACCATCCAGAGCACCACGTTGATGGCGAGAACCGTGGGCACGCCTCCAAATGGCAGGCCCTGGAGGACGCTGCTGCGGGAGTGGGCGTGGTAGCATCTCTCTGCCGTGTTGTTTTCTTCCCCGAATGAACCCAGGAAGCCCAGAGCACTGAGCTCCACGGCACTCCCCTCCACAGGGGGCGCTCTCGTCACAAACAGCTCAGGGTGCGCCATCAGCACTGGACCATCCCTGAGGAGAAACAGAGGAAAAAATGATTTCCAATATTAGTTTTTGTTTTATTGTATCGAATCAATCTCGTAGCTGGTCGGCTGGATTCCCGATTAAAACTTGAAAGAAAAGGATTTCCATTAATGTCTTTAATGGATTCATTAATTTGAATCCACCTCATTTTTTTAAGGGAGAAAATGAATGTCACTGTTACACTCTATTGCAAATGCTTTTCAAAAATTTGATCTGAGCAAAGGAGTCAAAATGTGGTGACGACAATACCCAACACAATTGAGACGTAATGGTTCTTTTTCACAGTGTTGTGACTCATTCACATCAATTATCTGTCTCTTAATGTGAGTGCGATCATAAAAGCATTTAAAGGACTCCGTCAAATGTCCACCACAGTCCATTAGCAGCCATTGATCTGTGTGTGCGTTTCTTTATCTGAGAAATGGAAGCAGAGACGTCACATGGAGGGAACGAACTGATTGGATGACGGATTCACTTCAGACTCTTTAAAAGGCCTTTGATAACAACTCCATTTAACAAATCCATTTAACCATGCAGACGACAGTATGGCGCGGCGGTGAGAATGGAGAGACTCCATTTACAGCACAAGAGTAAGAGCTTAAACTGTGTTTGAACAGCTTGTTGGGGATTGTCAGTTGTGACCATGTTCTGCGTGCTTCCCTCATGCAGAGGACATTATCATTCACACCGCCATGACCACAGAACGCAGGCCTGAACCATCTATCCTCCAGAAACATACGCTCGCCCAGCGGTCGATCAATACATTTCTGGCTCCCAGCTGCTCGGCTTGTGTACTCTGCCCGCTGAATAAACAATCCGACAAAATGGAGCGGCAGTGGGTGGCGCGCTGACAGAGCTTTGCATCGATACCCGGAAGTCTCCTGAGTGAAAGACGTCAATCCCGAGATTCCCAAGCATTTTCAGCCGCGCCGTAGCTGTGACAGAAGGGCGTGCTCTGTTGTGAACACTGCGTTGGGTCTGCAGCAGTCAACGGCAGCCAAAAACTGCATCACAGCCCTCTGCTGTCCAACTCTCACCAGAGCTGTGGCGGAGCAGGAGAGTGAAGCGAGTGAGAAAAGGAAGAGGAAGCTGAAGGCCTCCAAACTGGCACACGATACTGAACCAAACCCCGGTGGGATATATAACCACACCAGTAATATCACTCCCAGAGCAGCTTCATGAAGCGTTGACCAAATGGTGCATGTTGTGCAACAGGAGCCGCGGCAGGATGTCTCAGTCAGGTCTCAGTGTAGGAGGCGAGAGGATCACTGGCAGAGCTGCTGTACATCACCGTGTCACAGAGCAGCGCTGAGGAACCTACGTATGTAAGATACAAAAGCCGCAGTCCTTTCGCTGCTCTTTCTGTTCGCAGCTCTTACTGCATCACTCTCTGTTCATGTTGTGAAACTGTAAAGCCCGGATACTGTCAGATACATCCAATCTGAGCCTCCCTATGGAGACGACAGGCGAGGCTGGGATGATATGTATCCAGGTTTACCCCTGAGGGTGGATTACAAAGCACGCACACACATTTCTTACTCGTCCTCTCTCTGCTCTTCTATTCTCATTAGAACTTTCCGTTGACCTCCATTCATTATCCCCGACCTTAACCATGACTTATTCATGCGTAACCCCTTATCTTAACCTATAACAACAATTCACATCTTACTCAGGAGCTCTTACAGGAGCTCATAAATGAACTGTTATCTCACCAGGACCAGGCTTTGGTCCCTATGAGGTGAACTGCTTCTGTACAAGGTCAATGTTTACTGGAAAGGGGGTAACATAAATGAGTGCACACACACACATACACAGCATGATGAACTGACCCATCAAAATGGACAAAGGGATTATTTTACTGCTAAAAATAGATTATTCACTACACAGGCTTACAGGACAATGAGAACAGAGGAAACAGTTTTCTGAAGAACTAATTAAAACAGAGACTTCTACTCTCATCACATATTTGATAAGGTGCAGACTTTGGTCTAAAATGTTCATTTTGGAAACATCTCAGACAAACTAAAGGACAAACTTACAAATTGATTTACAGGAAAGACAGTTTGAACAAAGCAGAGTCCGAAACGTTTCTTTGCGGATAATGCATCACTTGTGTTAGCACTATGGCAAAACTGTTTGTAATAGGTGCCTGTTTTTTTAATCTTCAGTCAGCAGTCTAAAGGCTTGATGTTTATAGCTGCAGTAAAAGTGGAAGCAGTTCAGAGCCTATTTGAATATGAGCTGTGTGAACAAATGTGCAACAGGAGCTAAATCAAACAGACGTTACGCCCAGTTAGGAAAGAAAGCTACATCTATAGCTCTAAACTGGAAACACAATGACAAAATTCTTGACATGCAGAAGCTTAAACAGACCTTTATCTGCTCATTGAGCTGCTTTTTCTTCTCGCATCAGATGAGCCGCTCACTTTGAAGACTGCCGGCCGCTAAACAGTGAAACTCTTCCTTCTCCACCTCCGGAGCAGTAGGGTGCCGGAGGATCCGGGCTACAGACTGTGGTGTGGTTTCACACAACATTTGGACAAACGTCACCACATGACTCAGCAGTTTAACCACGAGAGTCCACAGATTTTCTCTCTCAGTTCAATATCTCGAGTGTAAACACTCGCTCATAATCTCTCTGTGGTATCCATTTCTTCTGCGGCACATTCAACTGAAAATCGTTCTAATCCTCTGCCTCGTTTCTCTCCTCCTCATCCCTGAGCCGGGCTCTTCCAAGCCAACGCAGCAGATGACAAACTGATGTTTGGCTGGGGAGACAGTGTTGTGCCTCCCGCTGGCAGCTCGGGTGAAATCTCTCCCCTGTGCTTAGTGAGGACTATTAAGATCAGAAGTGCTGAAGTCAGTGCAGGAGCCTCGAGACAGTGATGAGATGAGTTTGAGTCAGGGAAGCTGTAGAGAGGTAAAGCTACTGTAGCACAGGTCAGCTATTCTGTTTGCAACCAAGAAAACAACGCCTGAGACACAGCAATTCAATCGTAAATCGGAAGATCGATAACTCGCAATAAACCTTGATTCAATCATCGCTTTATGATATCTTGATTCAATCAGCTCATGTTGCTGCTGCGTCACAGACTGCTTCTAACCCACATCATTTTGGTGGCGTCACCAACTGCATATTCTGGCTTCAGTCAGAAAGAGTACAGCCATGGTTTACGATATTAACAGGCCATTCATGATGTTATGATGTTTCACCTTCTTCCAAACCACAAACGTCGACCTCATACTGGTGTCGGCAGATCTCTGAAGTAACAAGGCTACATTGTCTGGGAACATGAATTTCTACAAAACATTTTGCATCAATACCTTCTGTTAGATGTTTGGATATTTTACATGTTAAGCTGGAACATTGACACTGATCACAATAAGAAATCATTCTCCCTTTTCACTTAGATAAAAAAATATCAAGGTAATTCATCTATCCCATAACTGTCAAACCATGTCACTAAAAATATCAAAACGCTGTGATTTGCTAATGACCTATTTCAGTCTGGACCATAGAATGTATGTAAAGATGCACAAAGCGTCTCCACTTCCTTCCTCTATCCAGAAATTAAGCCAAAATAGCCCAGATATAAAAAACGCTATCTGGTGCTTTCCGAGGGAGAGTCTACACAGCAGTGATCGAGGGTTGGCACCATGGTATCAATATCTCATCAATACACACACTCAACCAATCAGGAGTCAGTCTCGGCTGTCAATCGTGACGTTTGTTTTTGTAGCAACGCTAACTTATTAAACCCAAACTTACCGGAAGAATGATCAGAACCATCAGTGTGATAAGAACTACCTAAAATTACCATCTTTGAGAATAATATTTTGACATGCTCTTCGACTTCTTAGTTTTGGTCCATGTCTCATTTGCTTACATGAAGAAGGCGGGATTTATGATATTTACTGCTGCCAGCCACCAGGTGGTGATAGAGAGGCTCTGGCTTCCCTTCCTCCGCTAAAAACACCAGGGTGAGTGATGATATCCACTACTCACTTTTACCATCCTTTCAGTCTCTCTCGCTCACATCTCTCGGCAAGTGCTTTGTCAACACCAGAAACTGAATCTCTGTCATCATAAAAAACATCTTTACAATTAAACATGTATCAAAGGGGTTGGGCCGCAGCGGCGAAGTCTAATCAACACCATAAAGCATGTGAAGGACGACTCCGGCAGAGCCTCGCCTCCCGTCGTCAACCGTTCAGCCGGATCAAGAAAGATGACGTTACCTGCGGCGAGGAACCAGGGAGGGATGGATCTGTTTTACTACAGACAAATTAACCATAAAGTGAACTTGCACCAACCTCCAAACCGCTGCACATAATCATCTGCCAGACGCTGTGAGGAAAAAAGTGAACTTGCCTTTACCAAACATAAAAGAATACACTGTTTCAGAACTGTTTTTTTCTCGACTGACCCGGCTGCAGCCCTGTTAGACATGCAGGTCTCCCCTGCCACCGTCATGTTTGTGTTGGCAAACACTGTCCTCGCTGTGTGTGGCCGTGATACCAACATGAAGAGGCAAGGTTTGACATTTCCCTCGTCTCTGGCTCCATCTCAAAGGCCCCGAGCTGGTAGAATATGTATGATTGTGTCTTCTCTGTGAAATTCAGGGGTTTAAATATGATTCCCTGAAAACAATCCTTCTCTAATTGACTGCACAGTCATGACAATAAATCTTGGTTAAATTAACGTCAGCTTTGAAGGCACACTAATTGTTTCTGGGCCATTTGTGGGTAGTGAAACAAGGTGAAGTCAAAGACGGCACAGAAAGATGAACGATGCGTCTGCACTTCCTACCGTTATACAAGAATGAAGCAGAAATATCCCAGGAAGGACTGCTGCCATCTTCTGCCTTTGATATTATTTGGAGCCAGACTCTGTTGAGTAGAGATCAGGGGATGGAGCCACGGTTTCAAGAGCCCACCGATACATGCGCCATGACCAACCCTGTGTCACTCTCTACTGTCATCTTGACGTTTCATCCCATTTTCATACTGTTGAATAATGAATTAAATTGGAACAGAAAGTCGCAAAAACTCGCAAAACCTGAAAGCTGTCAAAGTTTAAAATGAGCTCTCCCTCCTGTCATTCAGCCGTCGTTTCAGTACTCTGATTAGTGAGTGACCCAACTCCACCCCTGAACCGCCTCACCTCACGGGTCATCGCCCTTCAACCATCCAATCAGAAGCCGTTATTAGACGTCCAATTATAGTGCTCCATTCCTCATCGACACCAGCACCTGTGTCGATGCTTCCATGATGTTCTACTTTAAGTTTAAGCCCCAAAGTCTCTTCCTCTGTTCACAATAAAACTCATTTTATTCTTATTTATTCATTCTCATATGTTAGCTGTTCAAGTTCAGGCGATACTCAAGCCTTGGACGTGCCATTCCTTGCCGGCGGCATTTCCATTCACCAGTTTGTCACCGAAGCACAATGAATCCTGGGATATCGAGGGCTCAGAATGATCCACCCATTCAACGCATTTGTTTCTCGAGGACGCATTTGTCAGCCGCATCTGAAGGGAGCCATCGAAATAGTCCTGCCGTTGTGACGCAATCTGTATTCAAAGGCAGCCCCTGAACTGAGACACATCTAATACGTCTCTCATGATTTTAAATGGGGAAGCCATGTGTGAATGCAACTTATTCTCAGCTCGACAGAAGCTCCAGGCCTCTGCTGTGCTGGTTGTGGTTGCAGGTTGGTGTTGCGGGGGATGGAGAGGGGGCAGACCCAGCCTGTGGGAGGGAAAGAAAGGGGGCGGAGGTTTTGTAGCACAATCTGCTCACCACCTGCTAAGTGGAGAAGGAGGGAGGAGGCTTCACTCTTCACACAGCTCACTCTCATTCTCTCTCTCCATCACACAACACAATCACAGAACACTGATGTGCGTCTGCCACGAGGGCACAGTGATGGCAGCCTTCCCTCATTTAGCCTCTTTTCCGGAAAGATGAATGAGCCGTAACATGACCGGAGCGACGACTGCGTGCACGTGCTGTGCTCGACAAAAACATCACAGCAGCTCGGTGCCTGGCTGCACATGCTCAGTAGCCTCCCAGGGGAGCACTGTGGGTCTGCCCCGCTGCTGCTGTTGCTGCTGCGGTGTGGACTGTGCCAAACACTCACCAGGACCCATCTGTCTTCAGCAAGAGCTCCAGTCTAACATCACGTGTGTGCAGGAACCACGAGCTGAATGATCAAAGGTTCCTCCGCAATACTTCTGGAAGATTTCCCCTCAGTGAATCTAAAAATGAGCTTGAGAGTACATCTGAGTCTCAGAGGGGAATTCTTTTCACCTGCACATCCAACAACAAGTGGACACAACGATTCCTTCTGATAACCAATCACGTTTAAAAGTTAAATCCATTTACACAATGTGCAACATGTCTCTGGGTGCTGACACATCAATCATGTGTGATGTCATATTAACATTGTAGGCGTGCAGTTGCCTGCAGGGATGCTTGGTATCGTGAAGCAGAAAAGCAACAAAATCTGAGATATGAGAGTCAGTTGCTGAGCAGCAGTGTTTGTGAGCCAGAAAACTTCCTAAGTACTTATTATCTGTTTTTCCTTTTTGTTTTTGATGTGAAAATCCAAACCCTCTCTGCAGGAGTATTTAGTTTTCCTACTGTGAAATTAAATAGTAGACAACTCAGGGAATCAACAAAAACACATATACATGCTTTCGAGTTCGGGTTCATTAACAGGTATATGCTTAAGAAAATGGTCTGCAACTGTGAAGAAGGGCAGCACCTGATTATTAATATCATCTCTATTATCTCTTATTATTTTAATGAGAGTAAGTAACTGATTTAATCACGTTTGAGCTATAAAATATTACAAAGTAGTGAACATTTTAATTTCTACCCCGAGCCCATGTTGCTACAAAAGCTTCTGCTGCTCTACCAGCCCACAGCACATGTAAACAAGAGGCCCAGTCAGTATAAATGCTGCGTGGCATGTGAGAGGATAAGGTCGTGTGACACCTGTGTATGTCTGTGAACATCAAGTGCTGCTGCCTGGTTCTATACGTTATTGCAGCCTGCGCTCCACTGGTAAGAATGAATGTACAATACATCAGTGGCAATGCTGCATGCGTCGCTGTCACAGAGAGGGACCCCTGTGGAATCGCAGGCAAGATAACAGCAGGAATCTCAAATAGCAGGAAGCCTCTGGAGACACAGAGAACAAAGACGAGCCCGCGGTACACGTCTGCTGTGGCTAGATGGCAGGAGGATGGCAGGACTCTGAGGTGGCATCGGCCATCTTCTTTGGAGTGGTCTGCTGGGGTAGAAGCATTTCAACTGCGGACAGGAAGACACTGGATAGATTGATTAGGAGGGGTCAGCTCGGTCCTGTGATACCCACTTGACCCAGTGGAGGCGGTGGGACAGAGGGGGATGATGGCGAAGCTGTCTTCTCTGCTGGACAACCAGTCCCACTCCCTGCAGGACACCATCAATGCACGGGGCAGCTCCTTCAGCTGCTGATCCTTTGCCATTATCTTCAAATGATTGGTGGTATTATGGTGGCTCGTAGACTGTGATGGTGTAGACCCGAGATCATGATGGTGGTGGTGGCTGATCATGGACCATGATTACAACAAGCCTACACACATATTCTACCATTACGGACAATGACTCCTTCAAATCAATTGTCATTGCTGTATATTCCATATTGATGTATACATACTTGAAACATTGGAACCTCGCTCTTTCCATAAAAACTGTTTCTTATGATCAGTGTTATAAATATAATCATTTTGTTGATGTGTTCAGTGACACGTGGCATCTATAGCAAATTCTGTGATGTCTTTGTGTGTAATAGACAGTGGTGAGCCACCAAATTGATTACTTAGGCTTTATTTCACTGGAGCAGACATAAAACATTTCTACAAATGGCTCCTTATTTCAATTCTCAGAAAACTGAATATGATACAGACTATCAGGGCTAAATATCATGACAGAGGATTTTAGCCACTTCACCTCTATTGTACAAACTGAAAATCATGCAGAAACCGTATATGTCCAAAACAAAAACCACCATTTTTAAATAAATAGAAGTAATAGACCAACAGCATTTATTTATGCAAAGAATGTAAAAAGAAATATGGAAATCCAAGATTTTGCAAACGATGACATTACGCTTTACTTGGAAAAGTATCTTCATTGTTGAAACAACTAAAACGAAAATATTCATAGTAGAAAACATACAATACTTTCGAGGCCATGAGCTCTTTAAGGTACACGATGAACACAATAAATCTACGTAAGGAAAAATAAATAAGATATAAAGTAATTCGGCCATGAACTCAAGTCCAAAGCTCCTTCTGGTTTCATATTGGAAATTCCTGGAGCTTAAATCTCAGAGCAGCGGATGTGACTCTGCAGCACAATGCTTTGCACCATTAGAAGAGGAGATAACTCACAACACCACAAAGGATCTTTGAACACCCACTTCAGTGTTTTACTCTCTGGGCATGCTACTCATTCCTACACAATTGTCAAGTTCTCACTGTAGAAGAAAATCTAATAAACCAACAAAGAAACAAAGGAACAGGGTTGGAAACCCAACTTCCTTCCCAGAGGTGATAAATAATGGACAGAGGCTTGTGCTTTCCTGTGATTTTTACTCAAATATAACTAACTCCCTGTCATCCTCTTACTCAGCAGCTGTTGATGATGTACAAGCAGCACATCCCACACACTGAAATCTCTCCTTTCAATCTCAGCTTAGTCTACTGAAATATTAATGCACATGCGATACTTGAGGATGCCCAGCGTTCATTTGCTCCCTTTTCTTGGGAGATGTATGGAGCACTCTTCCTTGAGCAGTCGCGGATTAAAGTTTAAAGAGATGGACCACTGAAAATCTGTTTGGTTTCACCGTTTGTCCACCACTGACACATGAAAGAGTTGTTACTATAATACACAGTTGGAGCAATCCAATTAAAATGGTTCAAGTCACAGATACCTGAGTCAATTAAATAACTGAAGAGGATTGTGTAAAGTGAATTTAGAGATGACACTCATCGGGCGTCCAATACAATCCTTAGATGTCTTTGAAAAGCCACAATGTCTGTGTGTATGGAAGCCAGACAAGATGGAGCTCCTTATAATTACTGAACAACACTAATTGTCACCATCAGGGCCATTAATCCTCAGATGTGATGAGTTGTGTGTGCATGGACACATTAGTCTGATGACTCTCTGCATCCTCATTGGAATAGCTAAATATCATTTTCCATTAGGCTACAAATAATGAGACGTTTATTCTTCAGCATGCTGCCACGCAAAAGCAACTAAAATGTAAAAAAAAACACATTACAAATTCTGGCATCTTAAAGGGCAATTATTTTCATCATAGTTTTATGCAGATTTGTTTAAATCTATTTTTCTAATTAAGTCTCTTTCACCAGTTTAGCATTTTTTGGGGCCTCTCTCACCCAGGGATAATAGCAGATAGATTCAAATCAGATGAAGTGTATCCAAATTCAAGAGTCCCATATGATTGCAGTATCCAGGCATGTATGGAGTATCAGCAGCTAGAGAGGGTCAGCCACCAACAGTCGGTAGATCGATTCCCAATGCAGTCTGTATTCCTAAGTATCCTTGGAGAAGACTGTGCCGACATTATATGAATGTTATGATAGTATGCCAGTGTGAAAGTCATATTGCTGGAGACACAATAGTGGTTTGGAGATGTGCCAAGTTTCAGTTATATTTGTCCAATAGAGAAGATCTTTGGCTTTGTGAGATAACTGGGACTTGGTAAGATAAGATACACCTTTTTACAGGAACATCTCCGATTAACTTGTCAACCTTCTGTGCGGCTCATCAGCCTGGTCTCCCTGATGCAGACGGTATTGATATCTGCTTAAGATATCATTGGTCTCACTTCATCCCTGTGAGATCTCCCTCACACACAGCCAGGTGAGAGGGCCATAACCTCATATTACCTCAAGAATATCTTCTTAAATATAATTAAGACCCTGTCTTTGTCTGTGACTCAAACAGAGACAGCATGAATTCAACAGGTCAACAGTTTGCTCAGTTGACCACTGAAGGTTTTAAGCCTGTAGAAATCCAAAAGACAGTGAAGGCAGCGTGGTCCCACGTCCTCTAACGTTCCTCATCTGACGCATGAGTTCCTCATATTACAGATTCATGTGTTTATTGACGAGTCAACGGAAGCATGAGGAACAATGGGTGTAGTAGCGATGGTTAGGAGCTGTGTGTGTTTTGGGTGTGTAAAGGTCTGATACGTTGCCAAACACATCCTCATGCTCAGCAGCGCTGCGCCACGATGCAGGGAAGCTTCTCACAGAACCTGACTCAGCCTTCACATTTTAAATCTTTATAAATGGAGGAACATTCTGATTCAGGTACATTTGGCGACTCTTGTTCACTGCAGCGCCCACAACTGTCTGCGCACCCTGCTTCCTTCTTCCCTTCCTTCTTTCCTCCCTTCCTCCTTCCAGCTCTGTAACTTGATCAAAACGATGGCTCCACGAACATCGTCACTAACAAACCGCTCCGGTCCACGTTCAAATCAATGCAATGATTCATGAGGATTTAAAAATATTTAAAAAAAAACACTCACCTCAGGAAGCGTCGGTGATCGCTGGCGTCTGGCGATGATGGAGATGCCGCTTTCTGTGTGTGTGTGTGTGTGTGTATGTGTGTGAGTGTGTGAGTGTGTGCGTGTGTGTTTTTATCCAACACTAAGAAACAAGAGAAACTCCCACCTGCTCAGGGACCGTCTGACAATGACACACCTGCCGAGGGAGCGTCAAGTAATTTCACTGCAATATTTTACTTTATCGTCTCTGATTTTAGAGCATGCAAATTCATGATATCAATTTAATTTAATTTGTTTAGCGCCAAATCACAACATGCATCGTCTAATTTTACATTTTAAGGTTTGAGACCTTAGAACAATATAGAGAACGTTAACTGTTCTCACAACGAGCGAACAAGCGCTGAATGTGGAGGATAAAAAAACAACAAGAAAACCTCCAACAGAAGCAGACACCTGCCTCGACCGATTCAGGTGAGAGGAGAAACATGGGGAGGGGGAAGAGAGACCCCTGTCAGACTGTTTTTTAAAATGAATATAATAATAAAAGTGTTACATACAGATGTAATGACGCTATTAATAATAACAGCACCAGCGAATAGTAGTAGTAGTAATAATAGCAGCTATTCAGTTTTGTGTCACTTATTTAGCAGATGAAATTATCTGTAGTAGTGCATGAAAAAAAAGTCACTTTGTGCGAGTATTGCCTAATTTCTGTCGTGTGCAGATGCAAATGTTAATGTTGGTGACTGTGATCTTATTGTTCAGTGTTGTCTTGACAAATGTGAGACAGTGAATGAATTCAACAGATTTTTTCTGTGATATTTTCTTATTTGGTCTGTTTTTCTCTTCATTTCTCTTGATTGTTACTGAATATAAATCCAGATTTGTCTGAAAAGGATTGTTTTCCTTTCTCATAACTTGATATTGCAATTCATTGTGCCCACAGACAGCTCCACACCCATCAACATTGATTTGCATATGCACAAATAAGACTTAATGAAATTAAGCAATACCTCCCTAAAGGTACATTTTTCAATATAGGCTAAACGTGAACAGCTGCAGATGAACGTGCAAGGATCAACAAAACACGAAGTGTGTGGATATGTTTTCGCCTGCAGAGGAATATAACAGCAGAACACAATGAATCCATATCACAAGTATGAAAGCACTGAGGCAGGATAGGTAGAATCAGTGAGGATATATTGCCACCTACAGGAAAACTGTCTCTCCTACAAATGTCTAAAAGCGCTATTAAAACAAAGCAGCTTTTCTGTCTCTTTAAATACACTGACTCAAGTTCATGAGGTACTTGCCCTTCCCCTGTATTTTTGCAGTTCATACCACTTTATACTTTTATTCCACTCGTACAGTTCATACAGCAGTTAGTTCGCTTAAAAAAATAACCTTAGTGAAGTTTTTTAATTAATTTGAAATCAAGCATTTCTCTTTATTTCTAGTAATGCTACTCTTAAGTCAACATAGGGTCAAAATATCCCATTAATCAATATCTGCAATGACAGATGGTGGACCTAAGATATTTATTAATTAGGGGTCATAAAGGGGCCATAATTCACACAGACGGGCAAATTATATGTTCAACATCCTTCTGATTCAGTAGACCTTTAAGTCAATCCTTGTTTTGAGCAAAGTCACTAACTGAGACTACTAACAGAACGGGGGAAGCTCAGGGGCCAACCATATTTCAGCTGGGGCCGATGCCCCCCCTTGCATCCGCCTCTCGAAATAATGTAAAAACTGTCAATTTGCAATCAGAGGATGAAATGAAAGCATATTTTAAAAGAAAAAACAAAGCCAAAGGAGTTGATAATATAATATAATATAATATAATATAATATAATATAATATAATATAATATGATATAATATAATATAATATAATATAATATAATATTAATCTAACCAAACTTAGCCTAAGTAGGTTTTGTCACTTTAATCATTTTTAATATTATTCCACGGTATAAAGGTGGAATTTGCCTTAAAATTGGACATGTCCATGTATGTAGATAGATAGATATATCATTAGAATAATTAAAAAGAAAATCTAAAATGTGAGTAAAGAAAGAAAGGAAAAAAGACGCATCCAGACCAACAGGCGGCGGTAGACAAAGCAGCAGACGACAGTTTAAACGATATAGAGACGTCAGTGTGGCTAAACAACACCTTTCAGTCTGTGCTGCTGTGTGTGAATGAACGTGCTGAGGGCTGTGGTGCTGAACGGACAGCTCCTCCGCTCCTCCGCGCCCTGACGTCCGCAGGTAGGTCGCCCGGTCACCGCGCTTCCGTTAGATCACAGCTTCCATCTGCGTGACCATGGAAATAAAATGATTGACGCCATCACCGGCACCGGTCTAATTTATCTCCTGAAGAAAGCAGGACACGGAGAGGAAGCAGACCTCTCTGTCCTCTAGCGAATGAATGGATCACATTTCCCAGTGTTTTGATTTTAAGGGCATAGAGACTCGGTTCCAGGTTGACTGTCGGTGTTTTAGTCTGTTAGCGCGGTAGGTCAGGAGATCACATGTGAAGAGGCTGAGGTATTATTGGTATTCTCAGTGGCCCCTGAGAATCCCTAGACCCACATTTGCTCAGAAAGGAGTTTTCTTCAGTGCACGCTCACACTGTCCGTATTACAATAAGAGATGACACTATATTTATGATCTGCTTAATAATATATAGCTCTCAGTCAGATTCGCAACCAGATAATAAGAGGTTTGCCATCTAATATTTTTATTTCCAAAGTGTGAAAATGAAAAGAAATAATTTTGAATTGGAATATAACAAAATGTATGGTTTCTGGTAATTTAATGAAGGTTGGTTGAATCAAAATGCTTAGAGTTCATATTGAAACAGCTTCTGAAGCAAAGGTATTTGATTTTCTAAGAGATGACAATCATACTTGTTACCACATATATAATATATAAAGAGAAAAGAGAGCAAACGTGTTGCAGTACTGTACAAAGCAAAGGTCACTGTAGATTTGCATCACCTCATATTTTGTATTGTTCACTTATTCATTCATATTTTGATTGTTGCAGTGATGTGTGGGGCAACACCTTATTTACAAAGGACAATGTAGGAGAACATATAGCAACAGACTGTTTATCAAAATCAAATTTTTTGAAACTTCAAATTTTGGTTGACTACAAAATATTGTTGGTTATGTGTAAAGCCAAAAATTGGCGGCTGCGGGAAAACCTACAGAAGAATCCGAGCAAGTGATGGGGGTCAAAGAAGGAAGTAAAATTTCAATAGTACATATGCATTTACAACTTTACAGCACACCTGCATTTTTTTGTATGGAATGAAACTGTGGAATTGTCTGTACAATTTAAAAGGTTGCTGTAATATTTATTTCAAAAATGTGTTAAAAAAATTATAAAACAGCATGAACTCATTGCATGACTTTTATGTTATGATGATACTTTTGTATGAATGTACCGGCTGCTATGACGACTTAATTTCCCTTCGGGGATGAATAAAGCAATCTATCTATCTATCTATCTATCTATCTATCTATCTATCTATTTGTCATGTAATGTATAACTCAACTGAGCCAAGAAACTGCAAGAAAGAAAATAAAGAAAATTGGCATAAAGATACAAAATATTTAGTGATGGAGTATGAAGTACTGACCTCAATCATTAGTCAAAGTTACTGCTAAGTGCTTTATGATAACATTAGGCTCACTGTGTCCTCTTCACTGTCACACAGATATGTTCACCAGGATGTTGAAACTGAGACTCCTCAACGCAGTAGCACCTGCGTACTTCTTCACAGCTACAGCAGTCACCTTCATTTTGCACTTCTGCTTCTTCGTCCCAACGATATTCCCAAACCCCGCCACATCCCCCTGGGGCTCCACAGCTCTCCACACAGTTGTTTTCCTCTTCCTGATGTTCAACGCGCTGGGGAATTACATAATGACTATCAAATATCCAGCTGAAAGCGCCAACATGAGTGGGGTTCCCGTGTGCTCGCCGCACTGCTCGGACAAGGTGGACGCCCACTACCTCCTGAACGGACGCCACTTCTGCAAACTGTGTAAGAAAGTCATTCTCAAGAGGGATCACCACTGCTTTTTCACCGGGAACTGCATTGGCAACAAAAACATGCGCTACTTCATCATGTTCTGCATCTACACGTCGTGCACTTGTTTGTACTCTCTGGTTCTCGGGGTGGCCTTCCTGACAGTGGAGTACAACATCTCCTTTGAGAACCCGCTGACCTTCCTGACTCTCCTCCTCCTCGCCACAGGCTACTTCTTCATGGGTGATTATATTTCCAGTAAAATGGGATCATTTCAGATACAAGACTTGGTGATGAATTAACATCTTCCTTCTCAATTCCTCCTGACAGGAACCATCTCAGGCATGCAGCTGTTTGTGGTGCTGATGCTGTACGTGTGGCTGGGCATCGGCCTGGTCTGTGCAGGGTTCTGCTGCCAGCAGGTCCTGCTGGTGGCCCGGGGTCAGACCTGGTGTCAGATGCAGAGAGGGCAGCTCGTGGAGAACCGCAGCCCCTGGAGAAACAACCTAAAGGATGTTTTCGGTACCCACTGGATCCTCGGCCTTATCCTGCCTGTGCAGACAGTGGAGATGTGCGCCGACGAAACAGACGCACATAAACAAGACTGAGGGAGACACAGATATCAGATCAACAGCTCACGATAGGTCACGCAAGCAGCACAAGTTGTAGATTAAATGCTTTCTTTGGAGCCATGTGCTTAAGGTCATTTTAAACTCTAAATGGATGCTTTATGACTTTTTGAGTAGTCATTGAAATAGTTAGCTTTTAGTAAACATTCCTTTAAGGACAGGAGCCATATAAGCACCGTGAAACTGCATAGGTGTAAACTTTACGTAGCTTTTTCCAAGGCAATATTAAGAAACATAAATTGTTTTTGCCATAGATCACTTTACATGCACTACGACATGCTTACATAAGATTATAAAGATGCTTTTGCACAAGTGCATGCATTCACTGCTTTGTAAATTTGTATTATGCCTCTGATCTGCCAAACAACAGTGCTCTGAGATGATCAAAGTGGGTTGCTCTTCCACATTTCCTTGTAGGATGCTACAAAGTGACATTCAGGAAACACATGGTTTTTACAAGAATCATTCACTTGACGTTAAGGGCTAGCAGACAGAGAAAACGACAGTGAACAAAATAAACTGCGAGGCCACTGTTGTTGTATGTTGTTGAGCCTCATGTTTTCTACTGAAAAGAATGTGACTCGGTTTGATGAGGGTACGGTGATGTTCCCCTTTATATGGCTGGGGGGAAATGTGAAGATGATAACCATATTATTATCCAGGGTATTTTTCACAATGTGCCATAAAATCACGTCTTGCATGCTTACCATTGACCCCAAAGATGAGTTATTCACTGAACTGCTATTGATAGAGCCCTTGGTAGAACAATAGGTAAGGACTATTCTCTGTTATACTGCAGCTAATGCTATGGGTATATTCAACATTGTGTCAAAAAGAGATGTTTTGGATTTCAATATGTATACTTTCTAGAGCTATTTTGTCTATTCCTGTTACACCAATAAAAGTATTAAAAATACAACAAGCTTCTCTTTTTCAAACTCCACATTCTGAGCTAAGTGCAATAAATGAGTTGAGAGGAATGAGGCAATGGTTTTTCAGATATTATTTTATGACAGCTCATTATTATTATTATTAAAGTGACATTTGCTGAAGAAAACCACATTTCACAATAACATGGAAACCTCTGAGAAATCATTCAAGATAAATTGTAACCCTCTTACCCGCCCTTTGAAAACCTAGACTAATTATTTCTTAGATATATGATGAGTAAGTATTGCAACAGTTGACTTAACATTTATTATTGAACCATTTAACTCTGACTCTATCGTGCTCCTAGAGTTATAGTTTATTTATCACTTTCGAAGAATAATTGTAATGCTTTGGAGACATTCAACAGTCACATGGAGCTTAAAAAGAAATACAGAAATCTAAGCTGCTCACGCATTGATATGATGGACAAACATAGAGACATATAATAGGCACAGGCCTCCAGTTAAAACATTTCTATTCACATTATTTCATCAAGACAGAATGTTCATTTTGAGAAACAAGTCATAACATTTGACTAAAAATGTCATCAGTAATCGTGGAACTAAAGTGCAAGAGTTTGTTATAAAAAACGAAATGAAAATAATACTATATCCTATCAAGCTTGAAACTACAGATGGAATAAGCATGGCAGCAACATATGCAAAATCAAGACAACTATATGGTTACAGCACTTCAAATTTAAGTTCTTGCAAATTTGTACACTCCCAAACATTCTAAAGGTTCAGTGTGTACGATTTTTGTGGCATCTAGAGGTGAATTTGCATGTTGCAGCTGAATACGCCTCACCTCACCCTCCCCTCCCAAGCATAAGAAGAACCTAATGGTATTCTAGGTTAAAGAAAACCACAATTTGAAGAATTTAGGTGATTACACACTAGTGAAAACATCACTAGAATTATTCTATATTCAATTTCTGCCAATGGATCCCTTTCACCCCTTTAATTATTACACGCTGGACCTTTAAGGTGTCTTTTGAAGACAAGAGCTTGCAAGACTGACAAACCTGACACCATGCCCTTATATCACTACCTCTGCCGAGGAGGTTTTGATTTCATACATCCTACCGAGCTCCATTCTAGGCCAAAATAACTGTATTAAAAGGCAGCAAGAAAAAGGGTCATGAGTGCAGACAGTCTCCAAAACATCATATGTTAATAAAGATAGGGTGTCAATCCTTGATGTCACAGAGTGGCTGTAGGGATGTAGAATGTGACCTCTGGTGGGGAAGGAACCAGAGTGGGTGCAGGAGGTGGAAAGGGACCAGCTAGATACTAGACAGGCTCACCTCGACCCAAAGCTCTGGCTCGGGAACCAAACTGAAAACTTCTTCAGAGTTGCCCAGGCTGAGTGTCATGGAGTTCTCCCTGGAGAATGCTACTGCAAGTCGCAAAGAGGATGCCTCTGACTGTTTGTGCTTATGCTACTAATAGAAGTTCCAAGTGTCCAGGCTTCTTTAAGTCTGTGGATGAGATCTCAGGAAAGGCACCACTTGGAGACTCTATAGTTTGACTCAGGGAACTTCAAAACTCATGTAGGCAACAATGGAGAAACCTGGAGTGACATGACTGGGAGAGACAGGCTGCCTGATCTGAGCCCCAGTGGAGTTTTGATGGGCGATAGCAACAGATCGGCTCTGTTGGCTTGATCACACCCTCAACATGCAAACTGGTAGGAGACCCCGGGGCAGACCCTCAACGTGCTGGAGAGATTTATTTACCTGGGTTATCTAGCTGCCACTGCAACCAAACCATCAAAAAGTGGATGGATGCAAACAAGTATTAATGGGCACCAATAATACTTTTCCCTTATCTTCTGTCATGTACATAATGTTGCAATGTCAGATTTGCATATTACACATTGTCTAAGTTTGCAATAATGAGGTTAAAATATGTAAAAGTAGAGTAAGAAGCTAAGGGGACTGAGTGCATGGTTCCAACTGTCTGTTCCACCTGCAAGGTTCCAAGTACAATACAGCCCCTCTCCCCAAAAATCTACTTGAGTAGAATCATAGACATTTACTGAGCTCCAAAACACAAGTGATTGGTGTGCTACTCCTTGGCGGGCTTCCTGATCTGTGACCAATCAGAAGAGAGTAAGCTTTTAGGAGTCCAGGACTAATATGTCCTGTTTCAAGCAGAAGCCCACCGGTGGGGCTGTATAACTGGCACTTTGAGATAAATATGGGCTTTCGAATTGTGCATGATGCAAAACTCTTGTAAGGGTATCCCACAATAAAAAACAGAGGTGGAAATGAGCACAATAGGTCCCCTTTAAAAATAAATAGAATAGATACCAAATGTATATTTACAAATTTACATAAAAAAAGTACTGGTTTAGCCAACCCCCTGATCTACTTCCTGACAAAGGAGACATGTCCTTTTTCAGTTTCATCTACTATACCATGTTAAAGGTAGATGCATTTATCCATATCAGGTTTTCTATGCGATCTTAAAGTTAACATTATGCTCATATTTTCTCTGCAGATCAGAGTCAAAGCATGTATATAGAATTAACCCCACGTGCCCTCCCATGCTGTAAGGCATGCGCTTGTGCGGACAGCAGTTCGGTGTATAGAGGGCCTAACCCTATTGCAAGCGATACCTGCTCTTTGAAACAGCAGAGGCTAGAAAAACTATTATAGGCAAAGGTTTGAAATGTAAGCATGCTACCTAACTCCCACTTAGCAAGAGAGAATGTGCTACAGCTTCATATTTAGAGATTAGACCATCTGAAGGTTTTTGTCTCCATTATCTGCGGATATAAGATAAATTGTACTAACATCCTGCTGTCAAAAGCATTAAAGCATTGAGTTTAGTTCACTTTTTTGGGTTAATTGAAATGCTGGGTGCTGTGTTGACTATTTCACAAAAAATAAAGCTTTTCTTGAAACTATCTTTTTCACATTCGGCAAATTGTGTTGTGTCCCCCAGATTGAGAATCGCTGGTCACATGCACCAATACATTATGCCAGGAGCCTCTGACCTTTAGCTCCCCACTGTTCCTTATCTGTGTCCTGCAGAGAGAGCTGGAGTTTATTCCAGATCTGTGGGTCGCTGCTGTTCAGAGCCTCCAGCAGCAGAGCCGTCTGCTCTTGAAGTTGCTGCAGCTGGCCTTGGGTGCGCTTGTTTTCCTTCATGAGCTGCTTTGTGCGCAAGGTGATACCCAGCAAACCCGACTTGTCGAGAATATTGTAGGTATTGCTGAAGCGTTTCAGCTTATCATTGTCCATTGAGAGGTCGTCCTGGTATTTGTCAGCATGGATCCCGTCGTCGTCCATCTCTGTCCTGAACTCATCTGTACAGGGAGGCAGAGAGCTGGTTTCTGCCAGTGGGTAGAGAGAGTTGTCAGTAAAATGCTCCTGACCCTCGGCTGCCTGTGTCGGAGTGTTCGCTGCTTCAGAGTTGACGATGGGTTTGACAGGAGTCTGCAGTGGCAGCTGTGGGCTGGGGGAGCTGTAAGGCCTGTGGTGGTGATGATGCCTCCTGTGTTGCTGGTCATTTTGGGATGTTGAATGTCCCCTAATCTGGGAGGATCCCAACCTTTTAGTGGGCACGTCTTTCGGATGAGGGGCGATTCTCGGGTATGACTTGAGGACAGGCATGTGGCCTTTTGAATGTCGGCTATTTTCAGAGCAAGTGTTTGCAGAGCTGCTGCTGCCATTAGAAACCATGGGTTGGAGAAGAACCACCTGGGATTGAGGCATCACTTCCAAGGGTGAAGAAAACCCCCACTGCTTTTCTGCTGGAGCCATCATGGATGGCTAGAGAAGAAAAATAACTTAATTTAATACTGTTATAGTACCTTTAATACATTACTCATTAAACCCAAGAATCATGATCAAAAAAACACTTTAAACAAATCCCATTGTATATATTATGATCTACGCTAGAATGATGATGAAAACACAGAGACAAAGGTACTATATTAGCTAAAGGTAACTTATCCCTGTATTGACACCAAAGTCCTTGGTAAATGTATTGAGAACTGTGATCAAATGAGAGTAAGACCTGAACTAGTCTTAGATCAAGTCCTCCTCTCTGTAGGAATTTTGACTGGTAACTCTGCTCCCAACAAGTCATCTGCCTTTAAATTGAGAGAAAAAGCTCTAAACAAGCTCTTTAAGTTACCAAAACAAACAATGCAGATCCATGTGAGGGGAAATAATATGTGTTTTCAACCACAATAAGATTAAGTGTAAATGCCAGAAATTAAATAAAAGAAATCTTGAAAAATCGCAAAAAAGGTTTTAGGCTGAGGTAGAAAAGTTAATGATCAATAAAAAAACAAATTCAACAAAGAAATATAGAAATAAACTTTACGTTAATCATCTTGACTTACATGAAGCATTCATGTTCTGTTATGAGTCTGTTAAGATCCTTAAATTAATGCATAAAGCAAACATAATTTGCCCATTTTCTGCATTGTTGTACAGTTCGATTGGTGCACGTTTAACTGCATCATTTAGTTGAGCCCTTTTCTACTGCCATGATATTCAATGGAGAATTAATGCCACTTGCTGTTGATCCTGACAAACCAACTCCAAATGAAAATGTTGTTTCATTTGGCTGGAAAGTGAACTATGGACAGTCAGGGTGGACAACCAAACGTTAATAAGTAAAAATAGGCAAAAACAAATTACTACATTTTACCTGATTGAGGACTAAGTTGTTCATGATGATCATTGGAGACAGTGCAGCATATGAGCCTCCCATCAGAGCCACCTGTGGAGCCGCTGGGTCCTGGCCGAATATGGACCCCGGCCTCCCTGCATCTTCAGAGTCGGTCAGATCGACTGTACTGAGGTACTCAGAGCTAGCATCTGAGGAGGGGAAGACAAGCATATGGGTCTTGACATGTTTAAAACCAGCGGATTAACCTTTCTCTTGTGTACTGTAACTGAGACCGAACATTGATACAAGCTGTGGCAGCTGTGAAGGAGCACTTCTAAAGCATCTCGGAAAAAGATAGCATCAACCTGATGAGGAGGATTAAACCAAATCCAGGGCAGTCTTCATAGAAGAAATAAAGGGCATCTGAAAAACGGGCCCACTGGAGGATAGCCTACATAAAAATGTGACCTAGATCTGCAGATTTGATTAGAGTTGACCTTGTTTATGTCTCAACTGACGTTTTTTCTAATCAGGGAAATGCTAACTATATACACTTACAGCAATTCATTACATGAAGCGTTGGCAACGTAATTGAAACAAACCTGAGAAGCCTGAATCTCTCTCCAGGTCAGGCTTCGATGTTCCGAGGCGTGTTGCCCTGGTGAACACGGGTGTCCCGTGTCTGCCGGGTCGACTAGAACGGCTCATGTTTGCCTTTTCTAGACAAATGGAAAGTCAAAGATGGCAAATCAGAACAGAGAGCAGGGATCTGGTAAGAAAAGAATCGTAAAACTCAGTTCAAGCTGCTTTTCCTGTAATGGAGAAGAATATATGTTTGATGGCATCGAGCACAGTCAAAGTAAAGACGCTGTCTATTATTTTCACTGGGTTATTTCATTTGTTTCATCTTCCTTTGTCATTTTGGAGACTCGATTTAAAGGGGACTGAATTTCTATCAAATGCATGTCTGCACTACATGAATTATCTGCATGTAATTTGGTCCTGATGTGTTAGTAGGACAGTGATGCTGCCTGATCAGGCAAAATACACTATCCCTGATATGAATCTATACATATCATATTCTGTCTTATTGCAGCTGCTACTTTACATTAAGTTTGAAGCCTGTGTGTTGTGCTGATATTCATAATTATATAAACAGACGTTAACTTTGGCCTGTTCAATCACAGGGAACAGAAAGAGGTAAAAGAAACAACAACATAATAGTAGATTCCAATAGAGTTTCCATTGCGGTCAGTCATAGTTCAGAGGTGGACGTCTAGCGGCCTGTCACTCCCACGCCGTCAGCTCGTCTGATTCTCATGTGACGCCTGTCCCCATGTCCTGACATAGCCTGTGTTTAATGTAACGTGGGAACGAAGGAGACGCGTGAAGGAAGACACGCATGGTGAACTGTCGGTCTGAACTCTGCGGTGTGGGTAAAATCCAAACGCAGCTAGCGGTGGTTGATGGTGTCACACGCATCTTGGAACACACTGGCGTTAGCGAACTGTTCACAACGTGCTTCCAACGACTCGCTAACTTGTTTCCAAGAAAACAAACTGACGCCAAAAACGAAATCTCAGCGAAAGAAATATAACATGAACTCCATGAACGTTAGCTGATGTTTGTTCTACGAGTCTGTTCCCGTGTTAACAATTAGCTCAGTTAGCTGCTCTAGCTTTAGCACAGCAACTTGCTGCACAGCAGTGCTATCAATAAGATATTCGGCTAACAGAATGATTGTTACAATCCTTACCAGTGCTCAGTTTACTTGAAAACATGAACCAGCTAACACTGTCGTGTGTTGTTGTTTAGCTAACGATAGCTAAGTGTTGATGTATTTGCCGATTTCACAAAGTCCCTCTGCGCGGTCTTACAGGCAAATGCAGTTTCTTCCGTCACGGTTTCCCTGTGGCACAATTTACGCTTAATTTTCATTGAGTAATTAGACTTTGGACTCTTTAGTTTTGGAAACATAATGTGGACTCATACGAATTATAATAATCCGCTCAATTAATGTTATTTCCCAGGGTGGCTTCCATAAATCAGTGATTGCCTGGCGCTCTGTTGCACCTTTAAGACAAAACTGAGGCCTGAATATCTCCACGTTAGTGTGACTTGAAACTAGTTGCCAGGGAAACGAGTCAGCGCATGCTGTTTTATTCCAAGAGGGATGAGTGCGCCCCCTGCAGGTGACGACATTCCTCAACTTCTGGAAATGGAGATATATAAATAACACTTCAAAAAATCCTCTATATAAATGATGTATTTTCTATAAAACAAATAAATATCAATATAATGAAACACTTGACAGTTTTTTTTAATGATGTTTCAATTCATTTAGAGACAATTGGACTCATTCGTACTGTTTAGTCTGTTTTTAATTAAATAAATCACAGCAGACAACTTGACAACCATGACAATTTAATTACAAAATAAATATTCAAATGAAACAAAATGCTAAAACAGTAGAAATGTTACTCTGTACATTTTCATAGATTTTCTTTGCGAAGCACATGAAAAACAAAAGCACATTGTTTAACAGAACTACTTCAGTTTATCCCTTCCTTACTGCAGGATTTAAAAAAGAAACACATATGGAGGAAGACACCTGTGCTGTGGGCTCATGTGAGTCTCGTGTCACTGGGGCCCACCCAGCAGACATGTTATCTTTTTAAATATATATCATCTGTGAAAACATTGTGATGCAATAAAAAAACATAACGAATCAAAATCTGTTGTCTTGTAAAGTTAACTGATTTCTCACACGGCCAAATTTTGTTCATTTAGAAAGCGGTTTTATTTACTAATCTACCCTGCTCACAATAAAGCAATAAAGAGAGGATTAAAGAATAATTAGGATATTTGTCAAATTGATATATTTATTCATACACAATCTTCTGAGGACGTCGTCAGCTGATAAACTTTTCTGATAAATATTGCTCTTATACATATGTGAATTGGCAGCAAAATACAAACAACTCCTGTTTGGTCTCGTGACATGTAGAGGATTCATCCAGAATCAATGATTATGGGATTGTTACTTAAATAGCTGATAGTTAAATGCCAATAATGGGATGAAGTGATTGTTTGTGACTGTCCTGTGTCTAATTATATTCATGCATTTCCCCTTAAAAAAATGATTTGATATAGCTCAGTTTTGAGCAGGGTTTCCACAGACACTAGAGGGCGACATTTCATTATTAGTGTGTACAAAGCAGCTGCACACTCAGTCCAACATTTACAGTTTTGACAAGTCAAGGTGTCTTGGATAAAGTTTGAAAAAGGAATGAGAAACATTTTACATGTTGCTGGTTCAAATATATTCGGCTGTATCAATAAATATAGATTTTTAAACTTAACCACCTTTAAATACAGAGGAACTCCACAAATTACAATAACTGATACAGTAATAACTAGTGTAAAAGAAAAGGCATCAGTCGGTTTGATTCTACATTGCACTGGCTCCCAGGGATATCCGTTTGTGTCAGAAGTGTTTCCACCAATCAGAACACACTTCCTTTTGAACCTTGTCATTACAAAACGCTCTGCCCAGCAGCAGAAGGGCACGTCAGCAACACGACACAGCTCTCTGAGTCTCTGGCCGCAGACACAGTGGTGATAGATGAGCAGAGGAGACTCTTGATGCCGTCACTGGGCTGGAAATAAATAATGAGCCACACTGCAACAGGGGGTTGGGTCACCACTGCAGTTACCTGCGCGGGACCTGGCACCTACAGGACACAAGGAAGGAACACAGCTTTTGAATGCGGTTTGTTTGATAGTTGGAGGGAATTGACATGATTTCTCTCAGGATTCTCAAATCACCTGTCACATTCTTTGTTTTTTTGTCGCTCCTTTCTCTTCCGTCCTCTCCCTCTTGGTCTTTTCCTGCAAAATGAACAAAATCACCAGTAAGCCTCCTTTTTACCGAGATGGACATTTTTTTAATTATCTGAAAAATTGGTGCTATAACAGTGGGTTCAGGTTCTTACCTCTCGACCATCACAACGGGTTTCCTGACTCTGAAGAACAAATGTTTCAATTAATTAGCGAGAACATCAAGGCGCAATATTAGTTTACAGCCATGTAAGTATTTACCAACCCAGTCTCATAGAAATGACATTTAATGAATATATTTGTATTGTTTTAATGCTGTTCTTTTATTTGTTTTGTTTTGTTTTATCACATTGCTGAGTATGATCTGGCATTTCTATGATTTCCTAACTTTGCACTCAATATTATATTTTGTGAGGCACTATAGAAATAAAGTTTATTATTAATACTATTACTATAATTGTATACTCCTAATTGATTGTGTTCACAAAAATGTGTCCCTTCTCTCAGAAAATATTTTCTAATCAGGTGTTAAATGTTTGTAGCACACTCAGACCATATGAAGGAGGGTGTGGTGGGCGGGGAACCTAGAGTCTGAGGTTTGTGTGTCCTGGCAACAAAAGCACTTTTTGTACATTTAGAAAAGAAGTGGATGTGGTTCTAAACACTGATTAAATGAACACATCCCATCTCATGCTTAAAGGCCACAACTGGATTTTTCAGTATCTGAAAGGCCTGCGATCTTTCTCTAACCTTCCAAACCAAAGCTAAACCTGAAAACATTATCATGTGCTGTTTGCTACAGGCAGATATAGTAGGAAACTACTGTCTGTGAAGTTTTGACAGACACATATGTACATATTGCAAATTGGCAGGGAAACTTATCATGTTGATATGAAATGTAACTCGGTGCTCTGCTGTTGTAGGTTGGTATTTGTATACTTCAAAATATTTCATGTCACAAACTGGTTTTCTTACCTACATTCACATGTCTGATGCTCCACAAACGTCATCTCAACATATTCCTGACCCGGCTCTGATGGCCTGATTTTCAACAGCTGAGGGATAGAAGCGATCACAGCATGTTCAGTGATGGATCACCCGAATGCTTTATAAGAGCGGTTACATCCAACCAGGCTATTCTCTCACCTCCATGGTGACGTTTGAGGTGCGGGTGGGATGACACTCCAGGTTCTCGTCCCCGCAACAGCCTGCACACCTCACCAGTGGCACGCAGGAGGGGCTGTAGATGTGCTCCACCTCCGTCGGATACTCCTGCACCACCTCCACGAGCTTCTCGATGGTCCGGCAGAAGCTGCGACTCCACACCTCTTGAAACATTATCACTGTGAATGAGAACCGGAGGCTGAGTGTGGCCCACTTTGGTATTACAACCAAATCAGCTTGTGTAGGACGATATAAGTGCTGAGTGGAATATAGGAGGATAAATGCTCAGTTTCTATAAGAGTAATATCGCCACCTATCTGTCTTTACGTGTTACTGTCAGTGTAGATTGCAGTTAAAAGTTTATGACCATGTATCGGATGGAGATGAAAGCAAGGTATTGCTGTGTGTGTGTGTGTGTGTGTGTACAAAATAACTGAAAAACACATGGACGGATTTGACCCAACCTTGGTTTTGTATTATTACTTGGGAGAGTATCTCCAGATGATAACGTTTTTGAGCTGATTGGTCAAAGGTTCAGGGCAAGATCAACAAAAAAGTGGTTTGAAAAACACACATTCCAATATAACTTTACAAACAGTGAGGGTAGATAACTATATCAATCAGAAAATGATTGTCTTTCATATGTCATACGATAAGTGAAATTGCATTACAATATAAAATAGTTTTGTGCTTGGGGCATATACAATGTGAGCGGAGGGTATTCAAAGCCACTCTGATGGTTTACAAATTTTATTTCTGTATTTCAAGGTGTTTATTGAGCTTGATCAGAACGGCCTTAAAAAATAAAACAACTTTGACTTCCCTTTAAAAAATCGATGCTGTTGATGAAACTCTCATCTACAAACAGAATCAGTCGTTACCTGAATAATCCAACAGTGGCATGCTCATATCATGTACAGGGAAGCCTTCAAGCAGTCGCGATACACCAGTGTGTATCCTGTTTTCATTCTGAAGTTAAAAATGTTTGTATAATGTACAGTAGTCTTTCCTGTGGGAGTATATGTGTGAAAGTGTCCCAGTTGCACAGTCTGTGTGGGAGGAACAGGGACGACTACGGCCGAGCAAACAGAGAAGGAAGAGAAAACAAACATTGGAAAACATGGCCATGAACAGAGCCCCGCCGGAGCTGGAGCTGAGCTACCCCGCAGGCACCTCTGGGACTGCACTGACCCCCGGGGTCAACGAATGGAGCCTGACACCACAACATCTGTTTATAAAAGCAGACAGGCTGGGAGGAGACGGCTGGGGGAAGGATCTACGGTAGGGAGATGAGGCCGTGAACCGTAATGTTGTACAGCGCCAAGGGCCAGTTCGCTGGCCAGCCACTGCTCCTCGAGCTGACTGTATGTCTGCTTTGTCTCCTCATAATCCTCCTTGGCCGCCAGTTTTACAAGTCCTTAACACTGAATTCATTTCTCTTCTAGCAGCATTAAATTAGAGTGATTTAAGGGAGAGGGAGGATATGGCGGGAGAAGGTGAGCGATTGAGTAATCCCTGCCCGTCCCGACATGTCCTGCTATTCTCTATACTCAGACTGAGTTCATTTTGAAATGCAACCTTGACGAGCATAGTGAATTATATTTATAAATCATTGTGTGACAAACTGGCAACCATCAAACTCCAGTTTCTAAAACAAACACAGGTAAAACCAAACAGTTGGAGCTACTATAGTTCAAAGTAACTTTTATCGATGCCAGATTTGATTTGAGGACATTTCAGGAATAAGACAGGTAGAAATTCCTACCTTCAGTTGTACGGTTAATGTTCGCCAAAGGTAGACTCTGCAAAACACACAAAAAAGGGAGAATAAAGTTATTGATTATTCATCTGTGTTATAGTGTTCAGCATCCAAATTGAATGGAGGAGACTAAAACATACACAATAGGGACAAGTTATTATCACAAGAATATTGTCATCAAAAGCAATTTAACAAATATATCAATATAATGCTTTTACATTGTGAAATCACTGATGTTCCAGGTTTTTTTTTAAAAAATGATAAAGATTATAATAATGTGATATTTATCGCGATAATTATCGATTTCATTGACAGGGTGACATTTTTTATTTTTTGTATAATTGTTGGTCTTATCGCAATGCAATTCTAATATCAGATACTCAGATATTTTTGTCCTTTAGAGGTGATAGCTGGACGTACAGTAAAGTCAAGAGGACGACCGAGCACTTTTTCTTTCACCCTGCTGTGGAAAAAGTCTTTCTGATGAGCAGCAGTTTCCGTCTGTCATATACATCACATTCTGTCTGCCTGCCCAAGTGTTTAGGTTCAAAACCTGTTTCCTGTGGTGTAAGATTCAGCTGTCTCTCTCTATTTATTTTCCCATTGATGGTTTCCTCTTCTGTCTTGTTTTTTTTCCATCGGCCCCTGATAAACAAGAGTGCATTTCTCATTCGCCTGGGAAAACACAAAACCTCTCGTTGACTCCAATCTCAGGAAGGGAAAAATCTGCATTTTAATAAAATGCCCTTCGGCGGATGCTGCTGGACAGGGCGGCAGACAACCTGCTTCCTCATTGTCTTCCTCATCACTGGTACTGCATGTCACTGTTTCTGACATTCATACTTCAACACTGTCCGTGTGAAACGTTGGGGCCCCCACATGTGTGATATAATCGACAGCAGCCTGAGAAGGACTTCCCCAGATGTTGGGGCCGTTGCTTTTTTTCACCATCTGTCCATTGCTGCGCTGCATCCACTTCCTGTTATGAACCCAATTTAGGGTGAGGATAGCATCTGTCAGCAGAGCCCTACACACGGCAGCCCCCCCCCCCCCCCCCACACACACACACCCCCTTCAAACAATGTGATTAAAGAGGAACGTCCTGCTTTGATGAGGATGATGCATTCACACTCACACAAAACATTTCAGAGGTTCCTGCAAAAGTGTCAGTGAGATGTGTGTCAGGCAGGTCTGGCTATTTTGGAGGGATCTGTCTTCACTGCAGCCTGAGCACAGTGCAGCGTGACAGACCTCATGTCAATAGATACACAAGAGCTTCCAGTCAGCCACTTAGACTCAGTGCTCCCTGAGTTTTGGGGAACTGATGAGGCGCCTCCCTTCTCCTCCACAAAGCGGTGTCTCCTCCGGCCAAAGCGTGCAGCTGTTCCACTGACAGTTGTTCTATAGAGTGGCGTTCACTGAACTGTGTTGGTTTTCACAACAGCACCGCAGGACACGAGCTCCACTTGCAGAATCTTCTTTATGCGCAGCATGGGAAAGCCACAGTTTGGCTTTCGGTTATTGTCAAAAGTCACCTCCAGCCCCCGGGGGGCATTGATTATTATTTTTTTTATCCTCTGCAGCAATGCCAGGCTGATAAAATACATCCTTTTCCAGTGTTAATGGGCATATGATCTTATTCCCTCTCTCTCTCTCTCTCTCTCGCTTTCACTCTCTCTCTTCTCGTCTGTGGGTGTTTCATGAGACTGCTCCGCATCACAAGGGCTTTTTGGCTCAGGGTCTGTGTTGCTGTCGAGAATGTGGTGAGGTGGGGGGGTGGGGTTTCTGACCTTGGTCGTGGGTTAAGCCTTGACATGGCGAAGAGGCACCCTTGGCACCTCCCGTGGTCGAGAACAGAGGAGTAAGCTGGCCCACAACAAGCTGCCAGATTATAAGAGGCTGCATGACGATCCTCACGTAGTCATTCCTTCCTCCCTGTGTGCTTACAGTATTCACCGTGTGATTCATGTTCACTGTGAGGTAACGTAGCTCCTTGCAGAAAAGGAAAACCACTCGGATGCAGTATGTGTATAAACTTGTCTCATAAACCCCAGGAGCAGAATGACTTTGTGAGCAGTTTCACTTTGTTCCCTGGTGACTTTTTATCAGGGAGTTGGGTGTTGCTATGTATCTCTTTTAACTATTGTTTTCATAATGTGCATATTTAGACCGTACGGAATAACTCTGACTAAAAGCATTATGCAAAGAAACTTGACTTTACCTGACCTCACTCTAAAATCCTATAGTCTTGGCAAATTAAATACCTCTATTCTGTGTCCTCTGCACAAAATCTGGGGTTTGGAAACAACATCATTTCAAAAGTTACCCTCCAATGCTCCAATGCTTTCGGAAAAACATCAGGGCAACAACAAAGGAAAAACAGTACCTTAACTGTGCTGAGATTTTTGTAGTGATTTCCTGCACAATCAAACACAAAATATCTGACTGAGGACGGTAGATTAAACTTCACAGGCTTTGTGAGGCAACACTCGAAAGCAAGACCAGAATCCAGTAAAACTGTATTTGTCAACACCAATTGTGAAAAGAAAAACACAACATGAACTTCCTTTGCTCTGAAAAACACCCTCAGCTCTGCATGGCATAGGATTTAACAAGATGCTGGAAACATTCCTCAGGGATTCTGCTCCGCGTTGACATGACTGCATCACAGCATTTTCTGCAGATCTGTCAGCTGCACATTCATGTTGGGAGTCTCGTCTTGCACAAAATCCCCAAGGTTTTCCCGTTGGATTCAGATGTGCTGACTGTGGAGGTTACTGACGGTCACTGAACTCATCTCTGTGTTCACGAAACCAGTTTAAACCGAGATGGTTGTCTGTTGTGTCACATTGGGCTGAAAGTGAATATTAGAAGATGGTGAACTGTGGCCATGAAGGGATGCGTATGGTCAACAATAATACACAGATAGGATGTTCTATTAGAATGCTGATATAAAGGGCGCTGAAAACATTATTCATAACATTACATTACCAGCCCCATGGATTCTGCACACGAGACAGACTAGGGTCCATGGATTTATGGTGCTGACAGTGAATTCTAACCATAAGCAGAAATCCATATTAAGCACTCCAGAATATGGTTTCCATTCTGCATCTGCCCTGTTCTGGTGAACCTGTGCCCACCTCAAATTTCTGAGCTCCTTGGCTCCTCAGCTCACCACAGTTGCACAGCTGAAGCGTTTCCATCGACCAGGCTGACGCTGACTCAATGTTTTTGTTTGAGTAAAAATTCCAGAGACAGTTTTTGGTGAAGATTCCAGGAGATCAGCGGTTTGAGAAATTCCCAATCTAACCCAAATGTCAGTCAAAATCACGGAGAACTCATTTTATCCAGCATTCCGACATTTGATGCGAACATTAACTGAAGCTTATAAAGTTTAAATGAGTTAGTGTAAATGTAAAAGTGTGAGTGAAATTTGACTGTAAAGTTAACATGTTGTTAGGGCTTCACTGACTCAAATTATGGTAAAGTTAAATTTGAGGGATTTTTTTTAATTCCTGGAAAAAGAAAATTAATAGCCCAAAAATTGGCACCTTATCAGTGTTCACTATTCTGAAAACAGCTCCAAAATGTCATTAGAATAAAAAAAAGAAGCTCTACTGTAACTGACACTTGATCATTTTCATTTGATAACCTTCCAAACAAACTTAGAAATACAGTCGCTGAATACTGTTCAGCACAGTGAGTCAGAGGATTCCGTTCTTAAATTCTCATTGGATAATTATCATGCTGGATATGAAGTGAGCGTCATAGTCCCTCAGGCCTCTGTGGTCACTGTCCCATAGTTGAGCAAGTTGTTTTCTTGTCAGGACAGCTGGTTCTCAGAGACCTGTGTATCCGTGCTGCCACTGATGAGCGGTTTTCAGAGCGAGTGGCAGTTTGTTGGAGCTGGAGTGATCCGACTAAAACCTCTGGCACCGAGTTTCCTCAACGCTTGACTGCTTTAAAAGCTAGTCCTCTGTGCTTCTGAAGGTTTGTGCGCTGCCGGCTGAGAGTTTGCTCCGTTCTCTGGGTCAGATCAGAGGACCTGTTGTGTCCCTGGGCTCCTGCTGTCAGGGCCACAGAGGCCCCAGGCCTTATTACTCTCCACTCCCACACAGCTGAACTGCGTCATCTTTAACCTCCTTGCTTAACTCCATCTGTCAGAGGAGGGGCAGTGTGCGCAGGGAGCAAAAATAAAACATGATGGGGACCCAGCATAATGGTCATAAAAGGTTTTTCAACTTTGAGAGTCACGCAGGGGCGGGTTAGGGGTGTGTGTGTGTGTGTGTGTGTGTGTGTGTGTGTGTGTGTGTAGGAGTGGTGGGTTGGGGTGGGAGGGGGTGGATGGGCAATTTAACAGCAGGTACTATGGTCAGTTGCCAAAAAGATCTGGACACCAGCCAGTCTGCGTATCCCACAGTGTAAAGTACCGCAAATCAAATGCAGAGAGGTTTCTTTGTCAGCTCAGCCTAAATAGATAGGACTCCTTCTCCTGGACGACTGGACTGGAAAATGATGTGAAACTAGATTCATTCATCCATGTTTCTCTTCACCTTAGGACTGTAATACAATCACAGCTAAGGCAAAGCTTGTCTTGTTTCCAAGTTTAATGAAATAAAGAGAACAGAAACCTCTGATTTCAAAATATGCTCCAACATTTAGTAATAGCTAGTTCATGAACGGAGTTTATATTGTTGACACGTCCATCGTGATGATAGAGTTTCATAAAACCTGCTTGTTTACAACAGATTGGCGATGTTACTTCATATAAGAAACTAGAATGGTACTCAAAAGAGCACATAGCTCCACCAAGGTCCAACAGTTACACCAAGTTACACCAAATGACACACTCTCATAGATATCAGTGTCCCGAGACGTTTCATCAACATCCATGAATCACACCCTAAGAGAAAAGGGAAAACTCTGAAAAAAATCACAATGCTAAAGAAAGGGAAGAAAGAATCCCCCTGATTCAGATCAGCACCAACACTGAATGGTTACTTCCCTGACCTGTACCTCATCCTTATACCAAGTTTTGTTGTATGTCATTTGCTTTTGTGTAATCATGCTTATAAACAAACCAACCATCAAAGCTCCTTGGCGGGGGTTAATGATGACTAGCATGATGGGTCATGCCTCATTTGGGCGAAAGGGCCAGAAGGTTTAATTTACACTGTTCAAAACAGATACAAACGCATCACAGCTGTTTGTATTTGAGCACACATCAAAGTTTACCACACACTTTGGCTAAAAACCAAGACACAAGAACTTTGCCATGTTTGATGTGGTTCAGTAGCTTCCTACAGCTGGAGGCCAAAGATGTGGGTAGTTGGGCATTTGATTCTTAAATCCATCAGAATAACAGTGAAAAATGTTAAACCACAAACATGCCACAGCAATATAATAGTCACAAGCATCCACTGCGACTGCGACATCCACGGCTGTTGTGTATTTTCCTTTTCTTAACACATTAATCCTCTTGAAGCAGTACGATACAAAACACTTTCCACAAACTCACCAGTAAGAGAAAACTATCTAAATTTAGTAAATATGTCAGCGTTCAAGAGCAAAAGTGGAGCGGCTGAGTTTTTGGAAAAACCCTCTCAACAAATAATGATCCCAGCTACCGGGCAGAATGCCATTATTTATAAAGATTCCCAAAACAGTTTAAAACCTCATTGAGTGAGGGTAACAGTGTGGGTAAACAGTGCAGGGACGAAGCTTGTGGCTCTGGACTGAGTTTGGTGATGGAGGCAGCGTTTAGGCCAGATGCTGTCCTGGTTTTGATCCGACTAAAGCTTGACTCAGAAGTCGAGACCACACAGGACAGAGTGCGCTAAAGCAGAAAGAGTGAACACAAACACACCGACAGCTCGAGAGGTGAGAAACGGAGCCAGCCCTCCTGCCTCGCTGATCCCCCTCATCCATCCTTTATCGAGAGCAAGGTTCCGCATCATCAACACCATGACTGCGACCTAAATTCCGAGGCCTCTCAGGGGGGTCTGCAGGTCACTGTATCTATTCTCCGCAGCTACAAAAGAAAGCCAGGTTCTGTTTTGTATACACGAGGAGGGCGAAACAGGCATTGACAGCCACGCCATTACAGGTCAGACAGTATCCAGCTAGGTCTCTCGGGTGGTGGTCAGGCCATGTGATCACAACAGCAACAAATTTCAACAGAGCATGTGGTCGAGAAGACCCAACAATTTCTCAAGCAATCCGGGTGGGTGGGGCCTTTGAAATCAAGAGTGATGAGTATGTAGCACGCTGTCATGGCCTGTCGCAGGAAATGACCGGCCCTCGACGAGAAATAGAAAGTCACCTAAACCGCTGTAAAAACCTGCTGCAGCTTTTGTACCATAATTTCGTTATGAAGATGGACATTAAACATTAAAACTCCTCAAAGTGAAACCACATCAGTTCGATTGCCACCTGGTGTCTGGTTGAAGATCTCAAAGACAGCCTATATCATTTTAGGTTTAGGCTAGTTCTTATCCAATTGATTTTAATATTTCAGTGTTCATGTTTCTGGTAAGCTTGTTTTTAATTAGTTATCTCAATTGATGACATATGATCGACAGCTGAGACCTTGCTGGGGCTCCATAACCTGATCACTACTTTTCCGACTCTGGTTCCAAATGAGCAAAAATGGCGACCATCGTATACAGGATAATTTGGCTACATTTCTTGATAGTTGGAGGAAGTAAGTTAATCTTTGTAAACAGTCTATGGTTGTGTTTTCATTGGCATTGGTTTGTTCAATTACTAGAAATACCCAAAAACTGGTGAACCGATTTGGAGGGGTGGAGCTTGACCAAAGGAAGAACCTATTATATTTAGCGGATTTGGATAATTGGGCAGATCCAGTTTGTTTTCTCACTCTCTTAGGGTAGGATGTAGCCTTTGTGGAGTAATGTGCTCTTATAATGACCCTCTAGTTAATTCTCATTGACAGCTGAGACTGCCTCGTGATTGATCGAGTGCTTGCATCGACCGGACCTCGCTCCTATGGCTCGCTACCCACGATCCCTACTGTGCAGACTCTAGCCCCAAATGTGCAATATGACAGCGTTAGTATCTGGGATATTTTAGAAATAGTAAAATGAAATGGAGATGCCCCATCCATCTTTACTTAACCCGTTTTCCGACATGACATGCCAAGGATCTCTGGAGAACTGGGTCTGGACCTTCTCCGCAGTTGGCCTTTCTTACATAAACAACGCAGCGGGAGATTGTCTGCTCAGACACGTTAAAAAAAACAGGTAATCCGATACAGGATTCAGGCAAGGGGTGGGGCAGCTGACTGAGGCAGGATGTCACGTATCAATTCCGAAACGGAGATCTCGTGGTTTTGTTTACAGAACATCACGTGATAGGGCACAACTTTTTCGGCCGCAGATATTTGTTTTCTTTTTCGGAGTAATTCCTGAGGATCTCTGGAGTTAAGTGCATGTCTGAAAGCAGTAGCATATTTTGTGAAGATTCTTTATACAGATTACAGGGTTGACTCCCACCACCCTCCAATCCCGGTCTTGCCGCCAACATATGCAGAACTTATCCTGACGGTCGCTTATTTAATACACAGAAATGAGAGTGGTATCGATACTCTCATCTGCCTCTCAGCAAGAAAGTAAATGAACATATTTCCTTTAATGTAAATGCAAACCTCCTCTGATAAATATAATTATATCCTTCATTATAACTTTTTTATCTGCGACATTGGGTTTGTTTAACAACTATCAGGTTTTCTTGGAGTAGTAGAAAAAACAACTAAAAGTGATCAAATAACAAGGGATTAAATCAACATCTAAATGTTGAGTTAGATAAACACCATTTCCTCAGTCTAAATCCATTAATGCATGCACAAATGTCCCCCCAAAGACACACACACAAACACACACATCCACTGTATAAACCATAAAACCCCATCTGCAAACACACACACACACACGACACAGGTCTTGAGATAAGACTGACCGGTGGTAATTGTGGTCTCTATTACAGTAAACGCTCTTCTCCCTCTGTAAACCACAGTAAATTACATCCAGATGTGAGATTAAAGCTCGCTGAGCAGACGGCTGCCCCCGAGCGACACCCCTCCTCCTCCTTTCGAAAGAGAAAGAAGAAATCCATATTTCCTGATTGCAATTGAGACTCTCCCATGGGCCAGGACATTACAACTAGAGAGAAAAGACACTCGAGTGCATGAGAGACACCGAGACGCAGAGGGAAGGAGGAACTTGACTTTTAAATGTCCGATTGTTGGAAACTGAGCTGACAGAAACATTGCATTGTGAGAAACCTGATGTATTACGTAGATATTAGATATAGAAGCTCTCTGCTTGTCATGCTCCGCTGTGACGGAAAGGTGGCGTACACGTGGCGAAATGTGAAAGAACACTGCTTCATGAACACAAAAACATGTGTGAGATGCAGTCTTGTTTCGCTGCTGGAGTTGACATAAAGGAAACACCTGTGCAACAAACACGTCCCCACAAACACAAGCGAGAGCTGTAGCTGACGCTCGCCATCTTCCTCTTTTTCTTCCTCCTCCTCTGTCTGACAAAAATCGAAATGCGTTGGGCAAGAAGTTTTTTCCAAATTCTGGTTTAATCTGAGGAAAATGTTGTATTTTACTGGAGACACCAACAAAGAATTTCATAATCTCATACCAAAGAGGCTTACAATTCTTATCCTCCACTGATTTCCTTAATATTGCTGGATCCTTTTTACTTTCTGAGCTGAATGCTGGGTTGTTCAGCTGCCCTCAAATCCAGGCTTCGCACTGTATCTTCATGGAAACACTGACTAATGACAGTCGGGTTCGGTTGTGTTGATGCAAGATTTCACTTGCATTTGCATACACACAGCCACCATGGCAGTGGAGGTGAGGTACTGTGTGTGCGGCATTCCAGTGGTTTTTGTTACGAGGTGGGGAGCGTTATGAAATGGGCAGGAGGCAACAGGTAAAGTGGTGATTTCCAAAGCCCTTTGAATCTAGAGCACAAAGGATCTGAGGTGGGATACTGACACTGTGGTGGACACACACACACATACTGTATTTAGCACGTGGTTATCATGCACAGGAGATACCAAAAATAAATAGAAAAGTCGAGCAATGTGAGCAAAATAACCGGTGGATGCCAGTTATAGCACATTCTCCATAAATTAGCCCTGGTGAGGAGGTGACCAGGAGGTCGCCATTGTTCAGAGAGGAAACCCAGGTGCTTCCACTTCCAGGCAATGGTTATGTGTTGTATGTACATGTGACCAGGAGAAGCTCTGGATAAGGAATCATATCAGTACATATTAATAGAATGCACTAAGAACTGTTAGGATCGGGATTACATGGATTCTACCAGCCGCAGTGTTGATCTTGGATAAGACATTGAGCAAAGAGGAATTGATGCATTGTACCACATATACATATGCAGATGCTTAATGACTGGAACGTGATGATGTCCTGGGTGATACATAATGTGTACGCTGCATGTCTGTACACCAGTCACTGCTTGTTTAGTGATGTGTACGCTGCAATTTTGCCAAGTGCTAGCATAGTATTAGGCCTTTCCAAAGTTAATAGCACGTGTCTAAATTTTATGATGACACAACTACTACCTGAGGATAAATTAAAGCCCTAGGGGTGGCGGACAATATTTTGGAGCGTCTGGTGCAGACAGCAGATATCCGAGCCAAGGTGTGCATGTTTTACAGTTCAACGAGTCCCCACAAGTCAAATGTTTCTCCCTTCAAAACATAGCAGTTCTTTTTTAAGTCTTTTAGGTCCAGACAACATTTTGGCTAATGTCTATTCACAGCTACCAGTCATGAATTGTGATCAATTAAAAAGCTAAAGGCCATTTCGGTCAAAATCATCTCTATCTCTCTCCATGTCGACTGTTTGCCTGTGATTTTTAATATCACTCTTTAGATAACCTGGCCATAAAATAGAAACAAGTTGCTTGTCAAACTACTCATATACACTAAACTGTGAGGTAAACAAAATACAGGGACTACTATTAACAGAGAAGTTCCATTGATAAGAGCAGTTTTTCTACAGGTTCCCACCAAACACACGGACACTGAGCTCTGCTGTAAATCCCTGGTCGTAAAACTGAATTATTAAGCAGCTGATGTTAACCTCGACCTCCCCTCCAGGTTTCACAGCGTGAATGAATGACTGCATGAGTCACCAGGCAATGAGGAAATATCATTATCAACAAGGTGCACCATATTGAATGGTGGAGAATCCAAAAGACAGACATATATATATAAATAGCATTTCCAGCCATGCCAATGTTTGCTCCTTCAACTTCGGTAGTCTAACCACGTCTGGCAGTTTGCTGTGGGAGCTGGCAGAACGGAGACAGACCAGGACGGTCTAATTTCGTCACTGGGAGCATAAAAGAGCTTACTGGTATGAGTGCCACTTGTTTGCAGAAGTTGTGAAATATTTAGTTCCTCAAATATGTTCAAGGCGAAACCTCAAGATGCTTGTTTGCAGGGAAACTAAACTGAAAGGTTTGGAGAAAGAGCAAGACCTAAGAATCTCACAGATCATCTCAATGACGGACTCTATGTTGAATTCTTGTATTGAACTGTTTAAATGTCCCTGTCATTCTTCTCTGAGCTGGGGGGGGGGGGCATTCAGCCTACTACATGTTGTGGGTCCTGGGTTTTGTCACTCCTGCTTTGACTAAGCAGGCCATGAGCTGATTATGAGGATTAGTGGAGATGTGGTGATCCCATGCCTCTCCCACTCACCCTCAACTCAGCAACAGCTGCAAAGTCTCCGCTCAGACCATGTGGAGTACGTGGAGCTTTTTCCAACCTCCAGAGCCCCACCGAGTCGGTGTGTAACTCCAACAGACTCAGTGATACTGTACCGGCTACTGCATGCAGCGTCACATTCAGAGCAGCGGGCAGCGGCAGTGTATGCAGTGTGATGGAAGCAGGAATGGCCTGGTTGTGCGTTAAACATGAGAAGCATCCGAGACAGCTGCCAACCCCCAGGCACCTTGGGGGGAAATCAGAGACTGAATGGGCTCAAGAGCCTGAGTGTTGGCACAAGTCCTGCCGCACAATGCGCATCTCTCTTACAAGTGTTTCTGCGGCGTGACACATGAGTCCTCTTCGGTCCAGTTTCGGCTCTGTCCCGTTCTGGCACATTGTCATAAAAAGAGACTAAAAGGCAACGCCAGGCAACGGAGAACAGGACAGCTTTGTGCTAATCCACCGTCGCCTGACAGTGATAAGACGGACCTGAAAATGAAGGTTCAATCGTTTTTTTCGACACACACACACACTCACAAAAGTGTCCGCCTGGTTGTGTTATGAGCATATGAATATCTACATGAAAATATGATGCTACAGTGTCTTGATATACTGAGGACTCTCACCCTTTACAAGAGTATGATGTGTTCCATATGACATGTACAATATGATGTATTATCCAATTTGAATGTACTATTCTCTACATATGATGTATATTATGTATCCCACAGTTGTATTCCCTTGATCCTTGTTTCTTGTTCTTGTCCTGTCTTAAATATAGTTTGATACTTTGATGTTAGACACATTCTACTGGTTATGTGTGCGGTTTTGATCTGATGGTAAAAACAATAGACAGAATTTACCAAAAAAGTTTTCACAGCCATCCTTGTAAGGACTTTACATTCACTTCCACTCTTTGTGGACAGCACCAAGACCTTATTCCTAAGCCATGAGCAATACATGCCTTATACTACATGAACTTAACCTTACCACGATACACATCTTAACCCTAACCTCCACCACCCCCTCAAAAATGTGGTTTTACCTCATTAGGACTGAGACAGTGGTTCTACTGGGAAAGCTCCCACAGAGGCAACCAAAAGGAGTATGCACACACAGACACACACACACACATACACCCACACCCACACCCACACCCACACCCACACAAGATTCTTCTTCATCATGATATTTCAGCCTGCTTGTGTCCAATTAACGTACAGATTTATGCAACAAAAAAAAAAGAAATGAAAATGTGCTGATGCAGACCAAAAGTATAAAAGAAGTTTTACCTGCAAAGAACTTTTTCTCTGTCACACTACGCAGGTCTCTCACCTCTCTCAGTTTGTAATAGTATTTCTATATAGCAGCTCCAGCTTTCTCACCATCTTAGAACACAGAGCATTCCTTGATGGAACTCTAGACATCAAAAGAGAGAGAGGGAGAGAGAGAGAGAGAGAGAGAAAGAGAGAGAGAGAGAGAGAGAGAGAGAGAGAGAGAGAGAGAGAGAGCTCGTCGTACAGAAGCGAGCTGGTGTTTCAGGAGCGACGCGGCTGTAATTATAAGCTTAGCGAGTCTCGCCAAACACAACAGTGAGTCACTTGGCATCATGTGATCCACAGGGAGAGTGATGCACTTTGTCACGTTCCGTCTTATGAATGAAAGCAGCGTCAGAGCACCGTGGACTCCTGTCACTTGGACACATCCATCACGTATTCTGCTGACTCAGGCGGTTTCCGTGTATAGCCTGCATTGTGGACTTCAACTAACAGGATATCAACTTTTTTTAAAGTATTAAAGGATCATTTGTTTACTGTTACTTTGCAGTTTCAACAAGCTTCAACATCAAAGTCCGACTTTGCTCTGAAACACCACATCACACGGACTCTTTCCCCCGAAATGATCACAAATAAGAAAATCCCCTAACTTGTCCTACCTGTGCAGGTGAGAGCAGCAGATACAGCGCCGCCGCAGCCTCCAAGACCAGACCGAGAATCATGTCGTGATGTGAGCGAGTGCTGAGAGATGGAGGTGGGGAGGGGGCGGTGGCAGTTCAAACACACACACACACACACACACACACACACACACAAACACGCACAAAATAAAACAATCCACAAAAAGAAACTAAAGTCCAAAGAAAGCAGCGGTGATGCTACGTGAGAAGCTGCCGCTGCTGCTCCCGGGGTTCGGTTCAAGCGGAGAGTGACTGAGCGCAGTCACGTAGCTCCTCCGCTGCGTGTAACCTGATGATGAAGTGGATGGTGCTTACTAATGAATACGGGCCCCGGGGGCAGACACGAGGCGCCGGGAACAATACAAATATGATACGGGTTTTAAAAATTAAATAAAAAGGTCCACGTTTCAAAGCCCCAAAAAAGTTGCGAGAAATACAAAAAAAGAAGAAGGCTGGAGCCAGCTTCAGGCGAGAAAAAGTTCAAATTCTTCTCAAATCCAAAATATTCAAGTGATGGTCCAACAAAAAAGCCACACAAACTCACACATATATATATACACAAACACACAGAGCGCGTAGTTGCACCGACAGTTTCGGTTTTCCTTCCAGCTCTGGGCTCCAGTCGGCAGAAACACTCACGCTTTGCCTCTAATTGCCCCAGACTACCTTTTTCACAAGCTGGCCATTTAAATCTCCTCCCCCTCGCTGCCCTGCTTCATCCGTCTCCACTGAACTCACTCATGACATGAGAGCTTTTCTTTTTTTCTAAGCTGCTGCATGTTATGGTCATTTCTGGGATGCTGCAGATGGCTGCAACTGAGGGGGCTTTTCTTTCCACACTGCTGCTGCTGATGCCTCAGCTCTGAATTCTAGACTATACACTCCACAGGTGATTTACACCACACACAGAAACCTTCTTCTGGGGACTCACATGTGAGTTGGGTAAACATCAAGGGACCCTTTTTTGTTTTATTCACATTGGTGACATGGGTGATGTAGTCGTCGCCGGCTGCAGGGATTCTCCTCTGAGGCGTCAGTTTGCAGAGACCGAGAGGAAGATTCCATTACTGTTGACACACTGGAGTTAATCTCCAGTGTGGGACTTCTGTGTTTGCTGAAAACCCTGGAACCAAAAGGATTCCTTGTGGGCTTCCACACATTCCTTCGACAGTGCTGAATGGCTCCGCCGCCCTCTGCCATTGTACAGACCACACTCATGAGTTTGGCGTTTCTACACACTTAACGGCAGAAGTATGCCATCTCCTCCATTACCAGCCAGCCAGCCTGGCCAGGGCATCAGAGGGAGCAGACAGTCAGGGATGATGAGAGACATTTCCTCTAATTATACCAGGCTGAATCAAAGTGGGTTTTTTCTTAAACTGTGTCTCTACACTACTACTGAGATGGATGCTCTTTGAAATTCAGACAGGAGACAGAATGGAAATTTAAACCCACAATTATTTTTTTGTTTAAGTCCCGCCCTCTCTTTCTAACTGAGCCATCATTGTTTGGATGTGAAACTTTTACTTCACAGCAATATCAGCCTTCTTTTCCCCCGTCGGTCTAATTATCCATTATCGGCACATTATTGCAAGTGCGGATGAACCGAAGGTGACTCTAAAAAACCCTCTCTCCTTCTTTCCAAGTGGTTATGTAAGACTATAATGATGTAGAGCAAGTCATTTTTTATGTTTTGTTTAAAAGATCTTGAATGGTGGAGCAAATGATTGCTGCTTCTCCTCCCGGCTACTGCAGCCCCACAGACGTGTTTGTTTGATCGGAGGACAGAACCAGATTCTTAACACACGTCTCGTCGACTGCTCTGTGATCTATGAGTGTTTTTAAAGGTGCGGCGGCTGATAGGGCCTAATAAGATCACTCCAAATTGTTTGCACTGTAAATACGAGCTGACAGGAGAAATAAACCGGGCTGGAGTGATATCATATGCCAGGGGAGATGGATCTCCCTGCTGTTAGTTCATGGAACAACCTAGAGGCTCTGATTGTTTTTACTAAAACCACAAAGCTTGACAGTACGACTCATGTTTTGGGAGAAAAAAAGTTATTCTGCCTAAGATTATATATCTTATATATCTCGTTGAAAATGTACTCTGAGGACACATTGGCTATTTAAATGATGCCTCCAATGAACACGAGATTTAAAAGTTTGTTGTAACAAGGGATGAAACATATTTTCATGAATATTACAAATCTTTTGATATATTTTGCCGATTGAGGGTGTAATATGAGACCAAAATGTCAGCTAAACCTCCTCGCTAATTGGCTTTTGCGATGAGGCTTCCTGATTGAGGAAGGGTCAGCCGGTCGCACGAATGAGTGCGTTGCATTCGCCAGCGTCTCTTGATGTGCGGACCGAATGGTAGGCTCTGAGGAGCCGGACCGCCAAAGCAAGCACATTTCCCTTTTTGCTGGTGACCCCTCATTTTCCCAGATTGCTGAGTAAAAAGTAAACAGATGAACAGCATTAATGATGTCCATTCATCATTGTTAGGGCGACTTTGGTTTCCTCCACAGTGGGGCCTTCAAGGGGAAGGTAGAGAGAGCCCGGAGAGCCGCTCACTTTGAAGGATCTCATTAACAATGGTTAGAGCCCTTCAGGTAGACCAAAGTCTCTGCTAAAGACACAAGTTACTCTTTAGTCACATTAATTCATTGTCCTATGTATCATCTTGTGGTGTGGTCCAGATCTGTGCACGTTTTTGTAACCTAAAACACAAACATAAAAATAGGAAACACTGGGTATTCTGAGGGATGGTGTAATGTGATTGTACTCGTGCTGAACCACCTGGACAGTCGACCCAAACAGGATATGACAGTATTTAACACCCAGACCTTCTTTTCCTGCCAATAATTAGCTGTGACAAACGATGAATCCTTTCCTCCCACAAGGACTGTATCATTGTCAGGAAAACTAAACCCGGCCGGAAAAAAAACTGGATGCAAAATAGGAAGTGCTTCAGCCGTGAGTAAAGAGCTGCTCACTGTTACCTAAGGTGTTTAGCATTATATTACGACACATTCTTTCATTTAAAACATGTCAAATCCTGTTTACACCTACAGGCCGCATTGACATATTTTTGTCTCCGACATTTTTTTCAAGGGTTGTCAGGTGTCATCCTGTTTTCATGCTCATTGTTTTGTTTCGTAAAAAACCCGTCTACATGCAAACAAGACAATTGGAAATTATTTTAGCTTTGAGATATCAGGAATTAGTCACTGCAGAAAATCTCCGGATATTGTTTGACCTTAAGCAGCTGTGTCTCAGACATCACACTATCAGACGGCTGTGATAACCAGGTTAAGTTCTTGGTGTCACAATAATTATATTCTTTGTATTATATATAACTCAATGTTATAAATGTGTGTTTAATATGAAGAAGCATTCAATTAGTGTTTAAGCCTATAATGGAAAATACACTAATCCTTCCAGTCCTAGATTAAGATAACACTCGTGACATATGAGGAGATACTTCTAGAACTAGGAAGCGTTTAGCCAAGCCGTCATTTAAAACTAGACACATAACTAATCAGTCTAAAATACTCCTACTAGCTCCACTAAATTTCGAAAAGTATTGTTTTTGTGTTTAGTTAGTCTAAACTGAAATGTACGAATTAACAATGAAACTCACGATTTATGGTTTTAAATATTAGTTCACATGTTGAAGTTTTTTGGGACAAAAAGAGTTGGATGGTGGATGGTTGAGGGGGTTCATCAAGAAGCTGTTAAAGCATTTAACTTTCTCCAAAACTTCATATGGCAGTTTTTACATATTAGCTTGTGATCAGACCAAACCAAAAAGACAGGACATGTGGGTTTAAAATATGCTGGTATGAGGATTGTTTAAAATGTAAGAGTCAGGCTAGCTGTTTCCAGTATTAAAGCTTGGCTCAGCAAATTGCCAGTTGAGCTTAATGTACAAATGATAGATTAGTCCTTGTAAAGGTGGTTGCAGAAAATCCCTCCTCCTCCATGTTGATGAATGAGAGATGGGCCAAACTAAAACATCAAAGTACACATTAAATACATTTTTCTCAAAAAGGGTTTCTGTAATTTTTCTGGAGTTCCGATCCCACTAATTCAAGAGTTCATTTTCTGGCAGGTGTGGTTTTAACTATTCGATGCTATGAAAACGGGGTGAAACGTTATGATTGACAGCTGAGACTGACTCATGATTGGTAGAGTGTGTGTATGGACAGAACCTGGCACCGCTAATTACTATGATGAAGCTGCAGCCACACTGAGCTTACAATGTGGTTCCATTGACTCCCATTTCACCCAGCACCCACTGTGGTGCACAGCAGCGCTGGCGGCGCTCCGAAAGGAAGCTGATTGTTTGTCTTCAATAAAATGTCATCACCTCCACAAGCTGTGCGGCCAGGGTCCTGCAGTCTGTCACAAAGAAAAGGAAAAGCAGCATAGAGGGTGAGTTACTGCGGCTCGTGTCAGCACCAGTTATAAAAGCTGTTAGCTTTATAAATGAAGAACGAGCGGTGCAAAGTGTGCGGAAGTGGTCCAGCAGTCAGACAGCAGGTTGTAACTCAGGCCCGTGGTGATACTCTAAACTCCATTAAGAGGTCCCACATGTGGAGCACATTGAGTTCATGGGTTGACGCTGTTGGTGGTGATTCAGCCGGGGGCCATAAAACAGATAAATTAGATGTTTTTAAAATCCCTCTCATGTTAAAAAAAATCCTCTACTAATATAACCCCAACATTGTGGTTAGTGTAAATATAATGTAATAGCCAGCAGGTGTACTCCGATTACTCTGTAAACATGCTCCCTTGTAAGCAAACAGGATTTGTTTCAGCCCTCTGACATGTTATTAAATGAGATAAAGGAGGCTGAGGTTAATGGAGTAAACCCTTTAATAGTTTATGCTGCACAGAGATCGATTGGCAGTGAGATTAGATGTATTCCTAGAAGTTGGAGACACTAAAGTAAACATGAATTCAATCAGGCGGCAAGATTTACTGGACTGCCATTGCGCGTGAATGCTGCTGTTTATTTTTTCAGTCCACAGAGTTTTTCTTTTTTTTAATCACACATTAGTTTATCCTCCCTCAGGGTCTTTTAGTCACATTAGTCATCATTCACAAACATGGTGAAATGACAGTAGCTGTGTAGTGTGGCACTAAGTATAAAGACGACATTAAAATCAACGTTTTTTTAAGCTTGAGTAAATATGTGGACATGAACATGCTCTAATGTTGCTTTAAAAAACACCCTAATCATCATCAGCCTCTGGGCCCTTATCGCTGTCTTAAAATAATAGATGGACATTTGGGAAATATACTTATTTGCTTTCTTCCCAAGAGTTAGATGAGATAATTGATATTACTCTGATGTGGTGAAAATGTAGAAAGCACAAGAGCTGGTTCGGAGAAAATCCACAGATTGATATCTCTAAAATTAAAAAATTCATGTCTTATTTTTATATCAGTACAAAAATAAAAAAATGCATAATATGGTTTATTTGGCATTATGTGCCAGATGATTTATTTCCTTATTAGTCTGCTTAAAGGGGACTTCTCTAATAACTGAGCTTTAAATGATAAGTGGAATAACGAATCATGACCCTCAAAGGCTGGATCTTCAAAATATCCACAACTATGTTAATACTAGAAACCTGGAAAGACCCACCTTTCCCAAAAGCTTATAATGAAACCGCATATTTGAAGATTTCGAGTTTTTATGGTGAAATTATCCATTTACTGTCAGAGGAGGCCCCTAAGAGGAGGAATGACCAAAGTAGGCCATGGCCTGAGCAAGTGTTAGGTGAAGTTCAACTGTGTGCTAACTGCAGCCAAACTAAACTGTGCCCTGAGATTTATTTTTGTGTAGAGAAATACAAATACTGAAGTCGCTATAGCTTGTAGAACAAGGAACAAGGAAATGGGAGCAGGGCAGAGTGAAGATCGGTGGAGGTCAAAGAGCTGTGGAAAGCTAATAACTTGAAATAATAAATAACATGGCCGACTGATGGGAATTTGGCCACAATGCCATTTGTTAACATCAGTAGATTCACAAAAGAGAAAGACTGGGCTAAATGCTCAGTGGCTTCTGTGCACTTGCTGGGACAGAGGAGATTTCCTTTAACGTAGACAATGTTTGTTGTTTCACTGCTGCGATAAAGTGTCTGGTTCTGGTCTTGAAGTGTTGCTGCCAGGGAGACAACCAATCCCAGATGGTTCTCTGCCCGGAGGGGACAGATAAATGAGGACCACCCGGGTGGATTAAACACCCAGACAGTGGCACCCTGTCTGAAGGATGAACACGCATTATATGAAATAAGGTCAGGCAATAGAGGGAAGTTCGACCAAATATTCTCACTGGGCTCGATTGAATGAGTCTCAGATTGTCTGTGACAAATCAGTATGGCCTCTTTTAAAGGAAACACTTTCAATGACACTGCGGCTGAATTTTGACTTTCCATTACCCCGATAACGAAAATAAGCAAATAAATAGATGAGATCCAGGATGGTGAGGCTGGGGTTGTGAGAAAGGAGGAGCAAGTCTGCCCCGCAGTTGGAAACACATCTTGTCCTCCTCTTCAGTTTCTGATTTCCTCTCCATTGCACAGGAATAAGTTCTCCAGCTGATCCACACACATCCCTCAAACATGTGGAAATGATCGAATAAGTCAAAACAGAAAATATAACTGATCTAGGGAGAATCTGAATGTTTGAAATATAATGTGAATTCCCAACACTTATAAACACTGATCTCTGATGATAATTGTGATGATGTTGATCTGTGAGACTTTCCCAGCTCTTCAACCTTTCATTCTTCTCATTACATTTGCAGAGATGTCAGTAAATCCACCAGGATGAGCCAAAGGATCAGAGCCAAGGCTCTTTTCCTTTGAAAACCAACAGTGAGGTCTTTCCAAAAGTCATCCCTGATGAAGACCAGGACATCCATCCTGTTTGTAAGACTCTGACATCCCATATATCAATCATGATTACAGGCATGATTGATTTCTGACTACATAAAACCACGTTACCTTTGGCGAATGCTAATTTTTTCCTCAGCCATCGGTTTGGGAAATGATCGAAAACTGATGTTTGACAATCTCAGTGGCAAGATCAACAAAGACCAGAATGGGGGTCTCGCCTGGGTGCTGGAAGAGCTAGGGGTGGGGGGTGGGGGGTTTAGAAGGTTGTCGTAATAAGCTTTGAACAGTGGTAAGACCTGGTGTTGAATGAACGCAGACCACAAACTCTCCCACTCCCCACACCCCGAGCCGTGAACGAGTGAAAATGTGCAGTGCTAATCAGGGGAAAGTAAACAGAGCACCACCCCCAAGCAACATGGTGAGTGGAGGAATGACTGCAGGAGGGTGAGGCCCATCACCAGACATGCTCCACACTTTTATCTCCATCGGTTTTGTTTTTAATGAATTATGTGAATTTGGGCTTTATGTGGACGCTGAAGCACAATCGTACCAGTTTATATTGTTTGGTCTGCACCACTGGCTTGTTCGGGGGTGTGTCACCACAATTAAAACCGAGGTCCACTCCACTTAAATGGGTTTCTCTGGATTAATGCCAACAAGGCCTGAGGGAGCCTGCTTACAAATGGTGAGCCTCGGAGGAGCCAGCGTGCTCTGTCTGGGGGACTCCATCCTAATCTACAGGATCAGGGGAATTTTCCCATCGAGATGAGAAGCAGATGTCTCTCTTTTTCTGTCTCGCTCTCTCGCTGTCGAAGCGACTCAGTCTCTGTATCCGTCCCTCGTTGAGGCAAACCTGGCCCTCCGTCCCCCCCGGGGACAGGGGGAGGAACATGAGCACCATGGGAAGGGTGGCTGTCCCTGAGCCCAATCACATGACGGAGAAGCCCTTTTTAGGGAGGCACTGCCTTTAGGTGCAGAGCTGTGAGCACATGGAACTGATCCAAGAGCTCCCAACTTTCTCATGGAAAAACACAAACAAGATGATTTGATAACAACGTCATGTTCAGGCGATTCCCACTTAAGATGGACAATCACTGGTTGGCTGCCTTTTTGTAGGTGGACCCCACACTGTTCTGTTCTTGTTTATGATCCCTGACCACTAGCAGGAAGAGGAATCATGGCGATAACTCCTCTTCTCATCATGCCTCTGGAGTTGATGCTTTCGCCATAAATCCCCTCTGCCTCATGCACCTGCAGCTCCCCAGAGCCCTGCTCCGACTCCCCCAGGGCCCAACCCCTCGGCTCCCCTGGCTCAGTTCTGACGTGCATGCTCCGGCTCACAGCGTAAACAGACAGTCGAACTTTGGGCCAGTCACCGGCTGTTTGGTTATGGTCTGTAAACAGATCAGCATGAGGAGTAACAGGAGCTCCCACTGGAGAGGAGACTGACTGACTATCCTGAGGCGGGAGCACAAAGGGACGAGATATAAGGCTCACACGGGTGCCTGGTAAATGTCTGCGTTGCCATGCCATCGTCTCAGATAAGGTTTTTGGTATGAGGTTGTTTAGGCAGTTAGGATCGCAGGGTGGCCTACTGGTTGGAAAGATCATCCCCCCAACCAATTAAAGCACCAAGGTTATAGCCCCCAATTAAGTAAAAACATTCCCTGCTTGAGTGTCCTTGAGCAAGACGCTTTATCCCCATGAGCCTCTGCGATGCTGCCTGATGACCGACTTTTGCAAAGCAAACAAAGGAGAAACATTCCTTGTGGATAAATACATATCTTCTTCAGACCGATAATAAACAGAACTATCTCATTAGATGTACTTAATGACGCTGAAGATCTATGAAGTCTTGTATTCAAAAATATAACTATGTTAATAGTTTAATCTCAGTCAAGTGATTAAATGTTGAGGTCAATTAAAAAATGAATCCAATCAAATGTAGAAAAAAACACTATGACTGTAAACCGCTGCCCTGTGTTGTAATGAGCCGAGCACAATGCACATCTGAGGCTGAAGCCTGTGTCATGGTTGAATGTCAGTGAGGAAGATTACTGAGTCTGGCAGTGTTAATAAGGCTGTGTTTACATTCTGCAGCTCACTGTTTAAGCAGACTTGACTGACCTGGGATTAAAAGGAGGGCTAGCGGTGGCTTAATGGCAGACAACCACCCACACACACACCCACACACACACACACACACACACACAACCCACTGGTGCCGACATGGGTTTGCAGGCTGTGTCCAGGAATTACCGTGTGTTTCATATCAGCAGGATAGTTGATGGTATGCGTGTTCCCATCATCCAAAGAACTGCTCCTCCTCAACTCCATTTTATCATAAGGTAAACTACAAAGCACATGAGCAGGCCAGATAAACAGCACTGACTATTACACCTAATTCATTTAACTAATGGAAATCTAGGTCATTTGTTTTTTCACCACATATTTACATAGTGATCATGGACTCCATAATAAGATGGACGACGTGTCTCGTTCTCCTTCCTCTATTTAGAAATGAAGCCAAAATAACCCAGATACGAACACTTCCATCTTCAACATTTGGAGTCTTCTATGGGATGGAACAATCCCAGTCAGTCTCAGCTGACTATGATTCTCTAATATCCAAATAAAACTAAAGTTACCCTGAAAATGAGCACTTTGTCCCAAGTGTGATGACAACCAGCTAAGCTGATTGAATATTTTTTTCAGGGGTTAAATGTATTTGACGTGTATCTTGACTTTTAATTTGGCTCTTGTCCCATCCGCTAACATAGAGGAGACAGGTGGCAATCAAGACACTTTGATTTCACTTTGACTGCCCCCCCACTGACGCAGTCATAATGCACAATGCCAAGTTAAAGGCCACTACATGCCACATTGCCTATTAAAACAAGAGTGCACAAAGATAATGTGGTTAGGCAACAGCACTGAATAGTATTTGAAGTTTAGTAGGTTTTAACACCAACAATCTATTGCTTCCTAATAACGTGCACTGGTAAGTTCGACCGACGAGGTTAATATTTCACTCCTGTTTGTTGCTTGGTTTGTTTGTAAGCAAGAGTAGAAAAAAACAACCAAATGGAGCTCTACGAAACTTGGTGGAAGGATGTGGGACAGGGAAGAAGCTGCTAAATGTTGGTGTAGCTCCAGATCAGGAGGAGGATTTAGAAATTTATTTTTGCTGTCTTTGACAAAGTGAGATTTTCAGCAATTTCACAGTCTTCTCAGGGAGAGTTGGGCAACTTGATTGATTTTGCTGCCCTACTTTCAGATTGTAGCTGGAGGATGTAAGGGATGGTTTGGATTCCTGATACTCGTAAACCATAGAATCAACCTCAAAGAAACTTTAAAAAAAGTTGAGTGACTGACTTTTTTGCTTTTTGGATTAGACAGCATCTCTGTCACTTTTGTCACACATTCAAAATCTGACGTTAAAAGAGCTCAGAAGAATCATCAGCTGCCTTTGTGCCCATGATCAGAGGAGAATCACAGCCTTTTGTTTACACCTGTATTCTCCCCACATTCAAAAGCAAGCACTTACCATTGAAGCCATCTATCATTCTGACATATTTTGGAACTCAACAATTGCCACTCCGCTCTAATGTTCCACTGTTTAACCTCCAGTCTCCCCCGTTCGCACTCCACCACACCTGGGATGTAAAGAAACACCAGCCCACAGGCACCTGCACAGCCAGCACGCTGCAGATGGAGAGATTAATTGCACAGCGCACGGTGGGATGCCGGTGATTTATGGGAAACTGTGACGTGTGGTCATAACATGCAGAAATGTATGCGGGAAGGCCTGCAGACTAAAAGGGCCATTATTTGGAATTCAACGCTCGGACTCAAACCAAAGGGGGCTCCCCCCGTCTCGTAACCAAGGGAAACGAGGGGTCGGAGCGGTCCCACATCTGTCGCCTTTGATGGTGCAGCTACAAGTGTTCCCCCCCCCCCCCATCCCCCCCTCATCTTCTTGTTCTTCCTGCCTCTTCCTGAACAGACATATTCCCACACTGCAACACAAGAGAGAGAGTCTGGGTTCCTCTCTCTGTCGTGACTCTGTCCACTCTCACCGCAGAGGGGCGAGGTTAGAGGGATAAGGGGCTCGCCATCCCGAGGGAGCAACCCCCCCCCCCCCACCACCACCACCACCACCACCACAACCAACAACTCTCACTCCCACTCCCCCTCTGCTGGTCCAGCTCTCTGCAGCCCTCCAAATCGCAGATAAACCCAGACAAATGGGTTCTGGCAAGTGGGTTTTACACACTCACGTGATACCAGCAAATACACTGCAGTCCCCCCCCCCCCCGCCCTCCCCTCTCTGTCCTCTGCTCCCATGTTTCCCCCGAGAGGGCTCTTATCAATGTAAAGAAGTCATTGAAGGAAATGCCAACTTAACTTGAGGAGTCTGCACACTGCTGTTCATCCTCTGACCACAGTGACGAGGGATTTGCAGCAGCGGGGGTGTGGGGGGTCTGCATGTCTCGTAACTATTAGACATGGTGCCTTGTGGCGCTGTGGATGGTGGGCAACATGTTGAGCCCAGGATCAGATTACAGGCCTTGGACAAGAGAGCGGTGCAGAGCACAGAGAATGGAAGCAGCAGGATCAGGCTGAGCACGCAAGCATGGGAAATGGGCTCATGAATCGACAGGCTCTTTTTACTCTAGGCAGGAAACACACAAATCTGCAGATGTTGAACAGCTGGGAGACATGAGGAACTATGGCATGGGAAATAAGTGGAAGGAAATATAGTGTGCAGTTCCCAGTGCATCTCACATGTAATAGCCTGTATGGTAGACTGCTACTGTGTGAATTGTTTGAACTGAAACAAATAAACTGGATTTCTGAATAGAGTGGTCCAGTGGAATTGATCTTCACCCTTTCAGATAAATTGGGTTTTATTCCTTACGTACGTGTACTAAACTTCAAAAAGGCACAAATGACGGCGTATTTATCTCTGGGAATGAGATGGAAGCTTGGGAAAAGTGGAGCAGGGGAAGAGACGAGAGGAATTTGTAATTTCCAAAGATGCAGGCAGATACCAGCTCAAATACTACAGTCATTGTCCCGTCCAAAGCAGATGGTATCTGCTATGATGGGATATGGGAGCCAAGAGGGAATCTCCTGAGAAAAGGGAAAGAAGTGAAAAACCTCAAATTAACAAGGAATGGTTCTTCCCATGATCGGAATGACAGAGGATAAGATATTATGCAATTTGGCGCTTGACTTGGTGGGTTTTCTGCTGAATGTGTGTGTTTTTTGTGTTTGTATTTATCTCATAATAATGGATCAACCTTTAATGAGAAGCACAATGCCGTAAACTGTGATTGATATCAGAAAGTCAAACCTCTGTTTTGTTGCAATATCGACTGCAGAAAAGAAAAGAAATATTAAAAAATAGATGAAATATCATTTTCATTGCGCTCGTCTTTTATTGAGAAGAAACAGTTTGGAAATGCTTTAAATAGCTTTTAATATTTATAATTCTCATAAAAGTCGAGAATATCATTTATCAAGAGTCTGTCGGAAGTAGATTAACTATGTGACGTCAATGTACTCAGTGGCTTCAAAGCCTGTGACACTGGGCAGCTGGGAAGTCATGAAAACTTCCCTCATCGTTATCAGATCAAAAGTTTATTTACAGAATTAGGATTGAGCTATCAGGGACAACAAACTGTTTCAAGGACATGCTACTCAACAACAAGTAGAAAAATGAATGCAATGTAATTAAGGGATTTCTTTGGGGAAATATAAAAGAAGATAATGATGGGGGGAAAAAGTTGAGAAATTGCTTCATTTGCAGCTCTTAAATCTGACAGATGAAAAATGATCAACTGCAAATCCAATTTGGAGAATTTAAATGAGAGGGTGACTGCACGTCAAAATTCAGTGAGAGAATTGACAAAGCAGCAATTCATGGGTTTAAATTTGTATTTTCTGTATTTAAAATGTATGTGAACTGACCACAGGTGTAACTTTGAATGTGAATGGTTGTTTAGTCTGTGTTTGTTCTGTGATACGCTGGTGACCTGTCCAGGGTGTACCCTACATCTCGCCCAATGTCGGCTGCAATTAGCTCCAGCTCTCCACACAACCCTCAAAGGATAAGCGGTATAGATCATGAATGGATGGATGCATGTTCTGTTGATGGTGATGTAGTTAACACTGTCACCTCTAAGCAAGAAGGTCCTGGGCCCAGCCTGAGGGCGGACTGGTGCCTTTTCTGTGTGGAGTTTTCATGGGCTCAGCTGGGATTGGCTCCAGCTCCCCCTGCAACGAAGGATGAGATAAGTATTATAAAAGTGAATTCATATGCTGTAGTTGAATAAAATAAACAGGGGACAGGGGAATTGTCAGAGATTGGGAAACGTCAAATAGAGTTGACACATGTCAAATACATAACAACTTCTACACTGGAGAGTATGTTTCAGATCAGCAGACTGGATGATGTAATTTACGATGTGGACATGTATTTGAGATCCAAATGTGTCACTAATTAATCACCTGATGGAATTTGAGAAATTGTGCTATCATGGATAATTGCAGCCTCTATTACAACATTATATAAACTTTTGTAGTTTTTGAACATTTGCACAATCTTAAATATAACATTATGTTCAATTGTCCCAGTCAGAAGCAATATTGATCATTTGGAACTGATCAGTCTGTTCCAAATGTAAATATGTGTTTTTTTTTTCTTACCCATTGACAGAATATACAAACTTGGGCTTGGGCCTCACTTCAGCTCCAGGAGACCTGGAAATCGTTACAACATCTGAAATTGCTCCTAATCTCAGTTCCCAGAAAAGTTGTTGGGAAACGCAGACTTGTTGTGCAGTTGCAGCACCGCGACTGCTTCGCTCAGTAAATTATGCTTCTCATGAGGTGCCAGGGCAATAGGTTTTGGCTTGCACCAGGAAGTCTGGTCGAATCGCAGCGAGCACTGACGCTGCAGGCAGAGAAGTGAGACGCAGCCATTATTCTGGCTGCTGAGGCGGAGTCGTGAGGCCACTGGATATTGAATACAATGTCTACGGGTTCATAGTCCTATTAATTTAGGTGAATTGAACTATCAGTGAATAGTTGCAAATATTTAACAAAGAAAGGAATGAAACTGATGCCCTGGGAAGATGTTACATTACATTACATTACATTTTTTGGAAAATGAAGTCAAGCTGAGCAACAAGATTGTAGCCCAAATCCAGTCTTTATACAATTTTTTTATGTGTTCCCTATGCTCTGCATGTCTTTATAGCAGTTAGACCGGCTCTCATTTCAGGTTATGAAATGAAAAATAAAAGCTTTAAATCTAAATCCCCCAAGGGAGGTATAAATAGTCAGGCTCTCTCCAGACATGACCGTCTTTGTCTTACAGTGTGTGTCTGCTATTCTCCATTAAGTTGTTTAAGAAAAATGTTGACCTTCCTCACTTGGACTTCACTGGATCATTTTTCTCATGAAATATCACTGTGGCACGATACAAGTGACACTTCAAACATCTCACTAAAAGAGGTGGTTGGATTTTATATTGGGGATTTCTTCCCTGAGGTTTGACTGTAAGGCAGCAACCTGGCATAGCTTCCCCTTCATGTGCATGTTGTTCATTTTCATATCTCTGAGCCAGTCAGTTGACCTTCGAGGTTGTTTTTGAGTTTTAGGCTTAAACATTTTCTATTTCACAATATGAGCATACCATATGTTTATCATAAAATCGGACAGTATTAGTATGGAGAAACCAGATTCATTTTTGCGCAACCCAATGTTAAAAAAGTAATATCTTAGTATGTTACATATAGTTAGAAATTATAATATATGCTTAATATTTGCATGGATATACAAATGTTCATGCAAATCAATATGTGGTTCAGTATGTGTACACCTGATCTGTACAATCACACTTTGTTGAAATCATAATGTTACTAAAGTAAAGTGTAGCATTTGATACGAAATTAGAAAATAACATATATTATAAAGAAGGTGTTTCTGCAACGATTCAGTTTTATAAATATTGCATATTCCGAAATGATTTTTCATTAAAGCTGTTCTGGTTTTTCAACCTAATTTATCTTAGATGCAGAACCAAATATTCACATAAATTACAATAATTCTGCTGAACGGAGATACAGCAAGATCAGTTATTTTTCAATGTGATTTCTGTACTTATGGGAGAATACAAAATGAGAAAAGACTTGAAGTGAAGAAACAGGTATTTAGAAGAACTGTGCTGCAGTTGTGGACTCTGCACCAGTTTTAATTGGAGGCAGAAAATGACTCTTGTTTCCCTCTAGAGGCTAAAATCCAAACATGCACACGAAACATATAGATAAAAATGACTGAATGTAAACTAGGAACAAATTGCCACAGTTCAAATGATAAAACACATTCTTGTCTTTCAATATTGCATAATGTCCCTTACATAAGTAAACAGTGAATTTAATAAGTAATATATTCATTATTAAAGCATTTAAGAAGATTAACTGGTGCAGGGTTATTCTTTGGTTCTTCTGTTGAAAATATCTACATCCTTAAAGAACCAATTCTGTGAAAAGTCTGATGAAAACACACCAGACCAGATCCATCTCTCTCTCTCTCCCTCTCTCTCTCTCTCTCTCTCTCTCTCTCTCTCTCTCTGTTGCCTCTTCGTCCGTTGTTTACAGCACGTATGTAGTGAAGAGCTTTTTAGAACTGCTCTGCATCTGTGATTAGCACATTCACCAGATGATGGCACTCTGGTAACAGCTGTAAAATGATGGTAAACAATACAATATGTTGTTATAGGAGGGCAGGATAAAAATAGCACCAGCAGTGCACTGACAAGGACGTGTATAGGTTTCCTGAAGGAAACACACATCTGTCTAATCCAAGTGGCAACGCTGGAAGAAGAGAGGAAGTTATAGCTCAGAAAAAGAAAATTGAAAAGAACAACAACGTTTTTTTTTTTTAAGAAATACTCAGAAACCGATATTCAGGTAAAGTCTGATTTTAATGGATAAACTAACAATAGTAAAGGTAATATCTGCTCTTCTGCTAATGCATAATGATTTATATAACATCAAATCTGCATTTACAAAACACAATAAATACAACATGAATTAATGCACCAGTGCTTGAACACAGAGAGCTACAGCATGTGCAACTAGGAATGGTGGCTCATGCATGAGGGGAAACTAAGCTGCATAGTTTACTTGAATTTGTATGAAGAAACACATGAAGTAGTAGGAAGAGTTGGAGTTATAAATAAAAGGATAAAGAATGTAAACTGTAAGATAAACAGTGAATGGAGTCAAGTGAGGATCACAAGTATTTTGAGTTTGTACATTCGTTCATTTATGAAAAAAACCAAACTCAAGTTTACGAATAAAGATTTGCAGCCGTAGAAATATTTTGCGCAAGAGAGAAACTGAATTGAACTGTTTTATTAATATCATGAATGTAAACATCGATGTTAAATTATTAAATGGTGAGCCTCCTTTACAAACCTGCTACATCTAATGAGGTTTCATGGCTGTGAGTGAATTTTCCTTCTTTTCTCTGAGTACTCAGTGTCTCTACACAGATCCTACTAACATGTCACTCCCTATAAACAGCAGATCACCCTGTGTTTCTATCTCTGGAGGCCACTGATAGGGACGGCAGCCATAATAAACATCCATCGGATCACTACTAACTACCTGGTTATACTCAATGAGGGCTTTGAGTAATTCCTCTGAAACAAACCAGATACTAAGAAGGGAAACAATGACAGTGACTATAAAGAAAATGGTGGAATATGAAATTATAATTAAGACTTGGTCATCTCACACCTAGAATACTGCAACTCCCTCCTGGCTGTTCTAACTGCTGGTGCTATCCGACCTCTGCAGCTCATCCAGAATGAGTAGCTTGACTGGCCTTTAAACTTCCTAAACTCATTTACACTACTCGGCTCCTTACCTCCCTTCACTGGTTACCAGTGGCTCCCCGCATCCATTTCAAAACACTAGCACTGCGTATTGTGCTTCGAACGGATCGGGCCCAGCCTACATCCAGGACATGATCAAACCTCACACCCCAGTCCGCCCACTCCGCTCTACATCTGTCAATCGGCTTGTTGCTCCCTCACTGAGCTTGTGGCTCCCTCAAAAACTTGAATTACAGCTGATGTGGTTGTTGCATGCCTCCACCAACCAATGCAGTTTCTACATACACACTTTTTTTCATTCGAGGTCACTGTGACCACTGTTTAAATTCCATAAAGGGAGACTTAAGACATTGTGTACAAGGATCAAAAAATGATTTGTGAGGTTAACGTAGCCTTGACATTTTACCTCGGAGCTCCAAAATCAAGGCTACGATAACCTCACAAAATCTTTCTGTGTGTCCCAGTGAATGGTTGTACCACATTTTCGAGAATTCCCTCAAGAGGTTGTTGAGAAATCATTTTCACAAGACTGGAATGGACAGACGCCCAACACAAAAACATAATGTCTCTGGCCACTAGCTGTTGCCAGCACAGAGGTATAGCAGATTATCCATCATTACTCCCATAAGTATCTCTGGTTAGTTGCTGGCTACAGAGTAAGTGCTGGTGATCATTTCCAGTGTTACCAGCAAGCTGTGATTCTCTGTGAACTCCTGTCTCCCAGTACAGCGACAAAGAAAGAGTGTGGCCCTGTGCCAATAACAAACAGCTTGATGAACCGAGTGGTTTCATATACACACAGGGTCCAATGTGAAGGACTTTTTAAAGCACAGCTGGGACACAATTACCCTCAAACAAACAATCTGAAATTGCCATTCAGAGATGTGCAGATTAGTCCCACACATAAAAAGAACTGCTCTTCAGATATTTAAACATTATTCTCACAGGTGGATGAGCAGTCGGATATTCTATGAAACATGCTTTAGAGTAAGAGGAGAAGATTGACACCAGTCTTGTTTCTGTGTGCTAAATATGAAGTCATTAATAAGCTAGTTAGAACAAAGCTTAGCTTACAAACATACTACCAAATTGCTCAATCTATTATATATCCATTCCAATGAGTGCTGTGCGGGTCTATGAAGCGTGGACATTAAGATGGACGACTTGTCTCCACTTTCTCCCACTATCCAGAAACGAAGCTAAGATAGCCCAGGTATGAAAGGCGCCATCTTTGGCAACTGTAGCAAGAGTCTGTGCAGTAGCGATTGAGGGATGGAGCCACGGTTTTGACTTCCTGTGGGAACATGCTCTTGACCAATCTTGGGTCACTCAATATTAATACTTGAACAAACATCCGTGTGATAAGAACAACCTATAATAAAAGGAACTATCTTTAAGAAAAAAATAGTTGACATGTACCACAACTTTTAAGTTTGGTCCATGTCCCATGCATTAACATGGAGGAGGTGGGATTTATGACCTATACTGCAGCCAGCCACCAGGTGGTGATAGAGATGCTTTGGCTTCATCTTTGTCATGTTGTGCATCTTTATACATAGGTATGAACTATTGTCCCATAAAAACTTAATTTCTTTCACTGTGTTCGCCACTGAAATGATGTTTTACTACATCATGAGATTGTATTTGCTGACTAGCACTTCTTCACAATGCTTATTCTCTCCCTCAGTGGCTCCGTCTGTGTGAGTAAGTGTAAGGAACCAGAGTTTAATGAATGAAAGTGCACCTACAGCGAAACGACCTGAACGATGCTCTGCCCCACATCTCAACCATCTCTCCCTGGGCACCCGAGCACAGAGAAGCAACGGCTAAGACCATGGCAGCCTCACACACTATTCTCTGTGGAGAGTGTCCAACTCCCTTAATAGATCTTCCAGTCAATACCCATCTCGACCTTGAATTCCCAGTGTCAGCGTGCCTCTTGTATCAGTGTTCAGCGAGTTTGACTCTTTGGGCTGATATCCCCTTCAGTAATAGATGGTACTTAAAGATCTGTCAGGGGGGGGTAGCTTTAGTGCTGAGAGTTCAAAGGGACAATTAATCTGCCTGAGGAGCAGAAGAGAGAGAGACACCATTTCCACCTTGTAAGGTAATGGTATGTGTCAATGTAGTGCTGTGGATAGAAGATGCAACATTAACAGTCACAGGCGCATGGCTGCCAACAATTTTGACGATCCTCTTTGCTTCTAGCGCCACCATGGGGTGAATATTTCACTTTGTCCAATATTTAGTTTTATAGACTGTACATAAAGATGGACGACTTGTCAGCTACCAAAAAGTAAAGCCAAAGGGTCTCGCTCACCACCTGGTGGCTAGTTGCAGTAAAGGTCACGAATCTATGTTTGTTGATGTGACATGGACCAACTAAAAAGTCCAACTACGAGTCAAATACAGGTTTCTAATTGTTTCCTTCAGGTAGTTGTTATCAAACTGATGTTTGTTCAAGTCTTAATTTTTCCAGTAAATTTGGTTTTAATTAGTTACTTGATGTTATAAAAATGGTGAATGATTGGAAGCGGAGACTGACTTGGGAGTGGTCAAGTCTTTGTATCGGCAAAAGCGGTCTGGTCTTCAGAGGATCTCTGTAATCTGCATGCTTGTCCCACCCTTCCTGCAACAGTGCTGCGGAGAAAGTTTGAATACCCCTCATGCGCAATGGCACGTCAAGTTGTGCTGCTGTGACACAACCAGTCTTCAAATGCAGCCTTTGAAGGATGCAGCCCCTTAACTGAGACCTCTGTCACTTTTGGCAAAGCCTGACATCAAATGACCATTTCCCTTTTCCATGAACAGTGAGATACAGCCTGTGGGTGTAGGCCTTAGCGTGCGAGAAAAAAAGGCAAAACAGTCAACCAGTCAGTCAGTCAGTCGGTCAGCCGGCCCCACTGTTGCAGGAGCTGTAATTCCCTTCGCAGAGGCTTTATTAGAAAGTGGTGCCAGATTTCTTTTTTTTTATTGGATCTTAAAACAGGTCACAATATTCATGTTTACTATTATGTACAGTCATATTTCTTTCCGCATCCTGAGGGGGGGAAAGGAATTGAAATATCTGGGAACGCAGATGGCTGAGCAAATTATTTTTCAGTAAACATCTTGAAAAGATCTAAATTCAGTGCAGGTGAGAGTCAGACGGAGTCTAAACTCCCATCGATGTGAGCATTACTCACTATCTCATCCGGTCGATCAGACTAAATGGTCCATCCCTGCCGGTGTCGTCCGGCCCTTGGTCCTTGGCCCCCACAAACCAGCAGCCTAATCCATCATCCTGACTGCAGTGAGGATGGAAGGATCATGCAGAGAAGCTATGCAGGGGGATTTAACTTTGTTGTCTCCAGAGGCCATAAATCTCCAGACTTTTCCCCCCAGATCCTGCAGGTGAGATTAAGTCTAACTTCCTCGAGAGGAACCCATCCTTTTATTAAATGAGACCAGGAACTCTTTGCATCATGGTTGTATGATTAAACATATGACAGATACTGTAGGTATCAAAGAAAAACCTGGGAATGTCTTGGTTTTATTGTGTTGAGAATGATGCAAATGTGCCAGAGGCTTCAGTGAAAAGTGTATCAGCGTTTTAATATGTCTTAAAGAGAAATGACGTTTATTAAATCAAAATCAAATTAAATAAATACCCTCAAATAAATTCAAATAAATTTAGATTAATAAATCCGATCAATTTAATTAAATTGACTAAAAACATTGAATTCAGTAAGTTCAATGCAATATATTCAAGTGAACAAACTTGGTTTAATTGGGTAAATTCGTTTTCTGTAGGCTATTGACTGTCAAATCTAAGGTCAAAGGCCAAGTGTCTCTTCGTGCCACATGTTTTAGATGATATATATGTTTTCATTTTACTGACCGTTTCTGTGACGTACATCCAGCGTCAGGCAACATAAAATGATGCACGACATGCTTCACGATACCTCACATGCAGCTGTTGACCTTCAGAAACGTGGATACTCAGACAGCTGCTAATCACATTTTCATGTGCAAGAACACCTCCGGCTGGATGTAGCATGTATGTGATATGGAGGCTGACTGCCAGCTGTGACAGTGCATGTGGCACTGCTGTGTTAAAACAGTGTTGCAGTTTGTAATGCATGCACAGTGTTTAATCATGGTCCTATAAAAGCATGGCAGTGAATTGGCATGACAGAGAGGCTAGGCTCTGTGGATCGTCTATTTTTAAAAACGCAGTCTGGTCATTGTATATTTTATTTATGCGCAGACTGGCATCCTTTAAAAGAGAGCAAGCAGACTCAGTCACCAATTGCCTCCTCGAGCAAATTAACTTTTGCTGCTGAGCCGAGTGGAGGAGGCGGAGGAGGACGAGGAAATCCTATAGGCTGTTCAGGGCTCTGTGAGGCTTCGTAAGCAGCAGACTGCGTTTTTCTTTGCACAGAGACAACAAAGAAAGGTCACATCGGGCTTCAAAGGACATTATGATATTTTATCTTGAGCGCAGACACAATGGAGTAGAAAGCAAAACACGCACTGTTGTTCTGCAAGAGAAAGGCCCCTATACTCGGAGAAGAAATATCACAGTTGTTTTCTGGCACGATCACAAACTCGTTGCCTGAAACATGTGATTATTCATCATGTAAATCGGCTCCAACAGGATTATTTGATTCTTCATTGTGCTCCCTCGCCTTTGTCTCTCTAATTAAAGCCATACATTACCTCAGAGACCAGTTATTAAATATTTACCGAGCTTTCAAACCTGACCTTTGCGGGGCCAGCGTGCCAGCATGCAGACGCAGTTGAGCTCGCTATATTCAAATGACAAACCCCTGCTTCTGGCAAACGTCCCTCTTTCTCTCGCCCCGCTGCATGAAACAGGTTATCTTTAGTGCACATTGAATATTTATACATCAGGTGGCTGGGGAGTCGGTCACTGATCTCTAAGGTGACTTTATGAGGCTCTGTGGGGAGTGCAGGAGCGCTGGGGTTGGCCTGGGATGGAGTCGCATGGGACATATTGTCTCCTCGGTGTGTCCTTTTATTCTACTTGGGCAGAGGATTATGTTGTATGGTCGGATGCCTGCACCGCAGGAGCCAGAGAGAGGAGTCAATGAGATATTAGACTGAGGCCGTTATGGTGAAAATCATTTTATTAATCTCCTGAGATTCTGTCTCTGCACACAACGACATTACAAGCCACACGGAAACTGTCACGACACATCTAGAACAGAATAAAAGTCAAAATAAATGTTCAGAGATCAGATGAACAAGCTGATAGGAACTTTAAGCTCAGGGCCTTTGAATTATTCCCCTGAAAAGAAAGAGAAGTCGAGGATTAGACAATCGACATGCACTGAGGGAGTTTGGTCTGGGGATACTCTGAATGCTAATTATGTTGTCTGAGACTGAAGTCAGCCTCGTTCCCTCCTCGTTGCTTGGGGGGCAATAAGAGATGATATTAAAGCAGATACCAGGATCTTCCCTTCGCGATAGCTTTTAAGATGTTCCTCCCATGATTGAACGATTTTAATGGAGATTATTTGGCGGCGACAAATTATTGCTACACAGTGTATCACATCATATGTGCATTTAAAAAGACAAAAAAAAACAGGACCTACAATGACACAGGTCATGCATAAATTGCTTCTTAATGTGGGTTGTGGATGCAGAGACTTTTAATGAGCCCACTGCTGTCAGAAAAATCATTTTCTTTAAGTTGAATGATTACCCAAAAATTATACATTAGCATCTGATAGGGAATTATAATTTAGCTCTTCAGAAATGAGGAGCCAACGCATTATGCCCGAATGTGTCTGTTTACACTTTTTATTGCATAAACGCTACAGACTTGTGCAGCACCGCAACAAAAGCAGGGGATTGAGGAAAACTTTTTTTGGACTGCAGCGGCACAGACTTGTAAGAGAGTGTCCAATAATAAATTAGCAAGTCTCAGAAGGCGTGGAGAAACTTTCTGGGCATTGGCATTTCATTGTTGTAGCCACAAAGCTGTCCCTGAACTGAATGTGTGAGATAAGTGCATTGGAGCACAAACAAACTGAAACAAAAGAACATGAGGTGGAGATTGGTTTAGTAAGTAAGAGAGGGGGAGGAAGCACTTCTGGCATCCAAGGGCATCATAAACCCCAGCATGTGTCTGCACAACAATGCCAACAGGGGCGCAAATTCTCCACACACAGAGGGAATCGATTTAACACACAGAGTGGAGGACTTGGAAAGAGGCGTATCAGGCAGACACTGAAATACTGCATCTTGTGTTATTGGATTTGGAGCCCAGTTTTCTGAATTCCTTTTTTTTTTTCTTGCGCAGTATCTGCAAGCTGGGGGATCCAGTCAAGTGGAGCTTCCCCAAGCCAGCGCAAGAACCTGTGGCCAGCTGAGGAAAAGAGATTGTTCTGGGTTTTACCATAGAATAACATTCTTGTCATGATAAGTGCTTGAAAATAATAAGAAAGAAAGTTTTTATTTGGTGTGGTGTACGGCACTGTGCGGAGACTTCTTAACCTTGAAGTTATCACACTAAAAGGGAAAAGAGTGAATGTGCTGGAAACAGAAATGACGTGCGTGGCCCACAAGTAGAGAGGACAGTGAACCAGGGCCTGAGACACCTGGGGCTCATCTGACCCTCTCAAACGCACATATACACATTTATTGTTATTGTGAACATCCATTGTGGAAAAATCACTGAAGGTCAAGACAAGGGCGGATCCATGGGGGCCCTGGAATCTGATGGACCCCTGAAGTGCCCCTAAAACAAGAGAGTGACTTATTAGCAAGGCGAACAATAAATATGACAATTTTCAAAATTCCTTCAATGATGTGTGGCTCTGTTCAAAGCTGTAGAGCTAAGAGTAAAGAAGGAATGACTTAAATGTGCACCTTACTGAATCAGGAATTGTACATGGATATTGGACATGTAAATGTGGCAGATATCAGAGAGTAAAGCAGTGTCTTGAGGCTGAAAGTAGATACGTCAACTTTTCTTCCAAACATGACAGAGAACCTGTGGTAGCCTTCAGTTGTCGTAAAAACGCAAAAGGTGTTTAGTTTGTCCGGTCTGCGCTACTGGTAAAAACATGCCGGCCTCCGTAAAGAAGTCCCGCTCCAAATATAAATATAAATTAGTGAAATACAAAGGGCTCATTCAAGGGTAAACAAAACAACAATTTGTAAAACTTGATGAAACCCACTATAGTGAAAAAGGTCACTGGGATCATTTAACATTCAATTTCTGCCAACAGATCCCTTTCACCAAGATCTAGGTCGTGATACCACATGTTCTAGAGACGCCACACGCGATGACAGACCCCATGTTTCTACGCACTTATTTTTATGCAGGTAACATGTGATTCATTTCTGCTGCTCCCCACCACAGGTAGACAGCATGTGACAGTAGTGACACGCCCCCTAGTGTCTCATGCGTGCCAATGCTCCAGGACTTTGATAACCTTGCTGTCTGTCCGCGAGCTTCACTGAGGGAATGTGACCGTGTCTCTGGATGTCCTCCTCCCGCAGCTTTACTAAGTGTTGATGCAGCCCGGAACACATGGTGACCGGGGCGCGTCCGTCCTCCGGCTCCCCGCTGATCTCTGCCCGCTCGGACCCACGATGATAAGCAGCGAGAGCACCGGAGGAGAGGACGGCGGAGAGCCGCCCTGCATCCGGCTGGATCCCCTGACGAGCACGCACCTGCCGGGCAAGGCGACTCAGACGGACGGCAGCCCCAAAGTGACGGCGAACGGGGTGCCCGACATAGAGGACCGCATCCTGAGGATCACCGGCTACTACGGCTACAACCCGGGGTACTCCAGTCACAGAAGTGAGTGAGAGAGAATGACAAGATATGAGAGTGATGGATGTTCCCGTGTCAGTGTCAAGGTGTGAGGATTAAAGATAATACAGTTTAATGAGATGTTAAAAGTGTGTGTATGTGTGTGCGCGTGTGTGTGCGTGTGTGTGTGCGTGCATGCGTGCTATCAGGGGACTTAATGATAATAAAGAAAACAAATGGTGTTAATGCAGTGACAGTGTGTGTGTGTATGTGTGTGTGTGTGTTTGTGTGTGTGTGCGTGGGTGTCTGCACAATGCACGCATCTTCCTCCCTTCCAAATGAGTTGTCATTTTAATTAGGCTGTTGCAAAATCCACCGCTCTTACAAACTCAGCTAACCGGCCTGTAATTAAGGCTGTTATGGAGCAGCATGATGTCGATCACTGCCGCTATGAGCTGGAGGCTGAGTGATGCTGCACAGGTCCATCCATCTGAGACACACACACACACACACTCACATACTGTGTCTGCGAGATTTCAGTGGACATTACATAGACTTGCATCGATTTCATGGAGACTTACTCTGACCTTAACCATAGTTACTACTTTCCTCAATCTAACCATAACCCAACCTTGACCTAAACCTTAACCTAAACTTTAACTGAACCTTAAAACATCACTTCACGTCCCAATAATGTGACTGTTTTAACAGATAAATATCTCCATGACATAAGTAACACACACACACACACACACACACACACACCAATTACACTTTGACATAATGACAATCCACATATTACCATTAACCTTAACCAGGACGTCAGAAATTATTTAGTATTAGTTTTGCCCAGTTAGGACCAGTATTTGGTCCCCATGAGGCCAACTGGTCCTGTTTTACACACACACACACACACACCCACACCCACACAAACACACTGCAAAGTGTGGCACACAAATTATGCAGACATGTCAAATTTTAATTCAAAATTTAAGACTTAATCTTTTAGTCTGTGGCCCAATGTTGTCCAGATCAAAAACCGCCACGTTGGTGAATCTGTGAAAACAATCACTTGTGTGGCAGCCTCATCTTGAATTCCAAATGTTTTTATTAAACAATCAATTTCCCTGATGACAAATACAGCAACTCCTCTCCTGATGAATGTGAACACTGCCAGCTGTTTCCCTGACGTGTATGAGATACGGCCACTCCTCAATACCGTTCAGCTTCTCTGTCATTTTCATTTTGTCAACGTGATCTTGATTGGTGGAGCAATACTCTTAGTTTTGCTGACACAAAGACAATGGCTGGGACTGGAGGAGAGAGCTGATCACGCTTTTTTTTTTTTTTTTTTTCGGGAGATGATCTTTAAAATCTTGCCCTCCAGTCCTTTCTCGGTGTGGCCGCTGCCAGAAGAATTATAACACAAAGGGAAAGAACAACGATTGCAATGCTCTCTGCTCTTTTTCTTCTTCAACAAATGCTTTATGGTAATACAGTTAGGTGCAGATAGCAAGGAATTTATATCTCTCTAGCATCAAGGCTTTGTATTAGGGACTTTACTTATCTGTTTTATATTCAGCCTGTACAAAATATATCTTCATCATTAAACGTGGGGATGAACCAGCACTTTTCTTGAATAAATCCCCCTGTTTCTCATATGCTGATACACTTCACCACAAATACAAGCTCCCCAACATCTCCCTCTGGCAGTTACATAAAAGAGTAACTATAAAATGCATCACTTAGAAACACACGTAGAGGAGCGACTTGCTCTCTTGATGTCGTGACTTGTTTGAATTTCCCTCCGGGGACAAATAAAGTTGTTTTGATTGTGACGTTCCTCCTAAAATCTTCGACCTTGGCACCACCTGACATTATGCACCAATACTCTCAAAGGAAACTTGAGTATCCAAATCCAATCACAAATCACCAGTTGAGGCGTTTGGGTTCTGTTTTTTTAACTGAGAGCACCTCAGTGGATTTTCAGATGGAGGCTGAGTAGAGAGGAAATGAGTCTGTCTCTCATTAACAGCCTCATTTGCAGGGGTGACAGTTGCAGCAGATTAACCATGAATGCAATCAGACACTTTCATTTGGGAAACACTTTGATTAACAGGGGGCGCCCAGGAATTAAAATGGAAAACAGATTTGGCATTTTTTAGCAGTTCAAGGACCTTTGAATCAAAGGCAATTAAATGTGACCTAGACAAGATTTTTGGCTGAGAGTCAAAATTAGGATAATTAAGTTCTATAATCAGGCTTGTTTTTACTAATTCTGTGACAGATGTTGAGAATACAACAACGAAGTAAGACAGAGCTCATTTCTGTCCATTAATGAAGTTCTTATTTTACTGATGCTTGTGTGATAGTAAATATTAATAAACTTTATTTATATAGCACTTTTCATTCACTTTTGCATATAATGCAACTAAAAGAACATATTAGAACAGTATATAGGTGTTAAAAGAATAAAATAAATGGAAATGAAGTGTTATAGCTAGGTTAAGATTACAATAAAGGGAAATGGTTGAAGAAATTCAAAGCTGGATCATAAAATGTTTTAAGCACATTTCTAATATATTCCAAATCTTTCGGGCATTATTACAGAAAGCTGTTTCACAGTATTTTTGAGTGTGTTCAGCAAGTTTGTAAATATGAACATTTAGCCCGTTAAGGCAGATAAGATAATATCATTCTCAATAGAGCTGTAAAACTAATTCAACTAATAAAGTGCTTAAAATATTTTTAAGTTATCATTTTGATTTATTTTGGATTCTCAAACGTGAAGATTTGCTGCTTTTTTGTCTTTTATATCACGGTAAACGGAATATTCTCAAAATACAAATCTAAAATTCGGGAGGTTATACGATTGATTAATGTAGAAAATCATAGACTGAATAAAAGAGAAAATTTAAAGAACTGTCAGCTACAGCCCAAGCTCTCAGCAACCATGCCTATATCTGTTCCCTGGCTGCTGTGTACTCTAGGAGAGGAAAATGAAAGATGTTGTGTCGTCTATGATGGGATTCTCAGTATAAGGAGCAGGTGTGGATTGTAATAGCTTCTATACTAAGCCTATAAAGCCATCGGCGAGCGGAGTGGTTATTTGATTCGAGAGACACTTCCCATTTCCCTGATAAAATATGCCATCTGTAGCCCTGTGTTCCTCCATCTACCCGTCCCCTGATTTCTCCGCCTGACACAGTTATCAGTGGATATTCCAGCTATTAAACATGCTATTACCAGTCATGTCAGCCTGAAGGAGTCCGACTAAACTGCTCATCTACAAGCTCACCATCCTCTCCAATGTGTTATTTGTCTTATTCTCAGAAAGATGAATGTGAAAAGTCACAGTTTCACATTTTTGTTTTACGCGATAGTAAACTTTGAGCTGAGAATCACATGTCCCTCAGGGTGGGAAGGATTCTTTTCCATAAAGTGTGACGAAGACAAAGGAGCCCGTAAATAGAACAGTGGGCTCATCCTGCCAAGCCTATGGGGTAATGATATATTTAGTAAGATCCTGTTGCCAGTTTGTTATTATTGCCACTCGCCATCTGCGGTGAATGAGAAGATGCCTCCGAGGGGGACTGTGGACTACATTTGGGGACAGGGTCTGAGATGTAATCCATACTGTACAGTTATGATATAATGGAATAATAAGAACACTAAGCCTCTAAAACAAGACAAGGCAGGGTGCAATATTTCCTGCTGAATTGATAGCAGCTGTAAGGGGAAATCGTACAGGATGAAGGAATGAAGTTGGAGACGGATGAAGATAAGAAAAAACATTCTACTTTTTAAGAAGTTAACATATTAACAGCTCTACTGCCAGCACAGAATCTGTACTGTCCTCACAATAAGGTGCATTATTAGCCCAAAAAGCCAAGGTGGCTCCAAACCTATAGATTATATTTAGAATTTCTGTATTGGACGAATATCTCAAAATTTGAAAATCACTTTGTTTTTTCCACAAGACGCTTCATAACTCAACCTTGGGTCCTATATATATGCCACAGAGAAAAGACGACTCTCTAGTATAACACAAATGTGTGGTGAATTCTTATCTTATTCTGTCCTCCTGGGTGAAGAGGTCTTATAATAACATAGTGAAATAGAATAAAACAAAAGTAGCCAAATAGATTCAAACCGTAAAAATCTTTGTGCAAGTACCACGGCCATAAACACCATTTTGGAAAAGCATCTGCGGCTCCGCTGGAGCAGATAATAATAATACGTGCGTAGTGAATGCTTCCTCAGCACCTCCCGGGAAGCCATTACCAAAATTTGCTGTGTATTATTTTGAATAGATAATAGCTGTCTGTGAGGCTGGCCCGCTCCCTGCTGAAGTAACTAGGTGCAGCACAGGAGAAGTGACAGTTACTGGTTGTGGCACTCACGCTCAGCCATGTACCTGTGTTCAGTGCTGACATGACAGCGAGACAGTGGCACAGCCAGGCACTCAGGGAAATTATGAAGGAAAGGCAACCATTTACAATAATGCTGAGTTTGAATGCACTTTAGTTGAAAGAAAACAAGATGCACAAATGATGTTGGTTTTACTGATTGGCAATTCACTTTGCACTCCCGAAACCATCCATAGCCATTGTTAACAGCAGGTGAATTTTGACTTTCCTCCTGAAGCGTGGCCTCAGACGTTCTGTATACACACGCACATTTTTGGACTGTGGCGTTCCCATGCCCGCTCTCTCTGTGCTATTTATAACCAGCCCAGCGTCGAATGGGATATGAGCTTTGCCTGAACGACTGCTGTAGTGCTATTAGCCGCACATTCTCCTGGGGGAACGAGCAGAAACACCCGGCAAGTAATGGGTGCAGATGTTTTGGCCCAGGAGCTGCAGAAGTGCTGACCTGTGCTCATGCACATAGCTCTGAATGTGTTGTAGTGCTGCACGTTTTTTTGGCTGGCTCCAGCAGTTTGCTTCAAGGTTGAGATGATTTTTCGTGTGAGGAACTTTTCTGAGGCACAATTTGTGTTACTGGTCTTTCCATCAGGCTGAGCACGCCAACATTGGTCTTGTCAGCAGTATCACACTGCCCTCTAGTGGTCCTATAATCCTACAACAACAACAAAGTGACCTTCACACTGGATAGGAAACGTCTTTCTTTTTCTAAATACTACCCTACATGTGTCAATCATCAAGACTCATGGCTTACACAATTTTTTCTTTAACATGCGTCTGCAGTGGTTCACACACAGAGGCTGTAAGAAAGTAGCAGGTTGTGTGTGTTCTGGACCTATTGCATCATGTACTGCATACTGCAAGACAGTGCATGCAAAGTGAAGCTAGCACTTGACCTTGTTATTCAAAGCAATGCTTAATATCTGCTATATATATCCAGGGGCACATTTCATTTCAGCTAAACCCGTTAAAAAGCATATTGGCCAGTGCTTGGAGACCTGCGCCCCTGAGATTTCTGCTGTCACAGCTGATCAATATGGGCTGACAGGAATTCAATTAGTGTTGCTCAAAGCATTAACTCAAAACTGTCATTTGAAAAACTCAGCAACAATTCGCTGGATGCTGATTGGTATTTGAGTAATGTGATTGGTTGTAAAGACACAAAACTGTTAAACCTCTTCAGTTAAGTGTCCTCTCAGAGAGTTGTGTCACTGCATGTTCATATGTTGCTGTATGAAAATCTAATTTTCTAATTTGGATGTCATGTACAACGTTGTTTTTAATCAAACTGCCATAAACTGAATCAGGCAGCTCCAGGAAATAGTCCAGCAGTGTGCTAATTAGTTTTTTTGGCAAACCATAGACTGCATATAAAGATTGAGAACGTGACTGGTCCCAAAAATTGAAGCCAAAACATCTTGATTGCCACCTTGTGGTTGGATACAGTATAGGCCTTAAATCCTGCCTCGTCCTTGTTAGTGAATGGGACATGGACCTCACTAAACATTCAAAGCTCACATCCAGTAAAGTTTTCTCAAAGATAATTTCTGACATTTTATATCACACAGATGTACTGTATGTACAATGTAGATTTTTCTGGTAAGCCTGTCTTTAGAGAGTTATTCGATGTTATAAAATGACAGCGATCTTGATTGGTCCGTCGCGTGTATCCACAGGACCTTGTTACCATGGCTCCATCTGCTGATCACTGCTCTGCAGACTCTTACATAGAAAATACGCAACTGTTCACATGTTAAACTACAGCCAGTAGCACATTATTCTATAAAACCACGTGGAGACAAATTTAAATCACTCTGATTAGTTTTCATGTCTGTGAATAATCTTACATTGTTTCTAAAGGACATGTTGCTGTTGAGAATTACAACACTTTTTCAGCTCCAGCTTCTCCAGCTTCCTTCAACTGTCTGCAGACATATAGATTGGGGTCAGGTTGTTTGGAGACTCTAACTGATGTCTAAAGTGAGAATGAATGGTTGTTTGTGTCTTGAAATTGGCTCCTGCTTCCCTCGCGACCCTCAAAAGCTAAGCAGTAAAGACAATGGATGTATGGAAGAACAGGTTGAATTGGTAAAGTCTTATCAAGGAACAGCCTCATGTCTAGTGCACCTGTACTGCAATTCATCATATCTACCACTAGGTGTCCTCATCTTCTAGTGTTCACGACTACTTTTAGTCGATGATTCACATCTTGAAACATCTAACAACCAGACTTTTTCACTCAGAGGTTTTCTTGTCCACGTTTCTATCGAAAACCGCATCCTCCTCCTCCTCCTCTGTAGTCTCTGGTGCTGGTCTTGGTCGAGATGTGGTGACTAACGGAGAGGGGCTGGGAACAAAGAGCCTCGCACCACAAACTGATGAGTGTCTGTTCATCTAAATGACAAAAGAGCCTGAATGAGTTGGGTGCATCAGTGTGCACAGGACACTCACTGTTGCTATGGAGGTACAGAGAGGGGATGCTGTATCGTTTTCTGTTTTGATCTGTGGATGCAGCAGTAACCACTGTGTTACAAACACTCATTTCCCAGTTTATTTGGTACACCTAGATAAGTTATACTAACCTTAATATGGTTATTTTGGAGCTGTGGCTTGTTGTTGTTCTCTTGAATTGTGTTGTAAGCTGCAGCACTGGATGTGATGTAGATGTGTGCTATAGCATCGATCTTTTGCTTTGTTGAGCTTAAAGTAAGATACCTAAAAAACAACATGTCCTGAAAACGCTTGGTATAATATTTGACATTGAACTGAAGCCTCCCTGCTCCAGGTAGTTCTCTTAATCTGATGGTGATTAACATCCTGGGCTCTGCTGACTAGATGGTTTGTCTGTCTGTCTAGCTGTTGGCTCCACTCATCAGCAGAGCTATTTTTAAGTTTAACCCTCCTTGTATCAGGGGATCCGTATACCCCCAGCTCATCCCCTGCTTACCCCTGACCAAACATTACTATCAGCCACGCTCCGCGCATAAACGTTTTAAACACGGCTCTACCTCACGATACAGTGCATTTTGCATTTGTGCTCAAAAGCCACTGCTAGAAAAAAACAAATAAAGTCACCATAGTGTTTCCAAAATGTGGCCCTGCATCATTTCCACTGTAACGGCCCAACAGTAACTGTGCTGTTCTCTGCTCCTGCTCTCAGCCCGAAGAATGCACAGGACCATACTCTGATCTGCTCTCCTCTCTGTGGAGGAGCCAGATCTTTGGCTGATGGGCCCGGGAGGATAGAGGCAGCCGAGAGTGGAGGTACCCACGGTGATACTGATATAATGACAGAGATCCTGGACCAAACGTGACTGCATAATAGCACTCGTTTCGTTCGGGACACTGCTCTCACTGCATTGCATGTATACTGTCGGGTGCTCTCTTTTTCTCAGGTCATAGCTCTGCTGCTCCTGGCTCGGCAGGTATCGATTTTTACCGAGGGTGAACACTGCACAGCATAGGTTATATTAAGATTCTATTACAGACTGCCAGGCCTCCTGTGTCTGACCACATACACTAGATACTGATATGCCATTGATGTAAAGGCCCACATGATAATCAGGTCCATTATATCTTCAGATAGAAAAACCACAGCCGGAGATAAAATGGTCTGAGGGCTTTCCTTGATATGGAAACTCCTGACCGCAGACCCCAGGTTGACTCACATGACCCACACTGACACTCCTCATCTCGGCTCCATATCAGCCGCTGATGGGAGGATTTCCCTTGACTGTGCAAAAGGGATAAAACAAGTATAAATGTTAAGAAGGTAGCAGCATGATAACGTTAATATTTAATGTGAAAACGTCCCACTAACAGTAAATGTCCGGCACAGCAGATTTTACGTCAATATAAGTGAGGAAGAATGAGTCAGACGTGCTTACAGAAAGTCCAGTAATGAAGCATAAATGTGGTTCAGGCAGAGTCAGCACAGGCTGATGGGCATCATCTGTGTCATTCATGATCCACAGCCACTGATTCGTTCACAGCTAAGTTACATTTAGTCTAAATACTAGTGTAGGTGAGCAGCTCAGTCACTATAATCTTAAGCCTGATATGATCATGTCAATGCAGCTCAGCTCCCTCAACCATTGTGAGATCAGTGTATGCTGTTATTTGTTATCCTTAATTTGTTGCCCTGTATATCTACATATGCTAAGGTGGTTAGGTTTTCATTGGGGTTTGTTTGATCGTAAGCAGGGTAACACAAAAAATTCAGAAATTTGAGGGGGTTGGGGTTCATTTTAGAGTGGATCCATTTTTTTTCCACCTAATGTAAAACGGTGCCATATTACGTCAGACTTGGAGGGGACTGTGCTCTCTGAGAGGCCTTCTAGTTCTTAGGTGGGGTTAGTCCTAGTTGCTGCTCTGACTCTTTGAAATGTAGGTCCTTTTCTGTCAAATCCGACCCTATAACAATTTACTACAACATTACATTTCAAAGTGTCAGGTTATTGATAGGGTTTAGGTTGATTGGAAACTCTAGAGTGAACCCTGTCTATTTTCCAAATGTCAGATTGTCTCCAGCTCCTCCCACGACCCACGACTCTCAAAGGAGATGTTTGGATGATTATATTAGACATTAATGTTAGTGATGAGGTTCTGCTATAGGTTGAACTGCTACTTTAAACTTGATCTAAACAGTCTTCATAATATCTGCATTGGATAAACAATCGTTGAGTAGAGTAGAATGAACCTCACCCCATAAAAAAGTTTCAGCACTAATGCCCTCATCCAAACTTTCACAATGGCCTACAATGCTTTCCGACTCCTTCCGACAGATTGCTTGTTTTTTGGTACTTTTCAGGAAAGGTGAATTGGTCCAGTAGCAGACAACTGGGGCTGGTTCAGATGCATGAGACTGGTTCTTCATAGAAAGTTGAAAATGTAGCTTTTAAGTTTAAAACTCTGGTTTAGCATCTTAAAATGTCTGTAAAATGTGAGATTTGGATCACAGTCTCCTACATGCACATTGTGGAACATGGTGTCATCAGGAGGTGGTAATGGGGGTGTTGGCATGCTGTAGTGGTGCGAGTTTTATATGGGTAGAGGGCTTCATATGCCTCTTGAAATTACCTCAGTGTGTGACATAACGAGCATCTATGGGATTGCCATGACTTTGTGTTGTGTGGGCAGGATAGTTTTATTCTTCTTTAAGAGCTCATCTGCAGTTCTGAAGGCGACAGGAGAGAGCTCTACTAATAATCCAACTCTTAAGGAGCAGGGAAGAGCTGAGGAGATACAGAGAGAGAAGTAAGAAGACGGAGGACAAGAGTGTTGAGAGAGAGTTGAGGAGGGAAGAGTGAAGAGGAGAGCCTGGTCAGGTAGGAAGGGGATGGAAGGAGGATGGAGCAAAGGAGGGGGCAGCAGCTAACTCAGCATAATTAGGTCGGGCTGCTTGGTTACCTTCCAAACAAAGCTGCTGATTTGTGGAGCAAACGAAGAGGAGGGGAGCAGCATAGTCAGACAGACAGAAAAGAGGAGGAGGAGGAGGACAGAGAGAGAGATGAGGGGAGTGATTGCTCGATGCCACACATACTTGAAGCTCAGTCTCCCTTGGAGACAGTAACGGCATGACAGTGAAACAGTAGAGTCTCCACTGAGCTGAGCTGTCTCCACCGAGCTGTGTCCCCATCCAGACAGACAGAGAGACACTGAGAGAAGCAGAGAGAGAGAGAGAGAGAGAGAGAGAGAGAGAGAGAGAGAGAGAGAGAGAGAGAGAGAGAGAGAGAGAGAGAGAGAGCAGCAGGAGGCCTACCAGTGAGAGCACTGGGCTGGAGAGGAACGGAGAGTCAGGACTGGAGCGCTGGAAGAAGAAGACAGAAGAGTTGTCAGGGATCTGTGAGGAAGTTGAGGGAGCGCGGAGACGGAGTGGAGGAATCAGGAGTCTGAGGATGCACGGTGCTAACAGGAGGAGCTGCTGACCACACACACACACACACACACACACACACACACACACAAACACACACACACACACACACACATACACACAAACACACACACCACAGGCACGCACACGGCCTAGGGAAGGACAGTGTGTTGTGCCCCCAGTGGAGGATGAAGAAGCACTCAGCCCGAGTGGCTCCTCTCAGCTCGTACAGCACTCAGGTCCTGACTGGCCCCATCTCTGAAGGTAAACTGACAGACCAGAGCGGCCCGAGACAGCGTGTGTGTGTGTGTGTGTGTGTGTGTGTGTGTGTGTGTGTGTGTGTGTGTGTGTGTGTGTGTGTGTGTGTGTGCATTGGCATGAACTGAGTCGTTGGCAGCACCAGATCAAATAGGCTGCTTCCAGCTACTGAGTACTTTATTTTAATGACCAGCACTTACTTAGTGACGTCATGGTTTCCAATCAGGCACGTGCAGGGAATTGTCAATGAGTGAACAAGATATTAAGATGAAATACTACTGTTAAATCTGAGGTGTATTTCTTTCGCGTGTCATTGCAGGAATTTAAATTACAGAAAAATAAACACAAAGCAGTTAGATGTTTTCTTGACAGTTCTCTGGATGGCTTAAAAAATACATTTGTATCACTGCAGTTTCCAGCTGGCAGAGTACAGAAGCTCAAAGTGATGACAGGAAGTGTAGTAGAATGTGTTGTTTTTGGCTGCCCTGTGTAACCTGGCACTGCAAAACTAAGAAAAGTACCAACAGCATGCTGTTGCTCCCACATCTGTTCACCTGCTCTTCCTTCATGTAGCATTTCAACTCAGCATCCTCATCACTCAAAGCCTAGAACGTCACCTACCACTCCACCCACCCACACACCCAGCCACAAACACACACACACACACACACACACACACACACACACACACACACACCCCTTATTAGGGAACGATGCCGCTGATCACTTTTTCATCAGCATCATCATAATTTTGGTTAAAGACGGTTTGACCCTGTAGCACAAGCCCACCTATGGCGCTGCAGACGTGACGGCGAGCTTCAAATCGAATGCAGCAGGGCTCCAAACATCAGTGTCACCGGCGTGCAGCGTCAGTGGTGATGATAAAACGGAGGATAGATTGAAAAGGTTCGAGCGGTGTACTGCGTCACACGGAGAAGATACGTGTTGTTAATGGACGCCAGTAGTGAATGATATATACGCTGTTGTTTCTGTGATGAAATGGCCCCTTTAAAGCCTTGAAATATACTTTTGGCCAACTATGAATACAAATATTTCCAAAACGAATGTATTTGCATATAGTAGTAGTATAGGATGCATAGAGTAGTAGTATAGGATGATGCACAGCTGGTTAAAATGCTTTGCCTGTGGATCGTGTGTTTTAGCTTGTGTCAATTCCAATTATAGTTAAATGCTTTAAGTAAATGTTCTGGTCATATTTAGCCGTGTATGTCTAGCGAGTCTATATTTTTAGAATTTAATTAGTACTGTTACATGACCATATTTTTATCACATACACTTTTGGGATTTCAATTTGAACAAACAAACTCAAAATGTATCATACTAGGTTTAAAGGAAACATCCCTGCTCGCTCCTTTCCTTTTAGCAGCACTGTTACTCAGCAGTAACACGGTGTGCTATGAGAATATCATTTTGGCCACGGGAGCTGCTTTCATGAGGCAGGGGAATAGTAGAGTTATAATATTATTGCATCTTGGCACTAGATCAGCCTGTAGTGGTTCTCACTTCAGCAACAGACGAGCCTCCATCCAACACTTAAAAGGCTTTATGTTCTGTCATCGCCATGAACCACAACCAGACTGCAAGATGGACGAGGAGGAAGCAACACAAAAACTGCATAAAAAGAGCAGCTTCTCCTTTGCAGCCAAATCAGATCTCCGGTCTTTCCAGTTTGCAACCACCAGGATCATTAGGTTGATTGAGAATCTTTGCTTTGAGAGAATGTAATTAGACCAACTCCCTCGATGATCCTGCAGAAACAAATCTGTATCCCTGTTGAACACTTTGGCTGCACTGCGTTCTGTGGACCTGCTCCCTGCTGGGGTGAATGTTTAATCTGAGAGATTTTTGAGGTGATAGATCGACTAGAATAAACTGAATAGCTAATGAGTCTGAATGATCCATGGGTGTCATCTCACTTTCTGGATGCTAAAGGTTTTCCTTGCTAGTTTAATATGTGTTTTTTTATGGTCTCATGGCCTCAAACACAACGATGAGGATAATCCAGTATTGATGTAGTGGTGGAAAGTAACTAATTACACCTACTTGAATACAGTTAAAGAAAATTGTATATGAGTATTTTGTTGTGTACTCCATTATTCTTTAACTCCAATATTTCTATTATGTTTGAAAGGATGATTTTCAGATAAAGATTTTACATTAAGATTAAGATGCATTTATTAGTCCCAAACACATGCACAGACATGCAAAGGCACACTCATGCAGGTAGGGACATTCAATCTCTGCTTTTGACCCATCTGGTGCAGGACACACATAGCAGTGAGCGACCATGTACGGCGCTCGGGGAGCAGATGTTGGGGGAGTAAGGTGCCTTGCTCAGGGGCACTAGACAGGGTAGGGAGACTCTTGGATTTTTGGACAGATCAATCCAGGTTCGTCTTTTTGTTGTCTCTCCGTGGAGTCGAACCAGAGACGAACCAGAGACCTTCTCTGCCCATAGACCAAGTTTCTGCCACTAGAGTACCGCCTCTCCCATACACACAACATTATGTGATAATGAAACACAATGTTGCTGCATTGTTAAAGACCAAACTTGTGGTTTCCATCTATTATGAGTTGTGACCCCGAACAGAAAAGCAGTGTATAGTCAGTGTCATTTGATTTTTTACCTCCAAGGTTGTGTTTTTTTATCTGTTACGCAAAAACGTTTGGACATATTACCACAAACCTTGGTAAAAGGATGCAGCAAGCACCGTGGACCCATGCCTTTTTTTTTATCACTTTTTTTCACGTTGCCACATATTTGTTGATACCCAGAGAATAATTTACGGATCTAGATGAAAAAAAAAAAAAAAGTAAACAGGAAACTACACTCATTTAAACGGTAGAAAGTGGAATCTCACACTAGTTTAGTGTTCTTACCAAAAACCTGTTACTTGATCAAAGGTTTTGTGTGTTACAATTTGTTTATAGGTAAAAGGAACACAATCCCCTTGTTTTCTCATTGCCTGACATTAAACTGCTCCTATAGAGAGGAATCACAAGTTCCAGTGCAGCGCAGGGCTCTAGTGTCTACATCAATGATGGAAATGGCAGAGCTTCACATGCTGAGTTAGCAAAAAAGAGCACAGGCAGCAACACCCCGCACATGTCATCTGTTATGCCTGCCATGGTGAAAATTGATCACGCTGTTGCAAGGTAAAGAACGGATCTGAGCTTTCGCTCTCTCCGGAAATGCTCACACACACACACAACCACACAAACCCACACACACTCACCACTTGACGTATTCTACAGTACAGTTGAGATCCAGCAGACATTTACTTCCGCAGTCCATTACGGCACTGGGCCAAATCTGCCATGCGTCACTGGAAATAAGATTAAAAACCGACAATTTATTTCTGCAGCAGGAATGTACCGACAGTCAAAAGAGAGGCTGTCAAGGTTGACATGACTTTCTTGTAGAGAGTCATGTGGTTAGTTCTGCTCTCATCAGGTTTCTGTGCACACCTGGCCACGACGGTGCTGCATCATGAGGTGACAAAGATATTTATGCCATGCACGGTCACAAGGCTAACCCGACACAAGCTTTTCACATGCGTTTCTGATGATAGACCCCAGTCGCAGGCCTGTAGGATACATTGTAGTATAGGCACATACACTAATCAAAACAAAATACTGAATATGCCATGTCTGGACAAAATATGTTTCCAGTGACATTTTGAAACTACCATGACAATCATACCTCCGCTAAGATCGCTCAGTCTCCTTATTTTCCTTATATGAATGAGTTTGTCCTCCAGTTATGCGCCACCCCTGCGGTAAATTTCATGGAAATCAGTTGAGAGGGCTTTGCATAATCCCGCGAACTACCAAACGAATACAAAAAACTAGAAGTAGAGCGAATACCTCCACCAAGACCCATCAAGTTCCTTTAATTCCAATCAGCTGCACCAAAGTTCACTCCCTTACAGAAATCGCTCACCAAAATATATATATATATATATTTATCTAGATCAATGAGTTATTCTCTGAGAAATCAGTGATTTCTCAGAGAATCACACACACAGACCAAAAAACGATCGGACAAGTTTGAAAACATAACCTCGACAGAGATAATCAAATCTAAGGAATGTTAAATTGTCCAGCACATAGTTTAATATCTTTGATTCTCATCGGAGTTTGAAGAGACACTAGAAAACAAGTTACAGATGGTACAATCCACCTTCTCGTCTCTCTTCAGGAGAGGATGGCTCTGAGTCCCAAGCTGAGACACCAGGCAGCGAGACCAGTGGAGAGAGCCAGTCCAACCAGACCTGCACCAACACGGCCCTGAAGGTGCTGGGCGGTCTGCTGGTGGTGCTGTGTGTGTCCTCCTCCTGGGTGGGCACCACTCAGGTGGTAAAGTTGACCTTCCAGTCGTTCTCCTGTCCCTTCTTCATCTCCTGGTTCAGCAGCAACTGGAACATCCTGTTCTTCCCCATCTACTACTCTGGACACATGGTCACCACTCGAGAGAAGCAGACGCCCATACAGAAATTCAGGTAATTTACCTACAAGATCAGAACTTCATCTCCCGAATAATGTATGTTATCTTTCTTATTTTTGTCTAATCTCATTTTGTTGCATGTTGTTTTACTCACATGTACTTTGTTAAGTCCTTTGTAAACTTGTTTAGATAAGTTATAGATAAGTCTATAACTTTCTTTTTAAGGCTAAAACTGAACAAAACACTGTTCAAAGAGACGACAAAGGACGACACAACTCCTGTTATCCTCCTGTGGTGTTTCTCTCTTTCAGGGAGTGCAGTAAGCTCTTTGGGGAGGACGGGATGACTCTCAAGCTTTTTGTAAAAAGAACAGCACCTTTTTCGATCCTGTGGACTCTGACCAGCTACCTGTACCTGCTGGCCTTGAAGAAACTGACTGCCACTGACGTCTCAGCGCTCTACTGCTGCCACAAGGCCTTCGTCTTCCTCCTGTCCTGGATCGTCCTCAAGGATCGCTTCATGGGCGTCCGGGTCCGTATGAAAACACCAAAACAGTGCAAAATGTTGCTGATGCAGATACGGATCACTCACATAATCTCTACCCCTGCAGATTGTGGCAGCCATTATGGCCATCACAGGTATTGTCATGATGGCCTATGCGGACGGTTTCCACGGTGATTCCTTTGTGGGCGTGGCGTTAGCTGTGGGCTCAGCCTCAACATCGGCTCTATACAAGGTCAGGCTGCAGGTCGAAGGGTGTTTGATTTCTTTTAATAATCGTACAGACACTCACATGAAGGGTCTGTTTTCTCCTCACCAACCAGGTGCTGTTCAAGATGTTTCTGGGCAGTGCCAACCTGGGAGAGGTGGCTCACTTCCTCTCCACCATGGGCTTCTTCAACCTCATCTTCATCTCCTGCGTGCCCCTCATCCTCTACTTCACCAAGGTTGAGCACTGGGGCTCACTGTCCTCACTGCCCTGGGGATACATGTGTGGACTGGCAGGACTTTGGCTGGGTGAGAGTGCCTTTACGTCTTTGAGTGGGAGGGTCAAGGCTCCATTCATGTGTTTCCATCGACAAGGCACAGCAATTGTTTTGTTATGTTCACATACTGTTTTCCCAAACCACATTTGTCATATCTGAGGCAACTTGAAGGTCTAGTAAACGATCAGTTGAAAGATTCTCTCCATACTAACAACATTCTCTCCCCATACCAATCCGGCTTTAGGAAACAACACAGCACAACTACAGCCTCACTCAAACTCACTAATGATATAATAGACTGGCTGGATCAAAAGAAAGTGTGCACAGCTCTCTTTGTTGACCTTTCTAAGGCCTTTGACACAGTGGATCATTCCATTCTGAAGCAACGCCTGCTTGATATAGGTTTATCTGAGCAGGCTGTTGGCTGGTTTAATAATTATCTGTCTAATAGAAAACAATGTGTTTGTTTTGAAGGCAGCTCATCCACACTGCTAAATGTCTCTACTGGTGTGCCACAGGGCTCAGTTCTGGGCCCGATTCTGTTTGTTATTTATGTAAATACATTGGGCAGTAACGTCCCAAATGCCAAATTTCATTTTTATGCTGATGACACAGTTATATATTGTTGTGGCACCACTCTTGCCGAAGCCCTTGGCAACTTACAAATTGCTTTTAACCTTGTGGAAAATCAGTTCATTGAACTAAGACTTCTCTTGAATGCCGCCAAAACCAAACTGTTGATATTTTCCAATGGCAGGAAAGTGCCTGTGTCTCCACCCAGCATTTTATCATTGCAAGTGTATGAAATTGAACTTGTGAACTGTTACAAGTATCTCGGCATTTTAATTGATGATCGACTTTCATTTAAACCACATGTAGAAAATCTGGTAAAAAAATTAAGAGTGAAACTAAATTCTTCTTCCTTCACAAATCTTGTTTTTCTTTTTTTACCAGAAAAAAGTTGATTGCTACCACTTTCCTCCCTGTACTTGATTAAAGTGATCTCTTATATATGAATGCCCCAGCAAACTGTCTGCGCTCTCTAGACACTGTATATCATGGTGCCTTAAGGTTTGTCACTGGTTGTAAAGCCATCACTCACCGCTGCATCTTATATGCTCGAGTTAGTGGCCATCTCTGGCAGCACCCGGCCTTATACATTGGCATATTTTTATTTATAAAGCTATCTTGGGTCTGCTCCCCCACTACTTATGTAATTACATCTTTAAATCCCAGAGCAATTACTGCTTACGTTCAAATGAGTTTTATTTATTAATTATGCCCAAAGTTCACTCTGAATTTGGTAAGCACTGTTTTAAGTTCGCTGCACCTGCTGCTTGGAATGCACTGCAAAAACCTCTAAAGTTAAAGGAGCTCATAAACCTTGAAACTTTGAAGACTCGTGTGAGAGAAATTGGAGCAGCTTCATACCGCACTTGTTCTTGTTTTGGTGGGAATCCGGAGCTTTACTCCTGTTGCCTTATCTTTTTTTCTTTTAAATGTATTTTTTGTCTGTGTTATGTGATTTTTTTGTGTCTAGTGACTGTTGAATTTTTTTTTTTTTATTATTATTTTTTTTTTTGTATGCTGCTGTCTTGGCCAGGCTTCCCTTGGAAAAGAGGTCATTGTATCTCAACGGGACCGACCTGGTTAAATAAAGGCAAATAAAGTAAACTTCACCATACACACAGGCTTTTAAACACAATAAAATGTTAAATAAAACCTATTAGAGATACGTAAAAAACATTCATACCTTACTGAATTCACATTATCTCAGCTACATATTGGGGTATGTTTTACTGTACAGTGGCTGATAATACACTATCCTCCTATGAAACATATTTAATGCAGTTTAATGCAAAGTCACAAATACCTACCCGTAGATAGTATAAAAATGCTGTAAAAATCCCTTATGTTACAATGTTAACAAAAGTCATAAAAGGATTCCTGTACCAAAATGTTACAGATTCTTCCTTGGTCTGTGCCCCATCCCTCCACTAAGTTTCGTGAAAATCCATTAGGTTTATCAGTTAATCATGCTTACAAACAAACAAATCAACCAAGAAAACAAATTATTCACAAATAAATTTGTCAATCCACTGAATGATTAACTGTTTCACTTCTAATTCAATGGTTCGTCAGTGTTTTCACATTCTTTCATGTCTTTGACAGTGTTCAACATCTTGGTTCACGTCGGTGTGGTACTGACCTACCCCATTCTCATCTCCATAGGGACACTGCTCAGTGTGCCGGGCAATGCAGGTACGGCTTCTTAAATATGAATAATTATTACCGCCAATTTATCTACTCTTATTTCTTGATTATTGTGATTGAAAATAAAAATGGTTGTAGAATGAGAGTGAGTGGTTGTTACGGACGCTGTGGTTTGGTATTGAGAGGTCAGCACTTCGGGCCACTCTAGCAAACAGATGACGCAGCGAGTCTGGCTCTCTCATCCTGGAAACCCAATCATCACTTCTCTCGCTGAGGGAGGATCAGGTTGCCAAGGCGACACTAAATGCCTGCAGACACTTTTTTTTGTCTTCTTTAACCATGATGGATTGTATGAAGGTCAGTGGGTTATCCCAACTCGTCCCATGGCTCCAGACCGCAAAGACACAGAGGATGAAGTGGATCGCTTGTGCTCATTATAAGCCGCATTTGCTGCACTCATCCCCTACAGCCGCAGTGTCCTGTGGTTTATCTTTTACTTGATGTAATTAATCTCAATTTGTTTTTGTCTCTCTCTCCCATCTTCTCACCCTCCCTGCTCCCTCCTCTTGTCTTCGTTCACCCGCTGCAGCCGTAGATCTTCTGAAACACGAGGTGATCTTCAGCGTGGTGCGCCTGGCGGCCACCTGCATCATCTGCCTGGGCTTCTTGCTCCTGCTGCTGCCGGAGGAGTGGGATTCGGTCACGATGCGTTTCCTGGCCACCATCGCAGACAAGAAGTCGGAGGAACATGGCGAGGAGCTCACGGAGTCCAGCGTCCACACTCGCAGTCGGGCAAACGGCACTGTCTCCATTCCCTTGGCGTGACGCGGCCGTGACGACATGAGCTCTGCTAGGGGCCTCTATTCACCAGTCATGAAGCCCTGTGTGCTCCTGCCCCTCCATCACCAACCCAGCAGGTGTGGTGGGCTGTTCAGTCCACATGGATCCACCGTGAGGAAGACAGGAAGTATTGTCTTCAACTTTAAACTTCTCTCTGGAGGTGCATCTCTGTCTCCGTCACTTCATCGCAGGAGGAGAAATGAGAACATTTATGAAAAGGTGGAAAGTGTAATTCACTTTCTTGAAAAAATTTGCCACGCTCCGTCCTTTTCTTTGCACGCACCCAAACCAAGCGCTTACTTGCCTCCCCCGACCTGCTCTGCAGACTGTATTCTGTGAATATAAATATTGACAGGGCCAGTTTGGCTCATTCTTATACGTATATTTATGATATTTAATTAGAGCTGTTTCAATAAGAGTATACATTTTAAGCGCTATAGAATATTATATCAAAAAACGGTTATTAAACTGTGTGTAATGTCTAGAATCTTTTGGTTTTCTTAATAAAAGATTCAAAACCTTCATTCACTGCAGCATATTACTAGTTTTAATCCTTTCTTGTATGTCACTTAAAAATATGTATTATTAAAAATAATCCTATTTTATTATGTTTTTTTCCCCCACTTAATTTATTTGTTGCCCAAAAAGATGCAAATATTGTCACTCCGGCTGATAACATAACATTTTAAATAAGTCCTTGTTTGCAATCACTTCAACATAAAAATGCTGAATAAACAAAAAGTCAGGACACATATTTTGGTGATAGGTTTAAGCAATGTCAATTATCTAGAAATATAGCAGTGTATGACCCAAGCTGTCACCACCCCATTTGAAGTCCAAGAACCGAGGGGTGGGATTTATTAAATATTAGCAATTTCAAGTGTATTGCATTGATATAGCAGCAATGACTGCAGAATTCTCCTCACTTGCTCAATGTCTTTCTGTGCTGTGCGCAGCTTTCCATGGCACATACACACACACTGCAGCCTGAAAAAAGGTCAGAATGATAATTTCTACTATAATTAATGGTCATGCACAGATACACACAGTCTGTGGTAATAAAACATGCTTATCTGTCTGGCAATGGAAAAAGCTCATGGGACCAGTTTGGCCTATTGGGCATAACACTGTGATACGCATTGACTTTCACATAACATTGTGACAACACACACACACACACACACACACACAGTCACACCACAGTGCCGTTATGGTTGCTGAAGTACAGTCAGTGAGGGGAGACGTTTAATGAAGCATTTGCTGAGTTGACAGCTTCAGTGGCATTTTTACATACCAAAATAAATGAGCTAGAAGAAACAAAGGAATGTGTAATGTTCAAATTCTAACCCCATCAGCAACTGTGTGGATGCAGATAAGAGACGTTAAACACGAAGGGGTCTTATAAGATGCTGCTTCAGCCACAATAACAGATTTGAGTACACATTCTAATTCACAACTGAGACACTGGGGAGAGAGAATATGAGCAGAAACGGAAGAGACTTACAACCCTCTGCTACGAGGTCTGGTCATATTACTGTTTAAATGCCAATCAGCAGCATTTGGTCCAAAAGGGACGAGCATTCAGCACTTTTAAACGGAACATGAGACAACTAATAGTGCTCCAAACAAGCTGAATAATAAAGAATATTAATAACAAGAGCTGGCAGCCGGGCAAGCAGCTCTGTCAGACTTTACTTATAGGCACTGCAGTGCTTTTGAGCTACTGCTGACATCAGCATGTTCCATGCATATGCTCAAAAATGAAAAATACAGGTTTTGTGTTGAACTAATGGAGGCCCTAAATGAACACATGGTGCTTTAACAACCCATCCTCTGGGCTCGACTTGTATCTGTACTGCATCTCACAGCAGTAGCTAAAAAATATATGTCAATCTCATGGTGGCACTAAAGGAAAAGTCGTGGGATAAATAAATCATTAAGAATCCTTCGGGCCATTAATGTCTGCAACAATCCATTCAACATGTGTAAAGATAGCTCCTCATTCTAGCATGGCTCATTACCAATATTATGTGTAGGGGCAGATACAACTCCACCATGCACTAATAACAGTGTTTGTCTTCTTCCTGTTGTCTTCTGGGCACTAGTAGAGTCACAGTTTTTAACTTCCTGAAGTACCTGCTTCTCTCTTCAACCCTCTGGGCTCAGGAAAATACCAGGTCCCTTCAAGCATCAACTTGTGAGTTACACAGAAACCTGTAGGGAGAGTTGCCATAGAAACCTTGCTTGTTATAATGAGAAAGTCAAGTATGCATGCAGGATCAAGTACGCATCAAGTCTTTTAGCCATAACCAAAAGTGTTTATTGCATTTGTACTTTGGAACCAGCCGGAGATGCTTCAGGACAAAGTTTGCTAGTGGGGGAGAACGTGCAATGGTTCACTAGGAATGTTTGGAGGCAGATGGAACAAGTGGGACTCGATGATCAATTGAATTAGTGGATGAAGTTATTCTGTAAGCGGACCTATAGTGACAGAAGCTCCAGGTAAATGACGACAAGGCAATGAAAAGGTGAGATTATTTATCAAATAACATAAGACTTGAAAGACGGATCTCACTTGCACTGGACAACAAGTACTTTAGCGCGAGCCAGAGAGCAGAACAATGGGCTCCACAGGCTCCAGTACCAGGTTGCGTAAAGTAGCTCCATGTAATATTCCACAAGAGGAACGGGGTCCGCTCAAACCCCAATGGACCCTCCCTTGTCTGCCGGTTGCCCTGGAGCAGCCATCAGGGTCTTTGGGACGGAGGAAGACAACCTTACCTCCACCGAAGCAGGAAATAACTCTTTCCTCACTTTCAGGTTAGTGGAAGTCTTATTCATTTGTCTTTTTCTTTTTCTTTTTTTTAACATCACTTTGTGTTGTGATATGAGCTAAAACTGTGCGCATGTGTGTGCTGTAAGACCCAAGTCTCAGCATCATTCCAGCATCATTCATTCTCAGACAACTTGAGACCCAAGGTTAGCGCGGCAAATCCAGCTGCCTAGTATATTATATAATATATACTAGTATAGTATCGTTAACTATAACAGGTTATTCTTGTTGCCTTATTCATATCAGAAGAATCCCATCTGTTCAACCATGTCCTGGGACTCTGGCATACATAGTTTTGCATTATTGCTTCAGACAGATTGTGAATTTTACCCAGACATCCCATCATTATCTCTCCTCAGGCACTGCGATCACTGGCTCCTCAAATTGGTCACACAGGCACTGCCAGTCAAATTGCCATGGTAAAAAAAAAGGGGGGGGGAAACGACCCCTTCCGATTGCCCCGATGTCCCTAACCTCATGCTATTTTTAAAACCAATAAGCATTTTGATGTTTGTTGTAGGGCAGGGACTGCAGAGATGGGGGTGTCCACCAGTTTTCTATAACCGGCCAGACAGGACACGCCGGCACCAGCCGAATGATTCAGGTAAAGCTTCAGGACCAAGTATGGAAGGGCTGAAGTGCATCTGTAGCATCAATAATTCAGACATTTTTATATTGAAAGAGAATTAGTGTGTGCAGCAGTGCTTAAGACAGAGAGAGAGAGAGAGATATATATAGATATATATAAAGAGAGCGAGAGCGAGAGCGAGAGAGCGAGAGAGAGAGAGAGAGAGAGAGAGAGAGAGAGAGAGAGAGAGAGAGAGAGAGAGAGAGAGATAAATTCAGCATTGGAGTGTGGGCCCTTCCTGTCCCAGTGGATCTGATTAAAGTGCCGGTGGAGTGGAGACTAGGGTGGTCTGCAGCCATGACCGCTCCTCAATGGGATCTATTTTCAGGGTACAGGGAATAGAAAAGCCCCCTCTGTTGGACACACAGAGAATCAGACACAAAGGAAAGTACGGGCTTGATGGTCACATGACTATTTTGGGTTTTCTCTGAATCCACTTCTGTCTATGGGACAGATGTTTACAGAATCACAAAACAATCAATTTCATAGTATTGATGCTAAAATCTGTCAACAACAAAGTTAGTCAGAGCCTGAAAAGTACTCATACAACAATATAAAAATGCTTAAGTATAAGTACATACGTCTTATCAACAAAATGCACTTTAAGTACAGGCACATGCTGCAAAAAGTGGACTAAAATTATAAATACAATTAAAATGGCACTCACTGGAGCATAAACCTCCACCTTGGCCCAACAGTCCACTTAAAATAAATCAAACCGCTCAAAGTCTGAACACTCATAAATATCAGTTCCTAAATGTGACTGAAATTAGTGAAAAACCTAAGAGGTTTTGTGGAAATAGCCCGTAAACTTTGGGGTAATCTTATAAAAGAACCAACATACAAAAGGACAGAGATGAAAACATAACATCCTTGGTGGAGATAATCATCTGAGGTGAAACAAATCAAAAACATCTATTACATGACAAGAGACCTCAGCTTTCCTGTAAAGGGTTACAAGTCAAAAGGAGTTAGGAACCATTGATTTAATAGCAGTTTTCTGTATTTGATAAGTACAAAGTAAAATGAAGTAAGGTAGACATAATGAACAAAAGATTTAGTTTTATTATTAAGAAAACAACAGTAAATGTAGCTACTTTCTACCACTGGTTTCTAGAGAGGATTTCTGGAGGCCTAGACGGATCTAACCCAACAGGCTCATCGAAAGCGAAGAGCTAACCCCCGACAAGCCAGAGAACTGAGAAGACATAACACTGTCTATACATTTAATGGTAGGAATGCAAATTATTGTTTTTGCATTTTATTCTTGTTTCCCTCCGAATGTGGCCTATTGATTGATTCTAACCTGATCTGCTCATTTCATTTTGGGCGTGCAGCCGGAGTTCCGAACTCAGAAGGGACCGAGAGGCTGAAACTTTTAAGAAGGCCCACAGAGAGGAACATCTTCTGGGATGAGACAACAGAAGAAAGTCTGTACCCCAGTCGCTTTCTGGAACCAAAAGCTCTGCCTCTGCTCAACCGGCCCAAAACACCTGTGCAGAGCAGGAGATGAGAGGAAACAGGACTTAAAGGACTGTTGTTGGACAATAACTTATCAGCTGAAAGGGAAACTGAGAGAAGGGCAGGGGTAAGATAGTTGCAGTTAGCCTCAGTCAGGGAGGATAAGCGATAGAAGTTAGGAAAAGTGGAGTAAGAGTACCTTTTCTTTTTAGTAAACACAGGAAAAGGTAATATAATATAATTATCAACAGAGTATCATGGCTTCTGAAGCAAAAAACAAAAAAAATTGATTTCTCTCAACCAATCATGGGCTCATGTTTAGTTATATCTTTATATGCTTTAACAAATCAACATTTAATAGTTCATCATGTCACTGTGTTGTATGATTTCAAATCCATTAAACTTTCCAGATGAACAAACTTGGGCTCAGATCAAATTCCCTGCATGACTGATTTTATGGCGCCCTCTACAGGTGAGATTGACGCACTAACGTGAAGAAGCTCGTGATGTCTTTCTGCAATACTGATAACAAACATCTAAAAGCAAAAATTAAGTTCAGAAAGATTCACATCTGAATTCTCGTTGGAACATTTGATGTAGATATTAGCACAAACGAATCCCTTAGCTTCCAAAGATAACGTGTCCCATTATTTGAAAAGATCCGTGGCTCTTGAAGAATGAATTAGGCCCGTGAAGAGGAAAATGCTAATTGCAGAATCATTCCTCAAGTGGTCTCTCTGAGGCTGGTTCTCGGCGAGGGTATGAGGGGCTGAGAGGAACTGGACTCCCACCAAACACCTGAGGCCACAGCGGCCGACAACAAGCCTGGGTCCTCCTCAGGCACGGTACGTTAGAGGAACCCTGCTGTGATCTCATCACACAGCAGGGGGCCGGACAGGAATTAATTAGCAAAGATTGTGTTGCGCCATCTCGGTGGAACTATTTTGATAAGAATAATTGTGAACTGAAGAGAGGAAGTGTAATAAGAACTGTATAGAGCTCTGCCACTGGGTGTCATGATTGTGCTGAGGGACAAAGTGAAGTGTGTGTCCACAGGTCAGTGGACATCAGCTGTGGTTATTATTACAGTATGTTGGTTTCATATGGAAAATCTTTCGGAATCATCACATATATTTATATCACTTTATTCTGTCCATTCTCAGTATGTATTAACATGATTAATAATGATCCACAGTGTTGCTTTAAATTCTGAAATTTATTTGTTCAAAGGTTATTGTAACAGAAAATCGTTAATCCCTTCAATATTTACACGTTAACAGGGAGGAAGTACACTTTTAATTTTGAAACGCTCATCAGGTTTCACACCCAAAGCGTGAGCAGAAGGCACCGGACCACAGCAACGCATTAAAGTGAGTCCGTCTACTTAGCAAGCCATTCAATCAACAAAGCAAAGTCTGCCAGGGAGAGCCCTGTGACTGCAGACTACAGGAGCCAGACTGGCCACATATTTAGGAGATTTAGAGTGGCCCAACTCCTCTTCCGGTTCGCTAGCCACATACACTGGGCCTTAAAGCCAAATCATCCTGGAGGGGAGAGCCGAGAGGTCTTGGTGTCTGCCACTCCGCACTGCCACATAAAAAGAAGGTGAAGGATGCCGTGTGAGCAATTGGTTCCAATTGACAGAGGATTGGTCATGGTCAGCCTTCAGAGTGGAAATCCACGTGAGAATGTAGCATTTGGACCAGCAAGGGGCACAAGAGGCCAACAGCACACAATGAGGCCACTCAGAGGAGTCTGGCTGCTGAGAAGCAGTGGGCCTCGAATTTAACCCTTCGACGGCTGGTTGTTCATTATTATTACTCATCAGAGTTCAGGTGAAGTCATTGTTAACTGTGGAAAAACATGCCTTCAAGTAACCTATTTAAGTAAAGATCAAGGAAGATCTACCCCTTTTGTGTTGTAACAATAGGGTTCAAAAATCAAATACCTGAGGCTCTAGATTAATCGAGTTAAAGCACCTCCGCAACCTCAAAAGGCCACCCCACCATTACTGTCCTTGTGACTTTTTCACCAATTAGGCAGCTCCTGCTCGCTGAATGGGACCGTCTGCCTTTAAAGTCTCTGAGGGCCAGAGGGTCAGCGCTCAATCACAGTCTGGTTGGAGGGGTTGTGTGTTTGAACGAACCACTAGTTGACAGGGCGGGGACGGGGTCAAGAAGAGGCGGGGGAGTGATTGGACGGGGTAAGGGCTCCTGCCAGCTCTAAAAGAGGAGCCTTTTGTAGCCAAAACACTGGCCAGAGCAGCCTGGCCTTTCACAGCCCAGCCGCCTGTCTCCTTCAGGCCCACAACAGCTGATGAAAAGGTCCCAGCTGCTAATTATCCGGCTGATGGAGAGCCACTGAAGTGGGACTGTCAGAGCGAGGGGTGGCCCTTGTGTCTGCAATGGGATCAATTTGAGGGAGGGTGAAAGTTGGGGGGGTGAAAGACATTTAACCACAAGGAAGGGTATGATGAAAAAAAAAAGCATGTTTCTGCAAAAGTTTGAACACTGATTTGCTAAATTATTTACAAGGGAATATTAGATTAACGTGTAACATGTTTAAACCAATTGACAGGTGCTCATTTATGAATACTACAGCCACAACAAGTTTCTAACAACTTAATTTAATGGAGTCACATGTCCTTTACATATTCTGCATGCATGTTCTTCAGTCCCTTGAATATAATACAGTGTAATACAGTGAACTGTGCACCTTGAACACCAAGCTCCTCTTTTACAGATCCACGCTACAGCATCATCTGCCCAGAGGACACTGGAGCAGCACCTGCTGAGTTCCATATAAAGTACTCTTTGGATTGAAGTTCTCGGGCTGTAAATACAACAGACAGACAGAGACAATTGTTTACTTTGATAAAATGTGTATACATCAAAAACTCTTTGATACAAAAACATTCAAATTGCTCACATGTTACAATCCGGGGTTTGGCAGAAGAATAAACCTGCACTGAATGCTGATCCACGCAGGCTCCAGAAAGTGTTATGTCAGGCACCTTGAAATACATCTGTGAAAATAACAGTGGATTTGTTAATGACTGTAGAACATTGCATACATTAAGACTAAAGACATGTTTCTGACTCTCACCACACATATGAACCTACTTTGATGTAGGCAGTCAGATCTGTGCAGAGAGGGTCAGTAGGTCCTGGTGTGGGCCCAGAGAAGGTGATCCTGCCCTCCATCATGACCTCACGAGATTTAGGAAACTTCTGTCCTACATGTCAGTGACAGGAATCTGCTGATTAGTTTCTTTTTCAAATACACAGCCGCAATAAAAGTGTTTTTATATACAGTGATGAGCAGAAGTAAATGTCTACCCAGTGTCCAGACCAGCAGGTTCTTCTCCTTTGAAACATCCAGTTGCCCGGAGCTCACCTTCACGTCCACCACACCCATCTGATCCCTGCACACACAGCCCATTTATAAACGGTTGTATTCATATTACCAACCACGCTAAACTGAGATAATAGTAGATAGTAATTTAGAATTCTGAAAATTTACATTTCATGGGTTCAACCACATTCAGCTGTGTTTTTACACAGATACTGACACAGGGGCAAGCAGTGACAGCATATTTTACACCAATCTTTATTGGTCCATTTAGAGAATGAAAGTTTCAGCCTGTAAGAAACCGACATAGGGACAAATGTTCCTCAAGTGTATTAAATGTGAGAAGCTGGCAGATGAATTATCTGCTGATATAATAAATCCTTGGTGTGGGAGTGTAATGATTCTGTAAAGCAAGACTGAAACTAAAGTACAAACGTGGACAATCTCAATTACGATACAGGAAGATGGAAACCTAATACCCCACGATGTTCACCTGCCGACACAGCTGCAGGTGGCGTCTGATGAACTGTCACTACTTTCTCAAATCAGTCCTTGTTTTATTTATACTCATTTCTAACAATTGCATTCAAATGACCGCACAAAGAACTATTTTGGTTTGTTTTACATTTTTGTAGATTACCTGTTAAAGAATGGCAGATGTGCTTCACAGTACTCAAAGCTGTTCTTGACACTTTCGTGAAGTTTGAGGGTTACTGACACACGCAGCTGGTTTTCTTCTTCCTTCAGTTGATACGATCCAAGGATAGGGGGAACAGGAACCTGTTGATAAAGTTGGAAGAGTCACATATGATAGCTCAGTGAACAAGTGGGATGAGAAGCATGTGAGAAGGAAGTGTATATCCTCTACCTGCGATGTATAACTGCATAGTCTGAAGGGCTCTAGGGGAGGAGAGAAGGGGAACTTATAGGGCCCAGAGAACGCTGAGCTGTCACTGTTATCGACGCTGCTGGCGGTCAGGATACTAGAATCCAGTGAGGTGACGCAGGGATGGACTAGGATGTCCTGCAGTGGAGAACCGTTTGGTGGCAGTGTGAGGGTCACCGTCACATTTGGGAGCACCCCCTCCACCTCACACTTATGGAGAGATATGGAGAAAGTAGAAAGCAAGAGGAAAAGTTAGTTAATTGTCAAAAATGTATGACTTACTTACTTCCCTTTCAACTGTGCACTTACTTTGCATGTCACTGTGCCGTACACATCCCAGAGGTCCTGTGTGCTCGGATTCCCATACTGCATGGAGCGCACCGTTTCCATCAAAGCTACATTCACAACTGCCCGACCCCGGTAGAGACCTGTCTTCCAGGCCGGCTGCTTCTGGTTCCCAGCAGGTGTGGGCGCTGTGGCCGGTGCCCCCAGTGCTGGCAGATCCAGGGGTGTCCCAAGTGGACAAACCTGCAGGAGAACAGATGGCAGCATTGCAAGCCGAGAGGCCGGCCCCTCGCTATCAGGCTTGTTCCCCGAGCCCAGGAGAAAAGTCTGTAGGCCTGCCAGGAGGGTGAGACCCTGTGAGACAGAGAGCAGGTTGGCCAGGGGTGGCCGTGGCTCAGGAGGGGCATCCACTAAACACAGGCAAGCCAGGATAAGGGGCCCTTGTGAGATGGCCAACACCGGCCACAGTATTCCCTTTCCAGGACCATCCACGTGCAGCTCCAGTGCCGGTGACCGCTGGCGATGAAGGCAGTCGTCTCTGAGAGCCACATAAGTCTTGTCTGGCTCGGAGAGACCCAGCTCAGTGAGCAGTAGCTGCAGCACGGTGCCGTCCTCTGGGACAGCTACATAGGAGGACCCTGCCAGGCATTTAGCACGGTGCTCCACAGTGGAGAACCTCCTGTGGGGGTTAGACATAATAATTATAATTATAATTATAATAATAATAAGCTCTCTAAACATTGTAACAAGCAGGTATACATGGAGGAAACAATACGCCAAATAAAACAGGATGCTGCTAAAACCATCAGCAAACTGAAAAAGGCTTTTTAATAGAACCGTTTTTTGAAGACAGTTTTAAAATAGATATAAACTATTTAATAAAAAACTGAGAAGCGGTGTCGATCATTTGTAAAACCTTGTAAGAAGGAACTTGAGATAAGCTCCAGACTTAATTAGATGAACTGAAGATTAGATAAGACATAATAACATACAGCTATAAACAATGTGATAGTTCATAGCGGGACATGTGCATCATGCAGGAGAACATTTAGTTACAAACCTCGAGAATCGTATCGACACATTTTCTCCCTTCTCGTGAGAAACAATCCACAAAGCTCGCACACTCATTTCTCCGGCTGCACTGAATCCTCACGTGATACAAACACAAACCTGACTCTCATCATATTAACGATCACATTTTGTCACAAATAAAAACAGGCTCTGGTCTCATGACACATCCACGGTGCACCGACTTCCTGTTGTTGTGTCACGTGACTTCCACCGCCAATCAGCCGACCCACGCGCGCATGCGCCCCGGGCCTCAGCCATCCCCACCCTGCTCTCATACAGGAAGCTGGGCTGCTAATCATCAGGCTGTCAACAAAGGGCGAAACTGCACCAAATCGCCAAATCCATGCGGAAGTCGGCGGCGTTACCGACTCCGAGCTCCTTCCCCGCACCTGCATCCCCACACGAAGCGAGCTGAAGCGTCAACATGGCGACGACCGCTCAGCTGTTCGAGGTACAATGACCGGAGCACTGTTAGCTGTCAGGTTAGCAAGGCTGTAGCTATCGTTGACGGCAGCCTAACGGTGCCCGTCACTATTCATTCTGTTATTAGGGTCTAATAAGGACTCGAGCAGCTGGGAGGAAGTTTGCGTCATGTCGTGAAAACTGTTCTGGACGAACGCTGTTTATTTCATGAATCGAAGAAATGGCCTCGTTATTAGCTGTTATTAGCCGTTATGTCAGTCATCCCAGTGTGTGTGTGTGCTTTTATTACCATAACATTAGATTCAGTGTTTGAATGGAGGAGAACATTAGCACTAACACGACCTTCTCCCCCCCCAGGAGCCCTTTGACGCAGATGAGTACATTGAGAGGTTGGCGTGGAGGACTCCTGGAGGAGGCTCCAAAGGAGGAGCTGAGGCTTTCGACCCTAAAAGGTACGGAAGCAGCTTTTAATTTGTATTTACATTCACCACACACACGTGGTCTGTGTTTGTGTAGAGCTTTTCTCGTCTTGATGACCACTCAAAGCGCTTTGCAGTGCAGGTTGTTGCCTTTGGTTGTTGCAGCACTTTTTCTATGAGGGGCAATACAGGGTTTAGTATCTTGCCCAAGGACACTTCGGCATGCAGATGGGGACAACTTTCTGGTTAGAGGACAACCGCTCTACCCCCTAACCCATCTCAGATTACTCTGACTATGAGGCTGTAGCTTAGTGAAATCTCATACTGCAGGTTATGGTGCCAGTTTTTCTACAGCCTATTGCATTTCTTTAATTTTTGCAAAATCACAATAAACATTTAATATTGAGTTATTAAAATGTATAAAATACTCCTACATCTTGTGAGCTTTCTTTTAATCTTGCATGCAAATTTTTGTTTAAATTTTAACATGAAAATGACAAACTTACTTCTCAGGAAGATGCATTAGTAATATATCATATCATGACTTTTAAATATCCAACAGCCTTTTCTATTATCTACTGACAGTGTAATCATCTCCACAGCAATGCAACTAATTGGTATGTCTTTATGCCGTCCTCCTGGCCTCTTCCAGACTCATGTCTAATATTTTCAGACTCTCATTGAAGTTGATTAGATTGTGACATCAAGGAATGTCTTAAATTATCTCTCAAGTCAAAAAGTACTAGTAAACCAGAAAACGAAGTATTTGTTTTATTTTATCCTACTTGTCAGGAAGTTTTTGACATTTTGAAGGGCAAACATGACAATTTTTCTGTTTTCAAAAAATCCAGAGATTAATCATAGAATGAAAATATCTTACTGTAAATGATGATTCTTCTTTTATACCTATCAGTTTCAACTCACCATTACTGGGAGGGAAACTGAAGTTTTTCCTTTTACACTGACCAAAGCTCATCTTGGTGTCCTCTACGCTAATTCAATGTCGATGATGGTTGGAGAAAAAAACGGAAATATCAGTGCTTAGATTTCTTTTGCATGGCATTTCCTCTGCTTGTTGTTGTGTTTACACTTGGGGACCTACTTACGTCTCGTAAGCAAAAATGCCATAACACTTAAACTGTACTGTAGATCCGTCCTGCCTTATCTTCTTCCTTCAAAACTGTTGCTACCACCTCGTTGGAAGCTTTTAGCGAGGAGTCAGAGACAACATATCTGTGGAGGCCACCATACTGTGAGTCACCAGCCAGGGAATGAGTGTCTATTGGGAAGGGATGGGAGATGTCTTTAAGCTGTAGCCAGTGCTGAGGGAATTAGTCAAGAGATTATACACTCATCATTTTGGGATGTTTCTTACTCTGTGAAATGTGGTGCTGACTTAGAACATTTGCTCTGCGAGCCTGGTGACACTTAAAATGCAGCTGACGAAGCTGCTAGTTCTCAGAGCTTCTTAAGTCTGGGGACCCAGCATTAAGCAACCGGTACTATTCAGTAACTATTAACTGTGAGTGTGAGGTCAGTGGGACAGATTTAACCTTGTGTTCTGCAATCACTTCCTCACGAACAAGAGCAATATTTATGTGTGTTTACTTGTGTGTTTGTTGAGGATTTACTGTGTGTTATTTAAACCGATGTGAAGTTCTGGATCCATATACCTTTCTCTCCTCTGTTATAGGCTCTTAGAGGAGTTTGAGAACCACATAGAGGAGCTTAAGCTACTGGATGAGAGGATCCAGCGGCGGGTGGAGAAGCTCGAGCATCAGTGTCATCGTGAAGCCAAGGAATTTGCCCACAAAGTGCAAGATTTGCAGAGAAGCAACCAGGTGTGTTGTATGGTCAGATATTTTTTTTATTCATAGCCTAGAACACCAAATTCTTCATCTATTTTTCATGTCTTTATTTTTCTGTGTCAATTCAGGTGGCCTTCCAGCATTTCCAAGAGCTTGACGAGCACATCAGCTATGTGGCCACCAAGGTTTGTCACCTTGGCGACCAGCTGGAGGGCGTGAACACACCCCGGCAGAGGGCTGTGGAGGCTCAGCGTCTGATGACCTATTTCAACGAGTTCCTGGATGGAGACCTACGCAGTGACGTCTTCAATAACCCAGACAAGGTGCGTACACGCTGCACGCCTTCGTTCCATTCACTCTGGCGGAGGTGTGACCATTGACAAGGTCCCCCGCTGTGATATTGCCGGAGGTAAGAATGAACGGGATTAGGAGGCAGAGCATCCATATTAATTTGTCAAGTTTATCCCTTTAGTTGGATCCCTCAGCTAATTTGGATTAATAAACTGTCATTTGCTGCCTGACAATAGCTGGGTGATCGACTCACATGGATGTCAACATGCTCATGTCAACCCTAATTGCATTTCTAGTAAGTTGTCTTGGAGCAAGAATTTAGTTGGTCCTCAGCTTTGTGCCGCATTACAGAGGCAAAGAGCTTGTGGCGTGATCGTACATTTAAAGGAGGCGATAACATGGATGCTGTGAGAGGAGACGCACATAGTTTCCGCCTACACCGCGGCCGTGTAGATGTTAGAAAAGTGACCCCCTGAAAGTTGGATTTTGCAGTTATGTAAGTGAGAACGAGAGGCTGGGACGCCTCAGATTAATTCCTGTTGGTAGGAACATCATTAGTAGATGCAGAGCAGAGAGTCTTGGGGTCAATCCCAGAGACGAGAGCTGAAGATGGAGCTAGTTTTCTGGAGAGGCATGCAGAAATATCTGGCAAGATTCCTTTTCCTGAGCATACCTCCAGACAAGGGGGAAAGAGGAAAGCTGCAAGTGAATAGCTGAAGGGGGGTGGCTTTGCTAATCCTTCTGAAAGGGAGGGCTGGGCCGCCAGCGTGGAGACAAGTGCTGCTAAACCCTGACTGCAGGGAGACGGCTACATTACTTACATGGGATTTAGCTAATCTTAGCTGGGGGACAGATACTTAGAAAACCTTCGCCGAGCAGAAAGGCTGGATCCTCCTCACGGGAGCGGAGTAATGATGTTAGCTGAGGCAGGCATCTGCAGGAACAGAGGAGTTGCGGACGGCGGGCCTTTCGTAGGTCTGGGGCTTTTTCAGCCAGCTTGTATGTCAGGAGGGGCGGAGGTAGGGGAGTTCTCGACAGGGCCCCCTTTTTTTAGACAGATATCCCTGGCCGGACAGATTATTGAAGGCGATTTAGACTCCTGTGGGATTACAGCCCATTCAGAAAAGGCATGCCAATAAAGAGTTGGATGTGCCGCTAAGTCAGGACTGCTGCTGCTGCTGTTGTTGCTGCCGATGCCCAGGTGAGCGCAGCCTGTCTGTTATCAGCTCCCTGTTCAACACAGGGAGGTGGAGGAGGGCTGCTCTAAGATGATGATCCCCCCCCCCCCAAGTGGAGAACACTGCCGGCGGCCTGCCCGCTTTCTGTCTGGATGTCCACCTCTCATGGTTCTGTCGTGCTCTCTCTCTTTTTCCCTCACCTTACATCTGTCTCTCTCTCACCCACTCACTCTCCGCCTCTCTTTCTCTCTCTCTCTCCTTCAGATTAAGGAGGCTGCTGATATCATCCAGAAGCTGCATCTCATTGCCCAGGAGCTGCCATTCGACAGGTGAGTCAGGCATCCTGGAGGCAGCTTTAGACAAGAGCCCTGTCAAACAAGAGGAAGGTGGTGTATTAGTGATGTCGACTTTTGCTGTTCGTATAAGGCAGAACAAATTGAGTATTTAAGCATTTATTCCAAATCAATGCATTTCTAAAAAAAAAAAGAAAGTGCCATAACCTTTTGACCTCAATTGTGGGATACGAGTCGTTGTTGTGTCTGAATGATTTCTTGTGTTTTTTCTCTGACAGATTTGCAGATGTCAAGGCAAAAATTGCCAGTAAGTTAGTTGTTTCACTAACTCATTATGCACTATTATCTGCAATATAATGATTAATAAATATGGTAAAAGTTAAGTCATTATGATATAATTTTTTTGTCTTTGTGTTTACTTTTCTATCCAGGTAAGTACCACGACCTGGAGCGACAGTTAATCCAGGAGTTCACTGCTGCCCAGCGCAGGGGCGAGATCGGACGGATGAGGGAACTTGCGGCAGTTCTATTACATTTCAAGGTGATTCTCTTTCCCTGTATTTGATATAATTTTTTATGTCTTGGGTCTGATCATTAAAATGGTCACTTGATTTATACATGTTGTACCGGAGTAACTCCTGGGTCTTTTTGTTAAAGGGCTATGCACATTGTGTGGACGTCTATATCAAACAGTGTCAAGAAGTGAGTAAAAAAAAATCCTCTTATATGTCACACACTGCACGTTTTGGGTGTCAGTAATACCCGAGTGACTCTTATCTGTCTCAAGGGGGCCTACCTGAGGAACGATGTGTTTGAGGACACTGCGGTCCTCTGCCAGAGGGTCAACAAGCAGGTGGGCGAGGTCTTCAGCAGCCCAGAGACTGTCATGGCCAAACTCATCCAAAACATCTTTGAGATCAAATTACAGGTATTTCTACTACTGCTCGTCTGTTTTGTATTGTCTAGCTGTGTTTCATCTGTTTGTTTTATATTTGACGGGCTTTGTGTCTCCAGGCCCACGTCAAGGATAAACTGGATACGACCCGGCACTCTGATGTGGAACAGTACCTCAAGAACCTCTATGACCTTTACTCCAAGTAAATAACTTGGCCGCATACTTTCTATTCACTTTCGGTCAACACCTTAATACTTACATTTTTACTTTTCTCTTTACGCACTCCTCAGAACCACAGCATTAGCCACCAAGCTAACGGAGTTCAACCTGGGCTCAGACAAGCACACGTTCCTGTCCAAGCTGATAAAGAGCATCTTCTCCTCCTACCTGGAAAGTTACATTGACATGGAGAGGGAATACCTTCGCACTCGAGGTGCTATGATTCTGCAGCGATACTATGACTCCAAGAACCATCAGAAACGCCTCATAGGCACCGGAAGGTCAGAGTTTCAGCATGCCAGATTAAGCTAGAATTATTGAAAATCTCTTTTGCCCAATAATAAAATGAAGATGCACAAAGTAATCTTGATCCACATTCTTCTACAGCATTCAAGAGCTGAAGGAGCGTATCAGACAGCGCACTAACCTTCCGCTGGGCCCCAGCATCGACACTCATGGGGAGACCTTTCTCTCCCCAGAGCTGGTCGTCAACCTGCTGCAAGAGACACGCCATGCCTTTGAGAGATGCAACAGGGTGAGGCTGCTCTGCTTTGTTTAGCTTGTAGGGGAAGGGGGGAGTGTATTAGTGAAGTCTTTTAGAGAAAAGTAGTTTTTGAAAGAGTTTTATGTTTTGGGGTCCCACAGCTTTCAGATCCCTCTGACCTACCCAAGAATGCCTTCTCAATATTCCTGCTGCTGGTCGAACATCTTTGTGTGGATCACATTGACTACGCCCTGGAGATTGGCCTCTCAGGTACATCCTCCTAAACTCTTTATAACCATAATGCGTATATGGTAAATAGACTGTATTTACACACCATCATATATAATGTATGTTTATATATCTTTATGCATCGCTTATTATCAATCGCCCACCATTCACACACTGTCAACTGCAATTTGGAGGTCAGTACCTTGCCCAAGGAAACTTGCCCAAGGAAAACTTCAGAATACAGACTGGAGGTCGTGGGGAGCAAACCACCAACCCTCTGGTTAGCGGACGACCCCCACTACCTCCTGATCCACAGTTGCCTTTGAACAGAATACATAAAAAGCAATGGACCTGGATAGTTATGGTGATAAATATACTCATATTGTCTTCTATTCACAACTTGACCAAAGAATGCAAAGGTTGTGTCCTCTCAGGCAAATGGAGCTACAAGCTCTTCACCACCCGGATAAGATCATTTGAAATGCCACTGTCTGTGACTTTTTGATCTCGACAATGCAGCGTTAGAGTTTCAACCTTTGAGCCCGTTTCCCTTGGTGCCACATCTCAATCAGATTGCCACAGTTTTTCTTCCTTTGACACCTGGAGGGGGAAAAAAACACTTGATGTCTCATCACTAACCGAAGTTACTTACATGAGCCTACTGCGCCTGTAGCCTTTCACTTTGTCAGGGACCAGATGAGGAAGCGTGTTGCCATGGACACCATACCAACGCTATAGCTAACCCATTTTGCTGCAGTTAACAGGTGTAACAGATAAATATCCAAGCTACCTCTCTGTGAAGGAGACTGTGTCTGGCCCTTCTTTACCTCCTGCATGTGCCTGTATAATAAGGAGACAGCTTATCACCTCCAGGCAGCTACAGTGGAACTAAACATGAATTTGGTATCTTCCGGTGGTGGATTCATGAGGTATATTCTGCTTTAAGGAAGTGAATTACCGATGCCCCCCATGGTTTGATCCCCTTTCTCCTCACTGACTGAGTGTTAATGTGAATGAGAATCTCTGTTTCATCTATTGCGCGTCTGTAACGTCGACTCATAGAGAACAGGCAACAGCAAATTTCTGCATTGTGTGAATCCCATTGATTTATTCTTTCACCTGCATTTTGGTTTATTTTCTTGATGTATTCTTCCTCTCCCTTTGATCCACAGCCATTCCCTCATCAGACGCCAAGAATGCCAACCTGTACTTCCTGGATGTGGTTCAACAAGCAAACTCTATCTTCCACTTGTTTGACAAGCAGTTTAATGACCAGCTTATGCCTCTTATAAGGTCAGTTAGTGGTTATATATATTTCTGAATATTTGTTTAGCTATATACCTCCTGTCTCTCTTAGACACACCATTTCTAGATGAAAAGTGGCGCTCTGATTTACCATCTGAATTATCTCTCCAGCTCATCTCAAAAGTTGGCAGAGTGCCTGCACAAAAAGAAAGAGACGATAGAACAGATGGAAGTAAAACTGGACACGGGAATTGACAGGTGAGGTTATAACAGGTGGGAAACTACTGCCAATAGAGATGTTTTATTTTTAATATGGGAAAACTAAAACCAACAAATGGCAAGACAAGCTGTTTTCTTATGTATTTTTCTGCCACACACAGAACACTGAACTGCATGGTGGGGCAAATGAAGCACGTTTTGGCTACAGAGCAGAAGAAGACCGACTTTAGGCCTGAAGATGAGAACAACGTCATGATCCAGTACACTACAGTAAGAGATCTAAGAGAGACAAGAGGCCTCTGTCTCATTTTTTCTGTTCTGTTTTTTGATTAAACACTGACAGATTTAGCTAGTTTGTCAGCATCTCCTCCATGTTTCCCTTTGTGTATTCCCGCCCGACAGGCCTGCTCCAAGGTGTGCGCGTACGTCAGTCGGCAGGTTGAACACGTGCGGAAATCCATGGATGGGAAAAATGTGGACGTGGTGCTGACGGAGCTGGGCGTGCGTTTCCACCGGCTCATCCACGAGCACCTACAGCAGTACAGCTACAGCTCGATGGGAGGCATGCTGGCCATCTGCGACGTAGCTGAATACCGAAGATGCGCCAAAGAATTCAGGGTGAGGGAGGGACGGGGGCATAGGTCAGAGGGTAAAAGAAAACTTTATATGTGAAAGGCCAGTCTAGGTGTTTGCTTATGTGGATGATTATTTTTGTTGATTTATTTTTCTCCCAGAAAATCTAAGAAATTTTTAGTTTTAAAAGTTCATTATTTTGTCAGTTATATCAGACATGAAAGCAGCAAATTCTCTCTCTGTTGTACAAAAATATTTGAGATTTTTATTTGATATGACAAAATAGTTATAAGACTTACAAATTTGTATGGTCCCTGTGTGGTTTTTCGTGCGCAAAAGATACACTGTGATTGATATGACCATCTGAACATGTTGTTTCTCCGTCCTCCAGGTTCCTCTAGTGCTGCAGCTCTTCGACACACTCCACGCCCTCTGTAACCTCCTGGTGGTCGCCCCCGACAACCTGAAGCAGGTGTGCTCGGGTGAGCAGCTCACCAACCTGGAGCGGAACCTCCTGCATGCCTTCGTCCAGCTCAGAGTGGACTACCGCTCAGCCAGACTGGGCCGCCATTTCAGTTAGTGACTGATGCAACACTCTGCTGCCCTCCGTCCAGTAACCAATGCTTTGATGAGATGACGCACCTTGAAGAAACCCATCCCTGTTTCAGAGAACGCATCGGTCTGGCCCCCGGCATACAGACTTGACTGGGATCGCTTTGTACATCATGGAGGCGAAGGCCAGTGCTCCTTGAATTTGGGAAATGTGCATTTTACCGATTTATTTTGTCCAAGAAATTTAAATATCTATTGACTTAAGATTTCATTTGTTTTTAAATACTAATCCATCACCAATCTAAGATTTCTGAATATTATAAGTAAATGGACAATGTATAATTTTGTGCTTATGTAAAAGAAAATTGAGAAACTTTTTTTTTTTTTATTGTGCCAAATATATAAATTCTGTGGCTGCACTTGTGCACAAGAAAAGTCCCTGAAGTTGTTGAAAGGGAGACGGTCAACAATCCCTCTGTAAAGTCAAACATCAGGCCGGCAGTGGCACTGTCTATCGGGAACAGCTTCTCTTCCTAGTGGGTTGTAGACAACAGAGGCAGCACGGCCGAGCATGAGATAGAGCTCGGTCTGGCTGAGAGAGACACATGACCACCTCTCGAACCTCCGAGCTCCGACCACAAAGCAAAAGGTCAACAGGCCATCACAGAGAACTGTGATCTGAACTACACGCAGGCCTGGGAGCCTCTCTGGAGATTTGGGTGGTCCCCTCTCGGGCTCAGATGATTGGTGCGATGGGTCACTGAGTATGTGTCACTGTAATTGCACAGATCAACACTTGCTCATCCAGCGGTGCACACAGACTGGATCTGCAGTGTTTCTGGGTCAGGAGACATTGAAATGTTGACCTCTGGCGATGAAGGAAACAACCTAGAGGGGACTTCTTCACACAGGGCTTATGGGAGGTTCACACTCACTGTCTTTTGCACTAAGAGACGCCAGATCGCGTCCCGATGCCTGAAACTTGTCTCATACGCAAAGCTGCTCCCACTGTGCTGCTGTTACCTTAATTAGTGACTCATTAAATAAGATGTTGCATTTTACTCTCGTCCCTGCTCATGATATCCTTCATAAATGCCGAGCTGCGAATCCAAAGTCACTTCGGTTCTCTCTTGAATGTCACTTTCAAAGTGAGATGAAACGGTCCTCCTTTCTATAGAAGTCTTCAAGTATTCATGGGAATTCTTGCCACCAGAGTAAAGTTCTTTCTTAGACTTCAGGAAGTGAGCGGAGCCAGAGGGGATTAGATATCTACGAGCTGATGAATTGTGTGCAGTAGTCATGGACTGGGGGAGAGCCGGGGAGATAGAGACGCCTGAGAGCTCAGTTCCAGCTCCGGCTGGTTAGTGTTGTGTAGAAGGTACACACAGTGCTGTGCAAGCTCAAACAACATAATTAATTAGGTTAATATTAATATTATCAATGCCACATAAATTCAATTCTCTCAGCCCTAATCACACCCGGATAGCTTGTAAAAATTATTTTGTTAGGCCCTGATGCAAACAGTGGGTCTTTTCCAAACATGTGAAAACTATTTGTTTTTGCAGCGATTAATGTACGTGGCGCGGGGAAAGGTTGGGGGAGCGGAGCCGGGCCGGGAACGATAACTGGCGTGGAGACGGAGGCAGAGGCGCAGCCCGGCCCCAGGGACTACCGGCACAGGCGCACGCAAGAGGGGGAGGGATGTGTTTTGGGGGGTGGGTGTTTGAGCAGGTGGAGGGGATTAGTAATACTGTCAACACTGGAGAGCTGGATAAGACTGTCCTCTCTTACGCGTCAGTTTGAGCAGCTCTTGCATACACACATTCAGACACATAAAGACGCCAGTACATACAAACACAGGGGGCGTCAGGACGGGAGAGGGGAAACTTCTCTGTGGTTGAGCTGACCATGGAAGAGTTGTTCGCGTTCCACCTTTGATTCTGCTTCTTGTTGAGGGTTTTTTCCCCCCCTACTACTGAAGTTTAATTCATCCAATAGCAGCAGTATTTCCCCCTGTGATTCGGATAGGAGAAAATCCTCCTTATATCGGAGCGTTTGGCCTTGAATTGGTAACATAACCCACGTCAGTATCCGTTTGCATTCAGATCCTCCTGGCTCTATGCAGTAGCAGGAAAATGTTAGTGTAGAATTTAAAAAGTCGGACCGAGCAATAAATAGGTTGATATTTTCCAAGTTACAATGAAGCCACAGCCCAAATTCATTTTTGATACAGTGTCATCTATCTGGAGCGCCTATCACCTACGCGTTAGATTTAAATAGGACCCTCTTTCGTGCAGATTCAGGCCAAATCCTGAGTCTTTAATAACACTTCAGCATCAACACTGAGCTTAAGATTCAACATTTAAAATTCTGCAACCAAACCCTCTCCTCCCCTGACCACATGTGTTTACCCTTTCATCATTCATCCCCCTCTCTTCCTCTGCCTCTGCCAAATCATCAACCACACTTTCCTGTCCGTCCACTCTCTCTCTCTCCTCCAACCAGTCGGTCCTTCCCAGCATCCCGCAAATCCTTGCTTTCGGTGCGTCTCTGCTCCGCTACATACCCCGAATAGGCCGGCCCTCCCTCTGCCTCCTGGAGCACTGACAATAAAGCATTACAGCAGTCAATCCATGTCAACAACAGCTTTGCTTAATTCCTGCTAAACACGTTCAAACTAAATCTTCACCTAATGATGCATAATGATTTGCTCTTAGTGTGCCGGTGGCTCATACTAATTTCGGGGGTTTGTTTTACGCGCCATCGGGAAGAGGACTCAGGTGATGTTGCTGTGGCAGACTGGGAACCCCCTGTTTGAAATGACTCAGGTCCTTTTCACTGCACAGACCAAGCTTTACATGAAGGTAGGTGTTGTTGTTTTCAAAGATAAAGTTCTGCATTTATAAATCATGCAATAGATGAGACAAATGTTGAAAAATTAAGAAACTCCACGGGAGACATCATGAAAATAATACTGAGCATTTGAGTTGAAAATGGGTTTTAAACTATATTTCTATCAAATTCACAGTGATGATTTATAAATCTATTCTTTAGGATTTCTCAGCGTGAGGCTCTCATGGCGTGGGCTGACAGCCAGGCTATCTGATGCGATGCAGATGTTGCCCCGGCCTTGACCTCCTGCCCGTATGTTCCCGGGGCCAAAACGGCACAGGTGCCCGCGCCACCTTCAGTCTTGGGCAGGTGGGAGCAGCACTGTGCAGGATGTGAACGGTGCCAACTCTCCTCCTTTGCTCACTTTTCCTTATTATTATTATTAACAACAATCTCCCTTGATTCCTGCCACCACACACCACTTTCCTTTTGATGATCCTAAACTAATGTGCTTGTGTATTTTTCCACTTCGCCCCACGCCTTCACCTATAATAAAAAAAAGAACACTATTAATTCTGTGCCACCATGGAGTGTTTTCCAGTGCTGTTTCCTGGCCCGGTGCCTGTACCTTGCTTTCTCTTGGCTGGGTTTGTCTGGTTGACTGCTCCACAGGAACAGACTGGCACTCTAGCTGAGGGCTCCAGGGTCTGCACACACAATCCACTAAACATGTCTCTGTGTGAGAAGCTGCACTTAATATAAAGTAGAAGACTCCTGAATTCAACATATTAAGCACATTTCACAAGATTTTATCATACTTTTCAATGATCCAATATTATGTATAATCATAAAAATGTTTATTATTAATCTGTATTATTAGTCGGACACAGATACTAAAATAGGCAGTAAAACATTTCCAACACTGATATATGTCGGCAGATATATATTTATTTAAAAAATATCAATTATCTTGTAATCAACCATTATGACAAAGAAATGTCATTCAGGCTGGATATTTATAATTTAATCATAAATTATAAATAAAAAAAATTCAACCAATTATGTTGTACTACAATTTATTTTATTATAAATAAAAAAAATTCAACCAATTATGTTGTACTACAATTTCATAATGTGTAATCTCTAAAATAAAGGTTTTCATATCAGTGCATATGCAAATATTAACGCTGATACCAATATGTCTGTGTCCAATCGATGAATCGATCAAACTATAGTAGTTTTAGTATTATTTGTGTAATTAATACCCAAAATGTGTGGATCCCTCTCTTACTAGTACAAAATACAATATTTGGATGTATGCTTAAATGCATACAACACACCTTGTACCCCTAATTGACTAATTGGCAAATGTAGTACAAGTACAGTCCACATACAAATAACTAGAGAATACACAACATATCTGAAGAACAAATTGATTGTGATGGTTGAGGGACTTCAGTGCTGAACACATTCACTCACAGGGCAAACAAACATCTGTTACATGTGTAAGGCCCATGGCCCTCCTAACCCACTGATGTTGAACCAAGCCGGCACATTTGCCAGAGAAACAAATGAGGTCGCTCTCTCTCTCTCTCTCTCCTCCACTGAAGATGAAACACTGCATCACCAAAGCATGTGCGTTTGTCTAATCAAGCTTTCGCCCGTGGCTACGTGGAGTGTAAATGAATAGGCTCGTGTGTGCCAGCCGCTATTTCTGTTCAGACTGGCTGCCGGTGTTTGATGATGATGATGAAATGGTGGCAGTGAATATCAGACAGAAGGGGGCACTAGTGCTCCAGTGTTTCTCTCCTCCCCCATGGAGCCCCTCTCTTCCTTGGAGCTCCTCACAATGGGGATCTGCCTGAGGGGGGAAATGTTGCTTTTTTAGGTCTGTGAGCCCATATCCCTTAATCCCCAGCCATGATTGACAATCATGATTTAGGGTATATGGTGTCCCATTCTAATCCACGAGCAATGATTTCATTTGCATACCTTCCGTACGTGGCCTCATTTTGGAGGAAACGGCTCCTTTGTAAGTGATACAGAAAGAGAGAGGGAGAGAGGGAGTGCAAGATAGAGAATAAGGAGGAGAAAGAGAACGGATGGGGGAATGTTTGTGTTTTTTCTCTTCTGCTTTTTTTCCCAGAAGGAAGATGATAGCAGTCGCCATGCCTAACTGAACCTCTCTGTATATGCCTTTCCTCTGCAGCACTTTTACCAAACAGACAATCTCTCACACACACACACACACACATTCAATGCGTGTGCACATTCAAACTCTCCAGCTCAGTCACAAGTATATTCAGAAATGTAAAGACGTATGGAGAGGCGAGAGCACAGAGGAACACACACACACACAGATGCTCCCTCACACGATGCAAAACTAAATTGCTATTTGCTCATTTTATAACCAAGTCAGGCTTAATTATAATCATGGGAGTTTGGGAGTTACCGTATAATCTCTAGAAGGTATTAAGAATTATCCAGAGCACACCACAGTGCAAAAGAAACAAATACAAATACATACAATTATTTCCCAGTCGTAACACCCAGGGGAGTCTGAATCAAATAATGCTCAGTGTTTGGTTATGCCCACAGAGACCATTCATCCTGGCTTTTATCTACTGAGGAAGTGGAGCACAAGTGAGACACTGGATAAAAGGTCAAAAGGCTCACCTCTGAGGGCCACGCAAAAGGCACAAATCATCCAGATGTATACGCCAAGATCTTCAGATCAGATATAAATATTCATTTTTATTTTGAGTATATCACAGTAATTTGCACTGGTTGTGATTAATTATATGTCGCATGTCTTTAAGACTTTTGGATAATATACAAGTACAGCAAGTAATTAAAATAATGGCATGATAATTGGAAATAATGACTAAATATACATGACAATTTTACACATGAATTAATATTACTCAGTTGACACTATATCAATACTGAAACATTAATTTGAAATTATACAATTCTTGTAATAATCTTATATTTTTCTATTATTACAATAAATCAGAGACAATTATTTGGCTAGAAATTAAAATGTTATATTCTTAGATTGTATTATCGAGATGTGATGTGTGAGGCAATAATAAAAGTAGTTTTAATAAATCAAAATGTAATGTGGAAGCAGCAAGGGACTTAGTAGACATCAAAAGATTTACAGAAATATTAGACATATTAGGCTGTATTTGAAGTGTATAATATAATACCAAATATTTTAAATATTTCAAAAATGGTTATGATTATGAAATGACCACATGTAAATGTATTATATATATATGACATATAGATGTAATGTATAAAAAAGAAAATCTATATACAGTACAATATATGAAACTGTCGGGCAATGTGAATAGGATGATTTAAGAACATTAAATATAAATAAAAGCAAGAAACTGTATGTTATTGTAATGTTGGGTTGAAGCATTTGATTAAAAAAAATGCAACAAAAAACATGCCCAAATTAAACTAAATTAAATAACATTGCTGCCATTATTAAAATTAATATAAAATATAATCTTCAATATTCAGATTTTTACTCCCTGAGGAAAGCTACCAAGGTTTTCTGCCTTCAACAGAGGGAACTGATAGAGAGTGAGGGATCCTCTTCCCTCTGAGTGATCAGCACCACCATCACATATTGCACCATCCATCCAGCCATCCATTCACCATCCATCTATCCATCCATCTAATCCATTCATTCCTCCCTCCTTCACTCCTCTCTGACCCACGAGTCTGGCCAGGTCTGTGTGACAGAGGACTCCCCTTTGGAACAATAACAGTCTGATAATCTCCTCTTATCTCTAGTGTGTTTAGTGCCTGGTTAACAGGCTGTCTACGTGATGGGTGTCTCTCCACGCCCCCGCTACAGGGGAGAGATGGTGTCATCACAAACCTGACAAATACAGCTAGGCTTAAGAGTGGGGGAGAAAGTAGAGCAAAATATGACAGAAAATATTATCTTATTCTGTAGACAAAAATAAATAACGTGCTAGATCCATTTGGGAAGAAATCGATAAATGATATCCATGTGGCACCATTTCTATTAGAATAAACCCAGAATTACAATGAAGGCAGGTGTATAGACAGGGTTATGTGTTACCTGTCCTCCCCCTCCGGCCTCACCAAGGACGTCAGTGTGGGAGATGGCATGAGATTAGGCCGTCCCCCGAGGGTGTGAGCACCCACCTTCCAACCTCCACGGGCCATCCCAGCCTCTCCACAATTAGCACTGTTTACCAGCCCTGGCCTAATTGATTCCCTCTCTTTATCTTTTTACCTCCCTAATTTTGTTATTAAGTGTGCGGGAGAGGCGCGAAAGCTCCTCTTTCCCCCATTTTGAGAAATTATACTCTTGTACTTGATCCAGCTAACAGGATTTTCTTAAATTACTTTATAAAAGACCATCTTTTAACTTTCTTCTTTCTCTCTCTATCCATTCATTAGCAGGTCTGCCTCGAGGCCCCGCTCACATCAATTTCCTGGGTTAAAGTTACAAACTTAGGCAGCTCAGCTCGACGCTCACGGTGGTTTTGCGGACGAGCGGGGGTGGCTGTGGGTGGAATGGGGACAAATTATTAATTTATGAAGTATTAGAAAAATAAAGAGATTGAATTAATAGTATTGGTCCTCTGTTATCCAGCATGGCGAGCCTCAGGGACATACTGGGAAGGAGGACATTATGCAAATGTTCCCCTTCTCCTTCTCTCTCGCTCTCTCTCTCTCTTTAGCCTGCTATCATCCAAGCCCTCTCCATCCCTCCCTCTCTCGCTCTCTCTTTAGCAGTCATACTCTGCCCTCCTATAATCTCCCCCTCTCTGTTCCTGTCTCTTTAATCTTCATCCATCAGCACAGACAGAGACACTGTGGAGAGCGTCTCCTGTCAAAATAGCTGCGCTCCGACTCGCTGTACTCTCTCCTCTGTCTGAAGTGACGATTTCCAAAAAACGACAAAAGCAAAATTAAAAGTCAGGAGAAGGAATCCTTGACATCCACAGATCCTAGTAAAAAAATCAAGCTTTTAAAGATGATGGAAACTAAATAGAAACCTCAACATTAAGCACTGAGATGCACGTCTATAATCAATGGCAATTATACAGCAGAGTCCATTATGCATGAAACTTATTTTATTTGATTGTGTTTATTTTGATCAAGTGCTGTGACCCCACATCCACTTTTGAAGGACCCCCTCCTTGTAAGGGCGTCTCTCCCATTTCAAATCCCCCCTCATATTGTGACACTCCATGGGAGAGATATGTGACATTTTGGTCATTGAAGATTTTGTATGTTAGCCTCCATGTTATTAAGTTAAAGTGCAATCTTATGACTTATTTGTGTGGTATAGTTTGTGTAGGGGCTCCAATTGACCGGAGGATGTGCGTTTCTTCTACTTTTGTCAGAAAACCGAGGTCCCCTCACTCTCCGATGCTTTTTAATCAAATAAATCACGATGCAGACATCGCTAGACGCTACCGGTTACACATGTACTATTGAGGTTGGAGTTTTCTGTCTGTCAGAAATTAGGGAAACACTTGAGGCAGCAGGACTTTGACTTTCCAAACAGTTTTAAAAATTATGTTTCCTGTGATAATCTTATTTCACATCTGAGTTACACTATTGGATGCGAGAAAACAAAATGTTGTATGTAGGTTTTCGGCCTCTAGAGGGAACAGTGCAAAATCTTATATATTACCTCAAATGATGTCACTTGAGGCAGTGTTAGGGATGACAACAATTTCAAAATCTTCAAAAATGACTGAACTTAGAGTTTGGAAAGAAGTGAACTAACCACACCTCTATGGCATACTCCTCTTTGATGCATTATGGGTAATGTAGGTGCCAGATTTAGGCAAAGAATAAGGATGGAATTTAAAAAGTATCTCAGATTCTGATGCATTGAATTTCAATTTCCTTTTTTTATTCTGCCCGTGTGGTGTGGTAAAGCAGTGGCACTGTCACCTCACAGCCAGAAGGTTTCCAGTTCTGATGTCTGGAGTTTGCATGTTCATGTTTGTTTACCTGGATCCTCTCAGGTACTCCGGCTTGGGGTAAGGTTAATTGAAGACTCTGAATCGTCCCCCCTCCCCGGAGCTTTAAGCTCACCATCTTTGGGAGTTTATGTGTGAGGCTGAAATTAATAACGGAGGAGGCATTTGTTTGTTATGACAAAGCAACAGAGCTGAACTTCAATATTCATGTATCTCATCATTTGTTATTTCTCAGTGGTTGTTGGGGAGAGCGGGTTAATGTGAGACATTTTTTACATTTGCTCCCCTCTAGGCGAGCTAAAATGATATATCAGTAAAATATACACATTTCCCATTAATTCAGGATGTTTTCCAGCAATGGAAATGATCAGAATGTCTTCAGGACAAAGGGCAGTGAAAATATGGTAGTTTTTAAAAAAGTGGTCTTGTCTCTCACTTTACCCCAGCTAAGGGGTAAAGTGAGAGACAAGACCACCTTTGACAACTTTTACCACTTTTGATTCATGTGATCTCTTGCACACCCTAGCTTAGCTGCACATTGTTTCTCTGTCCAATTGGGAGGGACAGGGATATTGTTTTTCTCTGCGTATTCAAATGCCAGTTCATGGCACTTAACTGGAGCAAGGCCATGGAACTGGTTAGCTAGTTTTTTCAAGTGTTTGGCAAGGTCCTCCTCCATCTCATCTGTGAATATTCTCTTTACCTCAGCCACTGCACCCCAGGCTACTGATTTTTTTTTCCATTTCTCTTTTTTCTTTATGAATCTTTTGAGGGTTGTCTTGTCAATATTTCTATCCCTTCCAGCTTTTCTTAAGGACTTCTTTCCTTGCAGGACCTCAGCGGCTGCACTCTCCATCTCTGCAAGGGGTGTTTGGCCCCAGGTTGTCTTCCTGGTGTATAGTTTCTTGGCATGATGGCTTTTCTACAATGTTTATGACATTAAAAATAAAACTTATGTGATGTAATATA